>NC_090450.1:5416184-5719473 GCF_031143425.1 Pleurodeles waltl
GATAGATAGATAGATAGATAGATAGATAGATAGATAGATAGAGGGAGAGCTTGAGCCATAAGAAAGTTGCATACAGTGGAAGTGTTATTATGAGTATCACTTAACATGTCATGAGGTAATATTGGAGTTGATAAGCAGTGTACGGTGGTGGTGCACCATGGGTAGCATAGTAAAATACAACTGGTAAATTCCATTTTGCTTTGATTTTTAAACTATAATTTTGATGTTATTTGAACGCCTAACCATAAAGTTACTTTTCCCTTTGTTATTTCAGTGAATGTGTATTTTTTTATGTTTAAAGTAAAGTAAGATCTTATTACTATACCTAACTATAATGTCAGCTTAAGCTTTTTTTTTGTAAAAATATATATTGGCTAGAAAGATAGACAGTCAGACAGACGGATAGATAGATAGATAGATAGATAGATAGATAGATAGATAGATAGATAGATAGATAGAAAGATAGATAGATTTGCATGCAGGTGCAAGGAAACATGCACACAAGCACTATATTTAGTTTTCCATTGAATTATGCACCTACATTTGTGTGTGTATGTCAAAAGACACACACGTTGATGTGCATTCACATGTATGTAGGCACACACACATGCATGTACACACACACAAAAATGTGCGCATGCACAAATACGCACACATGCACACACCCACATTTCCACTGAACATGCAGACACACACACCATGCACACACACAAACACACCACATACACACACCACACACACACACACACAAACATAAACACACACCACGCACACACAAACACACCACACACACACATAAACACACACACCATGCACACACACACACCATGCACAGTTCACTCCCCCTTACATGCTTCCTTTGCAGGCCCACCATACACATTCCCTTCTGGGCCTGTTTTCCTGCTCTGCTCTGACAGTCCCCAGAGGCTGCGTGGAGGTGCCTGTCTTTGAGCCAAGAGATAATCCTTAGTGAGCTCGACTAATCCAGGATCCTGACAGAAACCTGTCACACCATGATTCCAGCTGATAGCACCGACGAATCACCTATCTTGATCGTCCTAAAGCCTGTTACTGTCGCTTCACCTATGCTCCAGAGGTCTCTCCTGCAGCCTCGTGCCCCATGAACACAACACACAGAACAATGATGTTAGGCAGGACTTTAAAGAGAGAAAATGGATTTAAACTTGGGGTGAATATGGAAAATCAACAAAATGTTGATGCATTTATACAGCCTGGAGTGCACCAGGTCCATGGTGTAAGCAGAGTCACATGTAACGCATGGACCGTACAGTGTTTGCATCCTGCTGCCCTTGGACACTTTGCACGACTGACGTGCAGTTTTACATTATCTGGAAAGTGCCCAATAACATTCTGCCTTGGTCATGTGGTGGATCTGTTCTTTATGCACCAGGTGGCCAGTGTAATGACAACCACAGACTGACCATCACAGGTGAAGCTGCTGTTATTCAGCCCCTGGCTTGTGAACAAGGATGCTTGTAGGGGCGTCACTCCTACTAGAGCACCCGCAGAGCTCTTCCTCCCACCTCTGGTTCAGAAACCACAAGTGCACTGGTGAGAACCTGTATCCCACTTACTGGACGTTGACTATAACTTTGAACTCAGTGAGGAGTGTGGTAATTAGATTCATTCAACACAAAAATCAATGACATGAAGAACCATAAACAATTCTATACACTATGATCAATTTAAACTCAAATCAAACTCGAAACTCAATAAAGTTTCAAAGCTTTATTACTGCCCCAAAATCAATGTAATGTACATGGTCTGCAAAATTAAGTTATAAACATACATGAAAATCATTGACTGACCAAAACGTTTACAGAGATTAAGCCTACCAAAGATCAATGCTATCAGACATGCCAAGAGAATAACACAAATTAACAAAAATATAATATGCACAGTAGAATCAGATTTAAAAGCAGATGACGGTGACATTAGTAAATCATCAAAATTCAAATTAACTATCAGTTTTAGGGCTGGGCCATCCTTATCACTAATAAGAAGACGGACTGGCATGTGTGGGGACGGACTAACACATGCGGGCAAAATAAAAGAACAAAAAGACAAACATAATTTGGAAAAATCATCTAACTACGGTAACGCACTATAAAAATACACTGGTATAATCATCTAAGCTGAAAAGGAAACAAGAAACCACATTTAGATTATTCTTCTCCTCGTGGGACAGCAGGCAGGAAAGTTTTGTCTAGACAGGACGTTGATGGTCTCTCAGCATCCGTAGACAGCAGCATCAGGGAAGCGCAGACACGGGCTGCACGTAGCTCGTCAGCAGTTCAGAATGTATAGGGCATATTCATACTGAACTGCATAAGCAAATGGGATAAAAGAGAAAAGATGACTTTATTCTTTAGAAGATATCCAAGGGTCAAGGGGATTCAGGAGAAAAGGGACAGAGCAGCACCACATCTAGGATCACCAGCAAGCCGCGACTGACTAAAAGTTTCAAAAATCTTTCCCTAACTAGAAATGTTGATTGAACTCTGATTGAATGACTGCATGAGCCCACGGAGATTGATCAAAATCCAATGGGAGATCGTTGAGGATATCAAGTTTGCAACTATTCCAGTTTTTCTCAGGGAAGATGTGTAGTCATCTTGGTGAATTCATACAGTTCCGCCAAAATATTATAATCATCTTTCAATTGCAACTTTACAATACTTTCTCATGGTACACAGAGTGATTCTAACTTTTCTCATATGTGTTTCAATAATTCTACGTGTCTTATTTGACAGCCAGTACAAATACTGTTACATTAGTTATTTACCAAGACATGTTCTTTGACTTTAATACAATAGAACATTCACCAATATGTCAGCAGCCTAGGAATTAATCCAGGATAAAGGGAACAGAATGAATTTGCATTTCTCCACTAATGCTGCATAAATGAATCTTCAGGCCTAGTTGTGCTAAGAAAACTTAAATAGATATTAATGCAATTAATACCCATAAATCCTATTGTGCATCTTACAATTTAAATCAAATATGCAAAGTAAATTATTTAACTGCAAATATTACATACGACATTGGAAAGAATTTTTAATGTGCATTTATTTTTTAGCACACATGTAGTTTGCATAATAAAATCATTTAAATCAATTTAAGTGTGATTAATTCATGTTCATTTAATACTCATAACACACTTTGACCCAAATTTAAGAGGGCCTAGTGCCATTCCAACACCACATTAGTGTCATTTTTTATGCTAATATGGTTTGGAAGGACAAAAACACTGAGCCATATTTAGAAAGTGGCACAATGCTTGCATTGCACCACTTTGTAACCCCTTGTGCCACATTATGCCTGTGCCAGAACACTACATCTCAATGAAGTGATCATCCACAAACCACTACCTGTCATATCACATATTGACTTTATGGGTGTCTTTTTCCTAAGTCAGCATTCCAGCGATTTTAGAGTAGATGTGCACTATAGAAACACATTCATACATACATACATTCATAAATACACACACACATACATAAATGCATACATACACATACATACATACATACGCACACATATACATATATATATATGTATATATATATATATACATTCATACATAAACGCATAAATACACACACATACATACATAAATGCATACATGCACACACACATACATACATAAATGCATACATACACATACATACATACTTGAATACATACATAAATACATACATACACACATATATATATATATATATATATATATATATATATATATATATATGTATACGCATGCAAACACACACACGTACATACATACATACAAATAATGACAACATCTCTTGCCCAACCTTTCTCTCCCTGATCCCCATCCTACGGGTCCTCTGCTGTGGCCACTTTGATATCTGGGATGCCATTAACACCCCCAATGCAGTCTGTACCTCCTCAGTGACTCATGGGAAACTGTGGTTGGCATAAAGGCTTCACGAGTTATTACCAGTGGCAAAAACGCAGCACTTTACAGACCTTTAAGATGCTTTCCTACATGAAGCCTTTGCGGCCATTCATCCCAAAAAAATGTTTTTCTTATTTGGAGGGGTTTATGAATTTGAGGTTGTATTTGGTGGTAGAGGCTGTATTTTGAGATCACATAATTTGTTTAAATGTTTTTATTTTTGAGATTTTGTCCACTATTTCGACTGCTCAGTATCAAGGCTTTTCTTATTACATTTGTCACCGTTTGTTATATGTTATTGCTCTTTGTTATTACATTTGTCACCGTTTGTTATTTGTTATTGCCCCTTGCTATTACATTTGGCACTTCTGAACTCAATTCTCGCGTTTCGCCCCCTAAACTCAGAGTGACCGATTTACAAAGTCATTTGAAAGTGTACATCTCACTTACACATGCAAATAGCACGTTTCACCTTCGCAAATCCAAATTTGGTATTCACAGAAGCTGAATTTGCGTTTGTCAAGTATTTACAAGCGAAAAAGATGTTTGCCCCATGACGGCATAACACTACATCTGCCTTAAGCCTCCTCCATGTTGTTGGTGGTTGGGAGTACCAGGACGGAGTGTTTTTAAACACCTAGACACCTAACAGTTTACGGGTACTCAGAAGTGTTTTTACTACACGGTGCCACCCTGGAAAAAGTCAGATATTTATTTCGCCAAGACACAGCATCAAAACCCTTTCCATGATGGAAATTTAAAATAACAACCCAACCAACAATTTAGGGTGCTTGGGCGAGGAATCGCCTCATGGGGAAAAAAAATCGTTATAAAGAAAAATGTACAAATGTATTTTTTGGAGGAACAATTTCACTGTGTGTACGACCTTGTCTATGGGAATGGATAGGGATTACCAACACTCTCCTGAACTCTTTGATCACTGGATCTGGAGACTAGTAAGGTGTCATCCACAAACAAGAGCACCAGGACTTTCTCATTGGCCGGGCTCGGGGCATCTGGCTTGCACAGCTCTAGCTGGGCCACCAAGTCACTGATGTATAGTAAAAACTGGGTCAGGGCTAGTACGCACCCTTGCCTTTCCCCCGTGTGCCTTACGCCCCGTGTGACTGGGATAGGCGCTGTCAGTTAACCAAGAGAGCCACATCTGACCTGTGCATAGATGTTTAAATGGAGCCTAATGATACCATCTACAAGATATTTAGGAACTCCCATGTTAGTTAAGATCCTCCACAGCACCTCCCTTAGTACGAGGTCAAATGCTGACTGAAGGTCATCGTAGACTATATAAAGTCATCCTCCCCCTATGGTGACACATTTCCAATAGACCCATTGCAGTCAGAACACTTGGTCGATGGGATAGTACCCGCCCTGAACCCAGCTTGTCCGGGAGCCAAGAGTCCCACATCCTCTATCCATTCAAGCAAGCTCTCCAACATGGTCCAGCTAAGGAGCTTCTGAGAGCTACCACGATTCTAATTAGCTGGTAGTGGGGACCAAGGGACCTTAAGCCCTACTTGAAAATCAGTATGATCTCAGCTACCGCCCATGTAGGGGGCACCGGGGACCTCCCATAATGCTAAGAAAATACAGCATAAAAATAGGGGCTCCGGGGATCCTTACTTGAGCAGATCCCCCAGTACCTTGTCCAGTCCTGGTGCTTTCCCTGAATGGGACCGCCCATGACGAGCACCGCCTACTAGCCTGTCCCCTGCCGGTATAACTGGGACACATTCATGGCATCCCGCGCCCACAGCTTCTAACACCACATGCTATGGTTATGCTAACGTCTCTTCCAGTGACTCGGGCGTCCTCCAGTTCGTACTCCTAGTGATCCCCACCCATACTGCGGGCAGGGACGTGGCTGACCCACACAGCAGCAGGAATGTTGCCGGTCGTTGAAGTGGCAGGTTCCAGTTCCCTGATGGTCACGATTCACCAAAAGAAGCGCTGGTCTTTCCTTTTCACCGCTAGCAAATGCGCTTCCCATTCGTCCTGTTCCTGCTCTCTCTTGGCCTTGGGTATCATGGGTTTGGGTCAGGCCCCAGCCTCCTGCACTAGGGTTTTGGTCCACCAGAGTGCTATCCTACAAGTCTTAGTATACTGAGGGCCACTTTAGCCCTTCTGGGAGAGATCTAGACTCCACAAAAAGCTTCTTTAGGGAACAGAAGATAGAACTATGGCTGGCATTAAACTCCACTCAAGAATCAGTTACCAGAGGGTTCCCTCCCAGGGTCAGCACAGCTGCCAAGGCAGATGCGAGTACTTTGTAAATCTGCGTCCGAATGACCAGACCTGCAGCAGTTACTAGTGGGTGTGAGCCTCCGCTCAAATGGTTCATTGTTATAGGGCACAACGGTGGGACCCAGTGATCTCAGGGTGCGGTTCAGGGCGTTAGGGTCACTGTCTGCCAGGGAATCACCTCCACACCTATCACGTGCAGCCACAACCAGATATCCATCAATAGGTAATCTATGGGACTAGTACCGCCCTGCAGTTACAAGTGGCCTTCCCTCCTTGTTATGTGGCATTCTCCTGTTACAGGCTCTCAGGCCTTTGTTAAGAGCAAAGGCATTTAATTGCAGACCAGTTCCTAACAGGTGTAAGAGAGAGCACTGGCACTGCCCAGGCTTCATCCGCTTCGCTGCTAAGGGTTCCAGTGTCGATGCCAAGGGGTTCAATGTTACAAATAAAATCACCCAGCACAGTTCCATATTAACCAACGGGGAGGGATGGTAGATGGGCATTGATTAGGTCAATGATGGATACATTGGCCTTGTTGCTCTCATGCCTGCAATAAACATTATATAAACAGAATGAGACCCCAGAAGGAAACTGCATGATGAGACACAAAACATCTGGAAAATCAAGATCTATTACTTTAGATGTACATGACAAGGTGGTTTTGATCCAGATTGCAAGGTCCCCTGAGAGCCGGCCTTTCCCAATGTACACGTAAGTTGATCAAAGCTACCAAAACCAGAATTAAATTCTGGGGAAACAGCCCAGTTCTCCTGGAACATTGAGATGTAAAATTGGCCCACAAAGTTCCACCAGCCTAGGCATGCAATTTTGTTCTTAATGCCAGCAAGGTTCCAAGAGACAATCTTTGTGTGAATTTTTGCAATCGTCTTGGGGCCACTGGTTTCAGACAGGCTAAACGTGGGAGACCATCAACTGATTTGTGCAACTCCCTCGACATCTTCTTCCATCGCAAGATCAGCGACCTCCACGACAGCTTCGGACACCAGACCCAACCAAGCATCACCGAACCCGCACCCCCGGCCATCACCCTCAACGACTGGACCCACATCAACACTGAAGAAACCAAAACCATCATGAACTCTATCCACTCAGGCGCCCCATCGGACCCCTGCCCTCACTTCATCTTCAATAAAGCTGACGACATCATCGCCCCGCACCTCCAGGCCGTCATCAACTCTTCATTTTCTTCTGCTACCTTCCCCGAATGCTGGAAACACGCCGAAGTCAACGCCCTACTAAAGAAACCTATGGCTGTCCCGAGCGACCTGAAAAACTTCCGCCCCATCTCACTCCTGCCCTTCCCCGCCAAGGTAATAGAGAAGACCGTCAACAAACAGCTGACCACCTTCCTGGAAAACAACAACCTGCTCGACCCTTCACAAACCGGATTCCGAACCAACCACAGCACTGAAACCGCCCTCATCTCAGTAACAGACGACATCAGAACCCTGATGGACAACGGTGAAACAGTCGCCCTCATCCTCCTCGACCTCTCGGCCGCCTTTGACACCGTCTGTCACCGCACCCTAATCACCCGCCTCCGCTCCACCGGGATCCAAGGCCAGGCCCTGGACTGGATCGCCTCCTTCCTCTCAAACCGTTCCCAAAGAGTTTACCTCCCACCGTTTCGCTCAGACCCCACCGAGATCATCTGCGGCGTACCTCAAGGCTCATCGCTCAGCCCAACACTCTTCAATGTCTACATGAGCCCCCTCGCCGACATCGTACGCAAGCACGACATCATCATCACCTCCTACGCCGACGACACCCAACTTATACTCTCCCTCACCAAGGACCCCGCCAGCGCCAAGACCAACCTACAAGAGGGCATGGAGGACGTCGCAGATTGGATGAGGCTCAGCCGCCTAAAGCTGAACTCTGACAAAACGGAAGTCCTCATCCTCGGCAACACCCCATCCGCTTGGGACGACTCCTGGTGGCCCACGGCCCTCGGCACCGCACCGACCCCCGCAGACCACACCCGCAACCTCGGCTTCATCTTGGACCCTCTTCTCACCATGACCAAGCAAGTCAACGCTGTGTCCTCCGCCTGCTTCCTCACCCTCCGCATGCTCCGCAAGATCTTCCGCTGGATCCCCGCCGACACTAGAAAAACCGTGAACCACGCCCTCGTCACGAGCCGCCTGGACTATGGCAACACCCTCTACGCTGGGACCACCGCCAAAGTCCAAAAACGCCTGCAACGTATTCAAAACGCCTCGGCCCGCCTCATCCTCGACGTACCCCGCAACAGCCACATCTCCGCACACCTGAGACACCTGCATTGGTTCCCAGTCAGCAAAAGGATCACCTTCCGACTTCTCACCCACGCACACAAAGCCCTCCACAACAAGGGACCGGAATACCTCAACCATCGCCTCAGCTTCTACGCCCCCACCCGTCTCCTCCGTTCCTCTGGCCTCGCGCTCGCTGCCGTCCCTCGCATCCGCCGCTCCACGGCGGGTGGGAGGTCCTTCTCCTTCCTGGCAGCCAAGACCTGGAACTCCCTCCCCACCAGCCTCTGGACCACCCAGGACCACTCCGCATTCCGGAGACTCCTAAAAACCTGGCTTTTCGAGCAGCAGTAACCCCCCCCTTTCCCCTAGCGCCTTGAGACCCGCACGGGTGAGTAGCGCGCTTTATAAATGTTAATGATTTGATTTGATTTGATTTGTGGGAGATTCTGGTGAGTCAGTATTGAGACCTGCTTCCATAGCCCCATCAGTACTAGACGTCCTATCCACTTCCAGTGTGGGAGGGAGTCAATCAAAGGCCTCCAGGTCTCTTAAAAGGACACATATTAAGGATAGGGACGGTGGAGGCTTCAGAAGCATGCGTTCGTGAAGCTAGGTACCCTGTCCCGCCCAGCTGCCGTGGTTGGTGGGGTTTGTAAAAAAAGCCTATGGGGGAATTAATGGCAGCTGCTCCTAGATTGCCAGACCTGCAACGCTTTTGGGTTAGGCATAGAGCCATGCCCAGATATCTACAGTCTATTACTACTCGGTCCCCTTCTATGGATTTTGCTGAATGATCAATGCACCCAATTGCCTTCACCAGTAGTTTGTTGTCATACTCGGAAATAGAAAAATCTGAGTTCCGGGACAGCCATTGGCATACTTTATTTTTAAGTTTCAAATATGATTTATCCCTATTAAAGGCGATACTCCAACCAGGACCTCCACATACGGACAGCAGTCAGGTGACAAGTTCAAACATGGCTTGGTGCGTGTGGTGCAAAACTGGGGCTTTGGCTCCTGGAAATGTGGACTGGTTGAGCAGTTACCCGCTTCTTGCCCTTCCTGGCGCTGGCCTACTTTGCTACGGTTTGATGTGGATGTGGTTAACGGTGGGAGCGGGTGTGTCAGTGAACGGCAAGGACCTCTATTCAGAGTTGCAATTAGTTTTGGTGCCGCTGGCCCTATTGATGGTGGAAGCTTGACCATATGGTTGCATATTTACTGGTGGGCCCAGCAGAACATTTAGTTTGGAAGATAATTGCAAAATATCTCACTCCTGGTTGAATTTCTTGTCCAACAGGAGAGCAATTCCTGATGCCACAATGGCCTTAACTGGATCCACCGCGTTTTTCCAGTCCACATTTGACTTTTCCTTTCTCTAGATCGCCTCAAATTGGGGCAGCGGGCTTGTTGGAGACTAGGCCCTGTTACACTACAAGGTGGCTGCGTCACGAGGCTATACAAGTGGCAGATGGGCGCTCTTTAATCACAAGGCCACCTGCCGACTATAGTTCTGTCCTCCGCCAGCTGCCCTGACCCCTCCCCCAGCCACCAGTCCCAGCGTCACTTATTCCCCCCCCGGTCTAGAGAGGATTGTGGGTCGCTGGTCCCAGCCACCAGTCCCAGCGCCCCTTATTCCTCCCCCAGTCTACAGAGGATTGTGGGTTGCTGGTCCCAGCCACCAGTCCCAGCGCCCCTTATTCCTCCCCCAGTCTACAGAGGATTGTGGGTTGCTGGTCCCAGCCACCAGTCCCAGCGCCCCTTATTCCCCCCCCTGGTCTAGAGAGGATTGTGGGTTGCTGGTCCCAGCCACCAGTCCCAGCGCCCCTTATTCCTCCCCCAGTCTACAGAGGATTGTGGGTTGCTGGTCCCAGCCACCAGTCCCAGCGTCACTTATTCCCCCCCCAGTCTACAGAGGATTGTGGGTTGCTGGTCCCAGCGCCCCTTATTCCTCCCCCAGTCTACAGAGGATTGTGGGTTGCTGGTCCCAGCGCCCCTTATTCCTCCCCCAGTCTACAGAGGATTGTGGGTTGCTGGTCCCAGCGCCCCTTATTCCTCCCCCAGTGTACAGAGGATTGTGGGTTGCTGGTCCCAGCCACCAGTCCCAGCGCCCCTTATTCCTCCCCCAGTCTACAGAGGATTGTGGGTTGCTGGTCCCAGCCACCAGTCCCAGCGCCCCTTATTCCTCCCCCAGTCTACAGAGGATTGTGGGTTGCTGGTCCCAGCCACACCCTCCCTTTGCATAACGACATTTGCTATTTCCCACTTTGCTCAGCAGTGTGAGGAATCTGCGCAATTCTCTCTTCTACGCACGTGACGGCAGGGACATCCCAGAGAGCATCATTTACTCATGAATTTGCACATGATTTACATGCCCATATATCCTTGTTTACAAGTACAAACCGGTCTGATTACTGACAGAAGCCAGTTCCGCACTCCTGACGGGGATTATTCCCTTGAGGTGCCCCCGGGGGAGGTGAAGCTACTTCTGTCAGAGACCTCCTCCTGTCAGACGTGCGTAACTGGCTGGTGTCTGAGCCTATTGGACTTCTGTGAAATAAAAGACATCTCGACAGTTGTAAGTGTTCACCTCTAGGAATTGGGGAGCACGCTTCACTCCTGGGCTGTCAGCTTCTTGAGCCTACAGAAGACATCAACCCTTTGCCTGGTGCTTGGTATCGTGAGACCTGTGCAACCCAAGCAATATTTCGCTGTAAAATGGCTGAGCTTGTAAGAGGTGTGCAACTTGAGGGTATGGCCTACCTTTAGCATGGGCGAGCTGGGCCCAGAGCGCCAATATTCTGAGCGGCACATGGAGCTGTGTGCAGCCTTTAGCATGGGCGAGTTGGACCCAGGCCAAGGGCATCAATATTCTGAGCAGCGCATGGAGCTGTGTGCGGCCTTTAGCATGGGCGAGCTGGGCCCAGGCACAGGGCGCCAATATTCGGACGGGCACATGGAGCTGTGTGCGGCCTTTAGCATGGGCGAGCTGGGCCCATGCACAGGGCGCCAATATTCGGACAGGCGCATGGAGCTGTGTGCGGCCTTTAGCATGGGCGAGTTGGGCCCAGGCCCAGGGCATCAATATTCTGAGCAGCGCATGGAGCTGTGTGCGGCCTTTAGCATGGGCGAGCTGGGCCCAGGCCCAGGGCATCAATATTCTGAGCAGCGCATGGAGCTGTGTGCGGCCTTTAGCATGGGCGAGCTGGGCCCAGGCACAGGGCGCCAATATTCGGACGGGTGCATGGAGCTGTGTGCATTAAGGATATGCGAACAGCAGCGCCAGTCTCATCTTACTCCAGCCTTATTCTTGTCCCTACCTGTTCTGTTTGATTTGCCAGTTTAGACCTTGATTTTCACACAGTAGGCAATACTTTTAACACCCTTTGGCCCCCTTCCTTGCCCTGCCTTCACCCTCTCACCCCTTCTGACACATCAACAAAACCATCATCTGCGAGTCAGCTAGGCTATCAGTGACTTTGGTGAGCTGGGGGAGGTTCAGGGATGGTTGTGTCCAGTCCGTGCTCATCCAGGCACTCACCAGTGAACACAAAAGAGACCCCCTGCTCCCTCAATGAATCCACTACTGATCCACTGACACTGTTTTGTTCAGTCTTTTAGGTCCAACAGATATGTCTACGAATCCCAAGGGGCAAGGACAACACACTCATTCACTACATAAAATGACAGTGTAACCCATGTGGTCACACGTTAAATCTTGGAAACAAATTTGAAGTTAACAAAGGAATTTATTAAAGACTCAAAGTCAAACTTACATGAATGACTCTCAAAACGATTCTATTCACGTACAGAATCACCAAAGGAGAATTAAAGCATCTGACGATTTTGAATTTCATCAGCATATATAAAACCAATATTTCAATAGCAACATTACAGGAAATAAGGAAAAGCATATGATGCGTTCAATTCAGATTCATAATCTCCTGCCTAATCATTTGATCTAAATTCCTAACTATTCTAAAAGATAAAATACTTAGAGGAAAGTGTCAGCATTTCAGAAACCTCAGTAGAAGTTGAGGTGTGCGTAGCATAAATTAATTTAGTCTAGTAAGTGATAGAGGTCTATGCCTCGCCAAATGGACCGCTCTAGTTGAAAGGCAAAAGGGAATATGAATCTCGGACTACCTAAAAAACACTTTAATCAACCTCTGAACCCTCCAGTTCATCACAGCTAAGGAAATTCCCACTAACAGGACACCATTGAGCATTAGATACAAATGGCCTCCATTCTTCTCTTGAACACATCTGCATGACCTTGGATTGTTCTCATGTTCAGGAGTTCAAAAGGGGAGTATGGTTTTACAGCTCCTCGTTCCTGCTTCACATCCTTGGCAAGCCATCTTCTCACCACCTTATCTATACTCAACAGTGCGCTTCTCCTTAGCTGAAGACTGGTTCAAGCAACAGGAACAGACCTGCATTGAAAGTTTAAATGCAAAATAAAGATACAGGCCTTAACTCCAGCGTGCTCAATACGCACTTTAACACACATTTGATTATGAAGTTACACTGCAATTCTAATTAACACAAAAAATGAAATGATTATATAAAATAATCCATTCTAAATTAGAATAAAGTCAATATGTTGAATAATACTGCATAAATGTGATTACATTTTATATTGTTGGTGTTTCTACTTACAAGTGCACTCTCAATATCATTTTAGGTGCACCACCTCTACATAAATGCATTTTACACACGTTATATGTGTAACTGATTGCATATTTTGTTTCCCTTATCAAAACCACAATGGCACAGCCAAGCTATACACTTTCACTGCCATCAGCGATGGGGCCAGATTTCTTTCCACCCACACCCAGGCTCTATCGTAGAAACATTTGCTCTGCTTTAAGGGATAGTTTTGCTGCTTAAGCATGAGCCTGTCAGATAGGTGTAACCTGTTAGATAGTTCTTGTATCTCATGATTCCATATAATGTGAACTGTGTTTAATTATGATGTTTAAGCCTGTGGGATCTGCACAGCATGTGGGAAAGGTCTGCTCTTTGGTGTTAGAGCCGGACTTCCGAGGGAGAGGTTGCCACCTTACTGGTGACCTCCCCGCCGGCCCCATTACGACTTTCCCGCTGGGCTGACGTCAGCTCAGCGGGAAATTGGTTAAGTATTGTCGCTGGCTGGTAATTGAGCTGGCGGCAATGCTGCCGCCCACTGGGTGCACAAGCACCCTCGTAATGCGCACTGTCTGCACACCAAACCGTGCGCATTATGAAGTTGTTGGGCAGTGCAGCGGGCATGGGTAGTGCAGGTGCCCCTCTTGTGGCCCCCGTCACCTGTTCTCTCGCCAGCCATTTCATTTCAGTGAAACTGCTGTGGAAATCCTGGCAGAGAACCAGGTTGCAATCAGCAGGGGAGCACGGAGTTCAGCTTCACCCTTGCTGATTCCAACCTGCACCGCCATCAGCCGATTAGGAACATTGTTCCCAGTGGAGACGGCGGTCGTTTCGCGGTCTGCCTGCCAGACTCTTAATTTGGCAGTCGTACCCACAAACCGGCAGCAGTCATAACCGCCACCGCGAGTCTGGCAGGCTTTTGACCGCCAAACTCCTAATGAGGCCATAAATCCTTCATCTGATGCATAATCTGCAGATTTTATCGAGAAAAAGAAATTGTTTCTAGCTCGATCGTATCAAAAGTTCCTAAAAAATGGAGCAACACGTGTTTCGGAGCAGTGCAAGGTCCTTCATAAAGTTTGATTAGTGTGGAAAATGGATTTCTTAAATTTGCGTGAGGGCTCCATTTTGTCTAACCATTGTAGCTCTCCAGAAAAGACTGCAACGGATACAGAACGCCTCCGCACGCCTCATCCTCAACATCCCCCGCCACAGCCACATCACAGCCCACCTGAGAGACCTACACTGGCTTCCGACCAACAAAAGGGTCACTTTCAAATTCCTAACCCACGCCCACAAAGCACTTCACAACGCAAGACCGGCATACCTTAACAACCGTCTCACATTCTACTCCCCGAACCGGCAACTCCGCTCCGCCGACCTCGCAAACGTCTCACGCATCCATAGGGCAACAGCCGGTTGCAGATCCTTCTCCTACCTCGCGGCCAAGACCTGGAACACCTTCCCCATGCACCTGTGGCACACCAAGGACCTACTGACCTTCAGGAGATCCCTCAAGACCTGGCTGTTCAAGCAGTAGCAGCTCCCCTCCCTCCTCAAGCACCTCGAGACCCTCACGGGTGAGTAGTGCGCTCTACAAATGCATTGATTGATTTAACATTTCAGTTCCATTTGTTCTGTGCTATGAGCAAATTGTATGCCTTCATCAGCCCTGCTTAATTTCATTTCTTGCAAACATGCTGGTTTCTTAGAGTTGCTTTCAAAACTTTGCAGATAGGCTAACCGCTACTGGACAACAGACAGAATATAGATTGGTTATTGACCTGGGAGTTGTTAACAAGATAGTAGTACCTCAATGCCCAGTTGTACACCAGATGTCACTACACTGTTCAGATGATTTCACCCACTGCCAAATCTTTCTCTGTAAAAGATTTAAAGAATGTTTTCTTTAGTATGTCCATTGCGCTCTAAAAAGCCATTTTGACACTTTACAATTACTTAATGGCAATGTTCTTTTACAATACATTGATGAACTCCTCATTGTACCTGACCCACTTGAACAATGTGAACCGGACACATCAGAATTGCTGTCACATTTAGCCACACATGGAAAAAATGTTTCCCTATCCATGTTGCAATATTGTCAACAGGAGGCGTCCTATTTAGGGCACCTCCTGTCGAAGGGGGGAGGGGTAGTAGTCTAGACTCACAAAGAATATCAATACTTTGCAAATTACAACGCCCAGAAAGATGTTTGTGGTTTTGTAGGTATTACCTCATATTGCAGAAAATGGATACCTAACTATTCCCTCACAGCGAAACTTTTGGTTGCCCTCACTTCAAAGATGTACATGTACCAACCCCTTGGAATGATGAATGTGAAAGAGCCTCTGTGATTTGAAAAAGGCTTTGTGTAATGCGCCTGCGTTAGCCTCCAAGATTATCAGAAACCATTTACCCTATTTGTACATGAAAACGAAGGTTGCAGTCTTGCATTATTGACACAATCACACGGAGACAAAAACAGACCATGTGCTTATTTTTCATCCAGTTTAGACCCAGTAGCACGACCGTTGCCAGGTTGTCTCAGGACTGTAGCACTAGTGGCGACAGCAGTAAAACAGAGTGAAGTATATGTACTTGGACGTCCATTAACAGTGATGGACCCCACGCTGTACATGTCTACTGAATAAAACACAGACACAACATTTGACAAATGCTAGGTTGACAGGCTATGACCTCACTTTGTTTTCTCCGCATATCTCAATACAGAGATGTAATGTTTTGAACTCGGCAACTATCGTACCTTTACCTAATGAAGTGTTACCAGAAGAAATCCATGACTGTATTATCAGAGCAGAACAAGAGACCATAGGTAGAGTGGACCTCACTGACAGCCATTGGAAGAGTGGGATGGCGAATTGTATGTTGATGGTTCCTGCTCAAAATTATCTGATGGGACCACAGTTGCAGCCTATGCTGTTACTACGTGACAGACTAAAGTTGAGAACAAAAGGATACTTTACAACTCTGCGCAGGCCATGTAATTGATAGCCTTGATGCGAGCAGGTGAATTGAGCTATGGTTTAAAGGTTAATGTGTACAGTGATAGTTCTTATGCTTTTGATGTAGTACATTCTTTTGGCAGATTATGAAAGAAGAGGGGGTTTTTGACATCTCACGGAACACAAATACATCATGGTGAACTCACTGTAAGGTTGTTAAATGCTTTACCGTTACCTGAGAAATTGGCGGTGGTAAAATGTTCCGTTCACAAGAAAATTGAGAATGATGTAGGAAAAGGTAAGGCATTTGCAGACAGGACAGCGAGAAACACTGCACGAGCTGAGTACAGTATCATGTATGTGACAGGGACAGTTAGACGGTTACCAGAAGTTGGCATGATGAACCAGACAATAGATTGTATAAAGGATATTCAGGATCCTGCTACTCGGGAGGAAATATAGTGAAGGATGTTGGATAGACAAGACAAAGAAAAGGAGATGGATGTTACCTAATGCTTATGTGAATGCCATCGTTTCCTCAGCACATGTACATGCACACATTAGCTCTCAATGAATAGTGGATACATTGGATCATGTATGGCATAACAAGAACATACCAAAATATGCACATTCTCAAGTACAAAGGTGTATCATATGCCAGACATACAATGTAGGAAAAGGCACTCTTGCCCCTAAAGGAAATTTTGCACCACCGGACTTGCCATTCGGAGTCCTGTGAATGGATTTTGTAGAAATGGAACCAGTGAACGAGAAACGTTATATGCTGGAGGTAATATGTACCTTGTGTATCTCGCTGAACAATTGGGTTCTATCCATGAACAGGTCAAAGAAGCACGGCCCAGGAGACTTGAGGGTTCTGGACAATCCATTAAGCCAGGAGATTGGATCCTTGTAAGGAATTTCCAAAAGAAAAGGAGCCTTGGACACAGGTGGAAGGATCCCCTACAAGTTCTCCTGGCCACCCAGACTGCTGTGAAATGTGATGGGAAGAAGAACTAGATTCATGCATCACATATAAAAAAGTGCCCTTTGCCTTTACCTTATGACCAGTAGGTATTAGACAATTGCCCGGATACCGAGACTGAGTGATTTTAAATGGTGAAATGAGGACACCAGGTGACAATTCTTCTTCTCCCCTTGAACCTTTTGAATCTGAGATATATAGACATGGATACAATTTGAGGAACAGGGTACGGTTGAACTGTAAAGAGACTTAAAGGAAGAAACAGTCCCAGGAGGGACTGCACCTCATGCCGGTGGTCAAGACCGCCAACATCCAAACCAGTACATAAGCTTGCCAGTGAGGCTTGGAAGTAAAGGACACTGGGGATTATTATATCTCGTGTCTGTTAGAGTAGATAGGGAAAATGGCTAGGTATGACAACATCTCTGAGGAGAAACAGGTAATGAACTAAGGAAAGACGGGGTATCGTAATATTTGCTGCACTGATTTTTATTTGTTTACTCGTGTAGATGACGTTTCTATTACTTGAATTGTACAAAATGTTCGCCTCACGGCAAAAAGGGAGGATTGTGGAAAATGGATTTCTTAACTAGGCATGAGGGCTCCATTTTGTCTAACATTTCATTTCCATTTGTTCTGTGCTACGAACAAAATTGTATGCCTTCATCAGCCCTGCTTAATGTAATTTCTTGCAAATGTGCTGGTTTCTTAGAATTGCTTTCAAAACTTTTCAGATGCGCTAACCGCCCCATGTTCTTAGAAATGTTATCTCTGTGCTTGAATATCCTGTTCTTGTGGTTCAAAGGTGTTATAGAATATATTTGCTTGAACGTGACTGGAAATGATGACGCATGTAAAGTGTGGTAAAGTGGGTTTTTGCAGTAAAAACATCAAAGCCTCACAGAGAGGTCAGTTGCCTTGGCCGGAGATAGTCAGTCATTGACACTCTTTGGAGTTGACCCACTGCAGTGAATTAAATGCTATCTTGAAGCATAATCCGAATCCTTGTATTCCATCTTGTATAAATTCAGCCTCTTACAACAAGAGACTCATAAATTTATTTCACATTAGTCAACTTTCAGTCGCTTATTGCTGTATCTGGTTGTTAAACTTGTACTAATGAGGTAAACATTTTGTCCAGATCATGTTACCACATGTAAAAAAAAAAAAACAGGGGTGTAGGTTGGTCAGTAGGATTGGGGAGGATGGGGAAGTAAGCTTCAAACATCCCAACGATTACGCTGGGGCATCTTATTGAAACATCATATGAGAAGCAGGACTTTAGAGGGGCTGAAGTGGCATTGGAAAGAGAGAAGAGGGCAGGTTGTTAACGGTACATAAAGTGCAATGTTTTTAAAAATAATCAACATTTGCTAAGGCCTTCAAAACATTGGAGAGAGAGAGTGTGTGTGTTTCTGTCAGTGTCGTAAAGATTCCTGGTGAAATCTGGCAGACACTTCACATTACCCATCTGAAAGCACCTGTACTCAACTATTTACTACAGTATACATTTTTTAGGGGGTGTAGCACCTCAAACAGGTCTCAAACAGCCTCCTCCGCCCCCCGGGGTACACTCATGGTTAAAATCCACAAAATAATGAAGCAATGCTATCAAAAAATGTGCCACAATGAGCCCCATCATTTGCCTTTTCTTGATGCAAACGTCAGTCAACCCTTCCACATAACTTGGTTCTCTCCTGCCTCCTAATTCCAGTGAACCTTCAGAAGAGATTTTTCGGCTTTGAGAGACCTGGGGCCAGATGTATGACTCTGAGTTTTGCGACTCGCAATTTGCAAGTTACAAATTGCGAGCTGCAAAACCTTATGTACCACAGTGTACTTTACACTGTTTGCGATTCGCAAGGGCGTCACAAATGACTTACCTCATGAATATTAATGAGGTAGGTTGCAATTTGTGACCCCATTGGGAATGGCCGCCCTCACATGGATGGTGGTCTGCTGCTTTTAAATGAAGCAGTTTTTTCTTTTCTTTTTTAAATGCAGCCTGTTTTCCTGTGGGACCACTGACTGCTCAGAAAAATTATTTTCGCTGCCAGGGGAAGGCCAGTTTGCGAATGGGTTAGCACCAATTTGAAACTGGTGATAACTGTGATTGTTTTGTGACCGAATTCACGGTCACAAAACAATGCTACATTGGACTGCAACTCGCAATTATGAAGGGAACGCCCCTTCCAAATTGCGAGTCGCAAACCTATTTTGCGATTTGGTAAATAGATTACCGAATCGCACAATAGGGTCTGTACACACCAAAATGCTTTTTTCCTGACGCAGACAGTCCGATTCTGTGAATCGGGCCATTTGCAACAGGAAAAATGGTACGTGCATGTGTCCCCCGATCCTGTAAAATGTGAGCTACTTTGGATATGATAAGAACAGACATTTGGACACATTTGTGTCCTGACACATCACTTTTATCAGCAAGTGTTGAAGAAATTCACAACACCTCAGGGAGCCAATCACCTCTGCCCGCTCAGCTGCACGGGAGGGTTCATGCGCACACTGCCACAACGGAGATTGCCAGTTCTGACCTGGTGCGCGTGGCAGGTTTTGGACCAGCAAGGTGGAATGGGGGGGGGGGGTGAAGGATCTCCTGGTTGCTTTAAACTGTCCCTTAAAGTCTGTGTTGCTCCATTGCTGCAGTTATAACTAGAGACGGCCATCTCCAAGGGAGACTCATTTCTTCAAAGGGGTAAGGATGTGGTGACCTAGTTAAATTACATTTACATAATCTCAGGTTAGGCTTAGTAATAAAATCAGAGTCACACGGCTCAGTAGTTGACTCCCTTCTAAACTAGACCATGAAGGTGCAGGATATAGGAAGAGTGACCTTCCAAAGCAAACGGAAGTCAAGATTGGGTTGTAAAACACATTTCACCTCTGGATTCCGAACATTTCTTGGGAAAGATGCTCTTGGCTTGCCTGCTGTCAGGCAGCCTTGAGTGTTTCCCAGGCTGACAGCACTGCTTGTGGGAAGTGGGGAGGGGCCTCCTTACAAACTTTGTGGGAACTTAAACTTCCACCTGCGTGGACCTGATACACATCCCACGTAGAACCCAAAGCAATGAACACAAGACGAGTTGAGACCCTCAGATGTTGAAGAGTGTGACAGGGTGGGCATTTGAGGCTGCATCCCAAGCAGCACATATAGGAGGCCTTTCAGAACATGTCTACTGGCTGTAAATTACCATCAGGGATTTTATGGTTTCACCACAGCAAGGGGACTCCCAGGTGAGCAGAAAGACTGTGTGGTTTGCGACACGTCACGGGGCGTAACCAGAAAGGGCTCCTCCAAGAGTGATCCCACGGGGAGGCGCTGACAGGCCAGACACCCTGGGACATCATCACCCCTGCATCTCGGTGGAGTGGGTCTGTCACCTTCTGTAGAGGTTCTCCTTCCAGCTGACCCCCTGAAGTCGAGAGGTCTCAGGAGGACCACCCTAAGGGCACCAGTGCCAAGGTCAGACCCTGGGAATGGAACCACTTCATGCCACAGGCTTTGTGTGCTCACTGGGCACCTCCTGTGTTCCCTTCTTTAAACCCCAATGAATGCCACATGAAGTTTTGCAGAGATGTTCTGTGGACAGCTGATGATGGTTCAAAGACCCGTTTATGCTCTGTTCCAAGTGCGTGGACACCAAATGGCTGCGTACATGATGCATTGACGGCCCCGCACACCTGGGTGTACTGACGTCTACACACACCAGGGCACCTGATGGCTGAGCACACATGGGCACCTAATTGATCAGCACACCTGGGCACCTGATGGCTCAGCACACCTGGGCATCCAATGGCTGAGCACACCTCGGTACCTGATAGCTGTGCACACAACGCAGTGATGGCTGCACACACCTGGATGCACTGACGACTACGCACAGCTGGTCACCTGATGGCTGAGAACACCTGGATAAACTGACGGCTACGCACACCTGGACGCACTGATGGCTGCGCACCCATGGGCACCATACATGATGCTGTGATGGCCACACACACCTGAAAGCATTGATGGCTACTCACACCTGGGCACCTGATGGCAGAGTGCACTTGGGCACCTGATGGCTGAGCACATAATGCAGTGAGGGCCGCGGACACCTGGAGACACTGATGGCTACGCGCACCTGGACACCTGATGGCTGAGAGCACCTGTACACACTGATGGTTGAGCACTGCTGGGCAACTGATTGCTGAGCACACCTGGGCATCTGATGGCACCTGATGCTTCGTACAGGATGCACTGATGGCCGCACACAACAGGACGCTCTGATGGCTATGCACACCTGGGCACTGATTACTGAGCACACCTGGGCACCTGATTGCTGAGCACATGACGCAGTGACGGCCGCGCACACCTGGATGCACTCATGGCTCTGCACACCTGGGCACTGATTACTGAGCACACCTGGGCACCTGATTGCTGAGCACATGACGCAGTGACGTCCGCGCACACCTCGATGCACTCATGGCCATGCATACCTGCTCACTTGATGGCTGAGTGTACCTGGGCACCAGATGGCTGAGGGCATGACGCAGTGACGGCGCGCACACCTGGACGCACTGATGGAGCCAGGTGTGGAGATACCAAATAATGCTATGCATGTCACATGAGTGACTCTCCCCCACCCTACCACCAGTGCTTAATTTGTAATAGAGTGAGCGCCGGTGCCAAGCTCTTCTCAGAAACTCACAGCCACTTCTTTTAAGCGTCAGCGCACAGAATGCCAAGGCCGCATTGTCTTGCATCAGTATTAAGGCTCTTCCATCCGTGCCTGTTGAAGCCCTGGGATCCTGGTGCAGATCTATGGATCCCGCCTTGCCTGAGATTCTCTAGAGATGCAGGGAACCACACCCTGCCTGTGACACTCCATGCCTACTGTGGATCCCACGCTGCCTGCGTCACTCTGTGCCTGCTGTGGATCCCCCCCCCGCCTGTGTCACTCTGTGCCTGCTGTGGATCCCCCCCCCCCCGCCTGTGTCACTCTGTGCCTGCTGTGGATCCTCCCACCCCCGCCTGTGACACTCTGTGCCTGTTGTGGATCCCCCACCCCCGCCTGTGACACTCCATGCCTACTGTGGATCCCCACCCCTGCCTGTGACTCTCCGTGCCTACTGCAGATCCCGCGCTGCCTGTAACACTCCATGCCTACTGTGGATCCCCCACCCCTGCCTGCGTCACTCCGTGCCTACTGCAGATCCCACGCTGCCTGTGACACTCTGTCCCTTCTGTGGATCCCCCCCCCCCCCCCCGCCTGTGTCACTATGTGCCTGATGTGGATCCCCCCACCCCCGCCTGTGACACTCCGTGCCTGCTATGGATCCACCCCTCCCTGCTCTGACACACTCTGTGCCTGCTGCAGACCCCGCCCGCCTCCGGAGGCGCCGCCCTCCCTCCTCTCCATCCTCCGCCGCTTGTTGATACCGAGGCAGCCGCAGCCCAGGCTGCACCCCCTGCACTACCCCTGTCTGGGAGCCGGGGGCAGGGAGGGGGCGAGGAGGGGCAGAGGCAGGGCCCGCCCAGGGCTGCAGGTGCACAGGCCGGGGCAGGAGCCAAGAGGTCGGAGCAGGAGCCCACCCGGACCTAGGAGGCCGGGACAGGAGCCAAAGGGCCGGGGTAGGAGCCCACCAGGACCGGGCAGGAGGCGGGGGCAGGAGCCCACCAGGACTGGGCAGGAGACCGGGGTGAGAGCCCACCAGGACCGGGCTAGGACCCCACCAGGACAAGGCAGGAGACCTGGGTAAGATTCCACCAGGACCGGGCAGGAGCCAAGAGGCCGGGGTAGGAGCCCACCAGGACCGGGCAGGAGACCACCCGGACAAGGCAGGAGCCAAGAGACCGGGATAGGAGCCCACCAGGACCGGGCAGGAGGCCGGGGCAGCTACCAAGAGGCGGGGGGAGGACCCCACCAAGCCTGGGCTGGGCAGGCGGCCGCCCCCGCCCTCCCTCCACAGGCTCCACAACTCTCTCCCCCTCACAGGCCTGAAGATGGCGGGCCCCCCGCCCTCCAAGCAGGGCCCCCCCGGCAGCGGTAGCCCCCGGCCGGCCCCCCCGGAGCTGGACTTCAGGTCGGGGGCTCGGGTGGAGGAGCTGAACCGGTTGATCGTGGACTTCAGCAAACATGACCAGCGGGAGTACGACGACCAGAGGGCCCTGGAGGTGCACACGGCCAAGGACTTCATCTTCAGCATGCTGGGTGAGTGACCCCCCCCCCGGGGGGGAGAGGGATACCCTGGAGGGGGAGAGGGGAGACCCTGAAGGGGGAGAGGGGGAGATCCTTTGGGGGTGGGGACAAGGGACTCTGGAGGTGCACGGCCAAGGATTTCATCTTCAGCATGCTGGGTGAGTGACCCCCCCCCGGGGGGGAGAGGGAGACCCTGGAGGGAGAGGGGGGAGACCCTGAAGGGGGAGAGGGGGAGATCCTTTGGGGGTGGGGACAAGGGACTCTGGAGGTGCACGGCCAAGGACTTCATCTTCAGCATGCTGGGTGAGTGACCCCCCCCCGGGGGGGGAGAGGGAGACCCTGGAGGGAGAGGGGGGAGACCCTGAAGGGGGAGAGGGGGAGATCCTTTGGGGGTGGGGACAAGGGACTCTGGAGGTGCACGGCCAAGGACTTCATCTTCAGCATGCTGGGTGAGTGACACCCCCCCCCCCCCCCTGGGGAGAAGGAGACCCTGGGGGAGGAGGGGGGCACCAGAGACCCTAGGGGGGAAGAATAGACCCTTGAGGGTAGATTGTGGGCTGGGAGACCGAGGCTCCTGGGGGTGCACACTGCCAAGGACTTTACCTCCAGGATGCTGGGTGAGTGTAGCCCCCAGCCCCCGAACCCTGCCACAGTAGAAGTATGTGATAGAAACCCAGAGGGGGTGGCCTGGGAGTTGGGGAGGAGAAGGGGGCCGAGGGCCCAGGATATGCAGTTAAATCACTGATCTTCAGCATGGTGAGTGAGGGCTCCCTGGTGAGTGGGTGTCAGTCACTCCACCACCCCTCGGATGAACAGTGGATTGAGATACCCCCCCTGGGGTTGATGGGTGAGTGGAGACAGATCCTAGGTGGGAGAGATGGGGACGGTTGGGGTGCACAAGCTCGGGGCTTTAACGTCAGAATGCTGTGTGACCCCCCCCCCCCCCCCCCCGCAGGAGGAGGTGGGAGGGAGGGACACATATTTACCCCTATGGGGTCCACAGGCAATGTCTGCATCGTGTCTGTATCTTGGGCTGTGGGGGTGAGGATGTCTTATCTTATGGGGGTGCTGGGCTATCTTCTGGGGTGCCATGTCGGCCACGGCGCCATGTTATACAGATCAGCCCCCCCTTAATATTCTTGTGCCCGGATGTTCGTGTTTATCTTCAGCAAGTGACTGACGTTTGTGTACAGAAGTGAACGAGGGGAGGGGGCGATGACATTGTGAATGGGACCCCGAGGGGTGCTCTGTTTACTATTATTGTTGTGACGTCACTGTTGCCGCCATGCCCCGCCCGCCCCTTATTATTAGTATTATTGACAGACTGTAGGAAGAATGTTCATTACGGTCCCTGCACATTGGCGAGGCCAGCCGGGACGTAGATTCCATTGGCGCAGCAGGTGCAGTGGCACCAAGGCCCAGAGGTGCCCATTGAACCCTGAATATTGCTGAATTTCACTGTCCAGCTAGGCTGCGGCCAAGGGTCCCATTGCTTTCTCTGCACGGGTGCCCATGGCCATGACACATTGGCTGTGCCACTGAGGCCAGCTGTGGATTTAAAGACGCCGTGCCATGCCGATGGGCGGGGCCTCCTGCTGAACCCATGTTTTACGTACTTCCGGTTGTGTACCACTAGAAGGTGAACTGGTGGCTTGCACGGACTCTTGTTGCACAAACCTTTCCACTTCCGTTGAAACCTCTGACCCAAAGAGGCCTGCCTTGACCAGTGGTCACATTTTCACTAGCCCACCGCTGGAAATATCATAGCCCAGGCCCAGAGCTGTTTCTGTGAGTACGAGTTATACTCCTGTCTTCAGTATTATTTACTACTGAATCTCAAGGCCTGATTCACAGCAACTTTTTCTAGGAACAGTCGGTTCCAAACTCGCAAGTGAATTGCTCCGTCATTTCCTGGACAAGGGTTTTATTTCCGACAGAATTCAGACCGAATTCACAACGGTTGCAATTCACTTCTTTCAAGCGATTTGAAACCCCTATGAATTCGGCGTTAGAGTAACCGTGTCACACTCCTAGGGGTTCAGGAGTAAATCACCTCTACTAAGAGAAAGGCTCTTTGAATGTTGCCCTTATGGGCATTTTGCGGCGACCACGAGGTGGTGGCATCTGTTTCTGAACCAGCTAGCCCTTTGTACCCAGGGCATGTGGCTGTGGTCCAGTTCACTGGTGGGAGGTGACTTTTCTGTAACACGAGGGAGGATGAGAAGCTGCGCTGTGACCCCGTGCATTAGAGGTACCCTTGAGTAACACCACGAACACATAGCTGCACTCTGACCCAGTGCGTCACAGGTACCCTTGAGTAAGGTCACCATACATACCCGCACTCTGACCCCTTGCATTAGAGGTACCCGTGAGTAACACCACGAACACATAGCTGCACTCTGACCCCGTGCGTCATAGGTACCCTTGAGTAACACCACGAACACATAGCTGCACTCTGACCCCGTGCGTCATAGGTACCCTTGAGTAAGGTCACCATACATACCCGCACTCTGACCCCTTGCATTAGAGGTACCCTTGAGTAACACCACGAACACATAGCTGCACTCTGACCCCGTGCGTCACAGATACCCTTGAGTAACACCACGAACACATACCTGCACTGGGACCCCATGCATTAGAGGTACCCTTGAGTAACACCACGAACACATAGCTGCACTCTGACCCCGTGCGTCACAGGTACTCTTGAGTAAGGCCACGATACATGCCTGCACTCTGACCCCATGCATTAGAGGCACCCTTGAGTAAGGTCGCGATGCATACCTGCACCCTGACCCTGTGCTTTACAGGTACCCTTGAGTAAGGCCACGAACACATACCTGCACTGGAACCCCATGCATTAGAGGTACCCTTGAGTAAGGTCGCGATGCATACCTGCACCCTGACCCCCGTACTTTACAGGTACCCTTGAGTAACACCACGAACACATACCTGCACCCTGACCCCGTGCGTCACAGGTACCCTTGAGTAAGGTCACCATACATACCCGCACTCTGACCCCTTGCATTAGAGGTACCCTTGAGTAACACCACAAACACATGGCTGCACTCTGACCCCGTGCGTCACAGGTACCCATGAGTAAGGCCACGAACAGATAGCTGCACTGGGACCCCGTGCATTAGAGGTACCCTTGAGTAAGGCCACGAACACATAGCTGCACTCTGACCCCGTGCGTCACAGGTACCCTTGAGTAAGGTCACAACACGTACCTGCACTCTGACCCCATGCATTAGAAGTACCCTTGAGTAATGCCACTAACACATACCTGCACTGGGACCCCGTGCTTTAGAGGTACCCTTGAGTAAGGCCACGAACACATAGCTGCACTCTGACCCCGTGCGTCATCGGTACTCTTGAGTAAGGCCACGAATACATACCTGCACTCTGACCCCGTACATTACAGGTACCCTTGAGTAAGGTCACAACACATACCTGCACTCTGACCCCATGCATTAGAAGTACCCTTGAGTAAGGCCACGAACACATACCTGCACTGGGACCCAGTGCATTAGAGGTACCCTTGAGTAACACCGTCACAGGTACCCTTGAATAACACCACGAACACAACCTGCACTCTGACCCCGTGCATTACAGCTACCCTTGAGTAAGGCCACGAACACATACCTGCACTCTAACCCCGTGCGTCACAGGGACCCTTGAGTAAGGCCACGAACAGATACCTGCACTGGGACCCCATGCATTAGAGGTACCCTTGAGTAAGGCCACAAACACATACCTGCACTGTAAACCCTTGCATTAGAGGTACCATTGAGTAAGGCCACGAACACATAGCTGCACTCTGACCCCGTGCGTTACAGGTACTCTTGAGTAAGGTCACAATACATACCTGCACTGGGACCCCGTGCATTAGAGGTACCCTTGAGTAAGGCCACGATACATACCTGCACTGGGACCCCGTGAATTAGAGGTACCCTTGAGTAAGGCCACAATACATACCTGCACTGGGACCCCGTGCATTAGAGGTACCCTAGAGTAAGGTCGCAATGCATACCTGCAGTGGGACCCCGTGCATTAAACGTACCCTTGAGTAAGGCCACGATACATACCTGCACTGGGACCCCGTGCATTAGAGGTACCCTTGAGTAAGGCCGCAATGCATACCTGCACTGGGACCCCGTGCATTAGAGGTACCCTTGAGTAAGGCCACGATACATACCTGCACTGGGACCCCGTGCATTAGAGGTACCCTTGAGTAAGGTCGCAATGCATACCTGCCCTGGGACCCCGTGCATTAGAGGTACCCTTGAGTAAGGTCTCTATACATACCTGCCCTGGGACCCCGTGCATTAGAGGTACCCTTGAGTAAGGTCGCAATGCATACCTGCTCTGGGACCCCGTGCATAAGAGGTACCCTTGAGTAAGGTCTCTATACATACCTGCCCTGGGACCCCGTGCATTAGAGGTACCCTTGAGTAAGGTCAGTATACATACCTGCCCTGGGACCCCGTGCATTAGAGGTACCCTTGAGTAAGGTCGCAATGCATACCTGCTCTGGGACCCGATGCATTAGAGGTACCCTTGAGTAAGGTCTCTATACATACCTGCCCTGGGACCCCGTGCATTAGAGGTACCCTTGAGTAAGGTCGCAATGCATACCTGCACTGGGACCCCGTGCATTAGAGGTACCCTTGAGTAAGATCGCAATGCATACCTGCTCTGGGACCCAATGCATTAGAGGTACCCTTGAGTAAGGTCTCTATACATACCTGCCCTGGGACTCCGTGCATTAGAGGTACCCTTGAGTAAGGTCGCAATGCATACCTGCACTGGGACCCCGTGCATTAGAGGTACCCTTGAGTAAGGTCAGTATACATACCTGCTCTGGGACCCGATGCATTAGAGGTATCCTTGAGTAAGGTCTCTATACATACCTGCACTGGGACCCCGTGCATTAGAGGTACCCTTGAGTAAGGTCGCAATGTATACCTGCACTGGGACCCCGTGCATTAGAGGTACCCTTGAGTAAGGTCGCAATGCATACCTGCACTGGGACCCCGTGCATTAGAGGTACCTTTGAGTAAGGCCACGATACATACCTGCACTGGGACTCCGTGCATTAGAGGTATTCTTGAGTAAGGTCGCAATGCATACCTGCACTGGGACCCCGTGCATTAGAGGTACCCTTGAGTAAGGTCAGTATACATACCTGCCCTGGGACCCCGTGCATTAGAGGTACCCTTGAGTAAGGTCTCTATACATACCTGCCCTGGGACCCCGTGCATTAGAGGTACCCTTGAGTAAGGTCGCAATGCATACCTGCTCTGGGACCCCGTGCATTAGAGGTACCCTTGAGTAAGGTCTCTATACATACCTGCCCAGGGACCCCGTGCATTAGAGGTACCCTTGAGTAAGGTCGCAATGCATACCTGCACTGGGACCCCGTGCATTAGAGGTACCCTTGAGTAAGGTCAGTATACATACCTGCCCTGGGACCCCGTGCATTAGAGGTACCCTTGAGTAAGGTCGCAATGCATACCTGCTCTGGGACCCCGTGCATTAGAGGTACCCTTGAGTAAGGTCGCAATGCATACGTGCACTGGGACCCCGTGCATTAGAGGTACCCTTGAGTAAGGTCGCAATGCATACCTGCTCTGGGACCCGATGCATTAGAGGTACCCTTGAGTAAGGTCTCTATACATACCTGCCCTGGGACTCCGTGCATTAGAGTTACCCTTGAGTAAGGTCGCAATGCATACCTGCACTGGGACCCCGTGCATTAGAGGTACCCTTGAGTAAGGTCAGTATACATACCTGCTCTGGGACCCGATGCATTAGAGTTACCCTTGAGTAAGGTCGCAATGCATACCTGCACTGGGACCCCGTGCATTAGAGGTACCCTTGAGTAAGGTCAGTATACATACCTGCTCTGGGACCCGATGCATTAGAGGTACCCTTGAGTAAGGGCTCTATACATACCTGCACTGGGACCCCGTGCATTAGAGGTACCCTTGAGTAAGGTCTCTATACATACCTGCCCTGGGACCCCGTGCATTAGAGGTACCCTTGAGTAAGGTCGCAATGCATACCTGCACTGGGACCCCGTGCATTAGAGGTACCCTTGAGTAAGATCGCAATGCATACCTGCTCTGGGACCCAATGCATTAGAGGTACCCTTGAGTAAGGTCTCTATACATACCTGCCCTGGGACTCCGTGCATTAGAGGTACCCTTGAGTAAGGTCGCAATGCATACCTGCACTGGGACCCCGTGCATTAGAGGTACCCTTGAGTAAGGTCAGTATACATACCTGCTCTGGGACCCGATGCATTAGAGGTATCCTTGAGTAAGGTCTCTATACATACCTGCACTGGGACCCCGTGCATTAGAGGTACCCTTGAGTAAGGTCGCAATGTATACCTGCACTGGGACCCCGTGCATTAGAGGTACCCTTGAGTAAGGTCGCAATGCATACCTGCACTGGGACCCCGTGCATTAGAGGTACCTTTGAGTAAGGCCACAATACATACCTGCACTGGGACTCCGTGCATTAGAGGTATTCTTGAGTAAGGTCGCAATGCATACCTGCACTGGGACCCCGTGCATTAGAGGTACCCTTGAGTAAGGTCAGTATACATACCTGCCCTGGGACCCCGTGCATTAGAGGTACCCTTGAGTAAGGTCTCTATACATACCTGCCCTGGGACCCCGTGCATTAGAGGTACCCTTGAGTAAGGTCGCAATGCATACCTGCTCTGGGACCCCGTGCATTAGAGGTACCCTTGAGTAAGGTCTCTATACATACCTGCCCAGGGACCCCGTGCATTAGAGGTACCCTTGAGTAAGGTCGCAATGCATACCTGCACTGGGACCCCGTGCATTAGAGGTACCCTTGAGTAAGGTCAGTATACATACCTGCCCTGGGACCCCGTGCATTAGAGGTACCCTTGAGTAAGGTCGCAATGCATACCTGCTCTGGGACCCCGTGCATTAGAGGTACCCTTGAGTAAGGTCGCAATGCATACCTGCACTGGGACCCCGTGCATTAGAGGTACCCTTGAGTAAGGTCGCAATGCATACCTGCTCTGGGACCCGATGCATTAGAGGTACCCTTGAGTAAGGTCTCTATACATACCTGCCCTGGGACTCCGTGCATTAGAGTTACCCTTGAGTAAGGTCGCAATGCATACCTGCACTGGGACCCCGTGCATTAGAGGTACCCTTGAGTAAGGTCAGTATACATACCTGCTCTGGGACCCGATGCATTAGAGTTACCCTTGAGTAAGGTCGCAATGCATACCTGCACTGGGACCCCGTGCATTAGAGGTACCCTTGAGTAAGGTCAGTATACATACCTGCTCTGGGACCCGATGCATTAGAGGTACCCTTGAGTAAGGGCTCTATACATACCTGCACTGGGACCCCGTGCATTAGAGGTACCCTTGAGTAAGGTCTCTATACATACCTGCCCTGGGACCCCGTGCATTAGAGGTACCCTTGAGTAAGGTCGCAATGCATACCTGCACTGGGACCCCGTGCATTAGAGGTACCCTTGAGTAAGGTCGCAATGCATACCTGCACTGGGACCCCGTGCATTAGAGGTTCGCTTGAGTAAGGTCAGTATACATACCTGCACTGGGACCCCGTGCATTAGAGGTACCATTGAGTAAGGCCACAAACACATGGCTGCACTCTGACCCCGTGCGTTACAGGTACTCTTGAGTAAGGCCACGATACATACCTGCACTGGGACCCCGTGCATTAGAGGTACCCTTGAGTAAGGTCGCAATGCATACCTGCACTGGGACCCCGTGCATTAGAGGTACCCTTGAGTAAGGTCAGTATACATACCTGCCCTGGGACTCCGTGCATTAGAGGTACCCTTGAGTAAGGTCTCTATACATACCTGCCCTGGGACCCCGTGCATTAGAGGTACCCTTGAGTAAGGTCAGTATACATACCTGCTCTGGGACCCGATGCATTAGAGGTACCCTTGAGTAAGGTCTCTATACATACCTGCACTGGGACCCCGTGCATTAGAGGTACCCTTGAGTAAGGTCGCAATGTATACCTGCACTGAGACCCCGTGCATTAGAGGTACCCTTGAGTAAGGTCGCAATGCATACCTGCACTGGGACCCCGTGCATTAGAGGTACCTTTGAGTAAGGCCACGATACATACGTGCACTGGGACTCCGTGCATTAGAGGTACCCTTGAGTAAGGTCGCAATGCATACCTGCACTGGGACCCCGTGCATTAGAGGTACCCTTGAGTAAGGTCAGTATACATACCTGCCCTGGGACCCCGTGCATTAGAGGTACCCTTGAGTAAGGTCTCTATACATACCTGCCCTGGGACCCCGTGCATTAGAGGTACCCTTGAGTAAGGTCGCAATGCATACCTGCTCTGGGACCCCGTGCATTAGAGGTACCCTTGAGTAAGGTCTCTATACATACCTGCCCAGGGACCCCGTGCATTAGAGGTACCCTTGAGTAAGGTCGCAATGCATACCTGCACTGGGACCCCGTGCATTAGAGGTACCCTTGAGTAAGGTCAGTATACATACCTGCCCTGGGACCCCGTGCATTAGAGGTACCCTTGAGTAAGGTCGCAATGCATACCTGCTCTGGGACCCCGTGCATTAGAGGTACCCTTGAGTAAGGTCGCAATGCATACCTGCACTGGGACCCCGTGCATTAGAGGTACCCTTGGGTAAGGTCGCAATGCATACCTGCACTGGGACCCCGTGCATTAGAGGTTCGCTTGAGTAAGGTCAGTATACATACCTGCACTGGGACCCCGTGCATTAGAGGTACCATTGAGTAAGGCCACAAACACATAGCTGCACTCTGACCCCGTGCGTTACAGGTACTCTTGAGTAAGGCCACGATACATACCTGCACTGGGACCCCGTGCATTAGAGGTACCCTTGAGTAAGGTCGCAATGCATACCTGCACTGGGACCCCGTGCATTAGAGGTACCCTTGAGTAAGGTCAGTATACATACCTGCCCTGGGACTCCGTGCATTAGAGGTACCCTTGAGTAAGGTCTCTATACATACCTGCCCTGGGACCCCGTGTATTAGAGGTACCCTTGAGTAAGGTCTCTATACATACCTGCCCTGGGACCCCGTGCATTAGAGGTACCCTTGAGTAAGGTCAGTATACATACCTGTCCTGGGACCCCGTGCATTAGAGGTACCCTTGAGTAAGGTCAGTATACATACCTGCTCTGGGACCCGATGCATTAGAGGTACCCTTGAGTAAGGTCTCTATACATACCTGCACTGGGACCCCGTGCATTAGAGGTACCCTTGAGTAAGGTCGCAATGCATACCTGCACTGGGACCCCGTGCATTAGAGGTACCCTTGAGTAAGGTCAGTATACATACCTGCCCTGGGACCCCGTGCATTAGAGGTACCCTTGAGTAAGGTCGCAATGCATACCTGCTCTGGGACCCTATGCATTAGAGGTACCCTTGAGTAAGGTCTCTATACATACCTGCACTGGGACCCCGTGCATTAGAGGTACCCTTGAGTAAGGTCTCTATACATACCTGCCCTGGGACCCCGTGCATTAGAGGTACCCTTGAGTAAGGTCAGTATACATACCTGCCCTGGGACCCCGTGCATTAGAGGTACCCTTGAGTAAGGTCGCAATGCATACCTGCACTGGGACCCCGTGCATTAGAGGTACCCTTGAGTAACACCACGAACACATAGCTGCACTCTGACCCCGTGCGTCACAGGTACCCTTGAGTAAGGCCACGAACACATACCTGCACTGGGACCCCGTGCATTACAGGTACCAGCCAAGAAAGGAGGGGGGTGCATTTTCTTGGGTACAACATGAGTGGGCACTGTCTTCAGAATGGCGCAACCGCTGTTTACTGTCCAGGTCGAAACGAACCTGCACGTCTGCTGCCATCTGCAACCCTTTGCTAATCACAGAAAATGCTAAACTACAAGTCCCAGCATGCCTCAGTGTTGCTACTAGTTCTGGCTGTTTCGCTTGTGACCTCGGGGGGTGGTAACTCTGCAGGAGATGAACAGACCCCTCACTGATTCTTCGTTTTACCAAGCTGTCATCTCGGGGCAGTGGAAGATGGGGGTTCAGCTGGTTTAATTAGGGCGCACCCACGTTTTACCTCCAGGAGCCCCAGGTGACCGTGAATACAGGGACTGGTCTCCGGCTAAAGATGTGGCCCAGATGAAGTGGTGTCCAAACGGCTGCAGATCACAGGTGTACCCCTTGGATTTTGGCTTGAACAAACCGTGTTTTCTTCGGCAGCCCCTTGACCTCCCAGCACCCCCCAATGACCGGCTAAGAACTGAGGGCCAGTGTAGGAAACCGTTCAGGGCCGGCCTGTAGGATGGGTGAGCTGAGCCCAGGCACAGGGCGCCAATATTCTGGGGGGCACATGGAGCTGTGTATGTCTTTTAACATGGGTCAGCGGGGCCCAGGCCGTCAATATTCTGGGGGGCGCATGGAGCTGTGGGCGGCTTTTAGCATGTGGGAGCCGGACCAGGCCCAGGCCCAGGGCTTCTATATTCCTGGGGGCGCATGGAGCTGTGTGCGGCCTCTAGCATGGGCGAGCCGGGCCCAGGCCCAGGGCGCCAATATTCTGGGGGGCGCATGGAGCTGTGTGCGGCCTCTAGCATGGGCGAGCCGGGCCCAGGGCGCCAATATTCTGGGGGGCGCATGGATCTGTGTGCGGCCTCTAGCATGGGCGAGCCGGGCCCAGGGCGCCAATATTCTGGGGGGCGCATGGATCTGTGTGCGGCCTCAACACACCCGGGAGGCAGCTAAGCTACTGGTGAGATTTATGAGCTGGGGGAGGTCTGTGGATGTTTGTGTTCAGGGACCAGGCCCTGCTGCTCATCTAGGTAGCGACCAGTGAACACAGAAGGGACCCCCTGCTGCCTCATTTAATTCACCCCCATCAGCAAGGGCACCACATTTCTCTCCACCCACACCCATGATGTCATCTGAGCAAAGGCCGGCTCTGGGTAACCTATTGCCGAATCCTAACATGGGTTTGAGATTCGGTATTGGGAACAGGCGTGTTAAGGACGTCCCTTTCTAATAGCGACTCGCAGATGTGTGTGTGAATGTTTTGTAACTGAATGCGGTCGCAAAACATTCAAATTTTACCAACTCCTCCATGGAGGTGGTAACCATTCACAAATGGGAAGGGGTCCCCAGGGACCCTTTCCGCTTTGTGAATGTGGCTGTAAACATTTTGTAGGTGCAGGCAATGGTCCCACAAATCTCTGCCTTTTATTTATATGAAAAAAAAAAAATGAGAAGAAATCAGTTCAGTGTTCTTTTAGAAATTTGAAAAATAATTTGAGGAAAACGTGCTGCATTTGTGTAAAAAAATAAAGCTTTTTTATTATAAAAAGCAATCTCAGGCAGTGTCTGCTGTCCCCACCGGGCCACCATCTCTGTGATATTTGGCCATTCCCTATTGCTCGCACATTGCGACCTACCTCACGAATATTAAAGAGATAGGTCTATTAGCGACCCACTGGGAATCACTGAATGTGTTTAAGACACATCTGGCCCTTACAGCTCTGAAACACTCCTTAATTGCATGTATTGGTCCCTGCAGAAGAGAACCTGGTGTGAAAGAAGTTGGGTGTCATCGTGTGATTGTCTCTGAGAGGAGGTGCTCGGTGCACCAGGGAGAAAGGGGCATCCACATTTAATGTTCTTGGATGCTGTTCCATGAGTACCCGGGACTGGGTTTATGGTGTTTGAGAAAGGGGGGCACCTGGCTTGATGAAGTCCCCCCTTTTTTTGCACAGCTGTTTGTGTTTAGATCCAGCTGGGTTGTAAGTGTGTGGCGCTTGACCGATGCCCAGTGGTACACCCCAGGGCCTCACATGTAGGTTGGTCACAGAGCGGATGTGGCACAGCCAGCGGTATTCTACATAGTGCCTCGTTTAACTGTACCTAGTGTGTGTGTGCTTCGGCTATTCTTCGGGGTGCACAGAGGCGTTTCAGTGGCCATGGTGTGTGTGTACGTCATGTGTTGTATGTGTCTCCCAGGTGAGGCTGTGATCCACAGCGGAGGCATCTGGGCGCTTCGGCCAGCTGTGACTGCCACATTTATGGATAGCCCCAGGGGGTGTGTAGTGCAGTGATATTACATCGCCTGCAGAGGGCGGTAGGGATAAAAGATAAAGTGAGGTTATAGTTATATGTTGAAATGAGACATGAGCTAATGGTTAAAAACCACTCTTGTACCCCCATGATACTTTACTAATAAAGAAAAGCTAATTATATACTCTGGCCTTTGGGCAGGCCCTGTGCACACCTGTGCAAATGTCCAACCTACATTCTAGCCCCCCTTTTCATTTTTTAGCCATGACACATGTCACGAATGATGTAATCTGGAAGGTCACAAGCAGGGCATGATGAGGTGGATCTCATTACCTCCAGCGCCCTTCTGCCCCCCATGCCAGCAGAAAAGGCCCTGCCCTTCTCCCTGGGAACAGCAATGTGCTTCTTGTGGACATTTCACGTTTTACTTGTCTGTTCCCTAAGTGTGTTTCCTCTTTCTAGGATGATGTATTTCTGTAGTTTTTTTCATACAACATTTTTTCTCATGTATTCTGCGTAGTGTGGAAAAAATGTTATTCCTACGTAGCTGTGTGTGCTCAGGTTGTGGGTGGGCCACGATTGAGAGCTGTGGGTCCAGGCCCGAGGCGCTGAGTATTTCTCACAGTGGGCAATGGATGGGCTCGGAGAGCATGTTCATCCAATCATTGGCCTCCTTGCAGGGCGCACAGAGCTGTGCTCAGGGTGCCAGTCATTAGTTTGAAAGTATGAGAAAGTAGGTAAACACAGCTGTCGAGTAGTGAGGAGGTGAAATTTGAATAAAGTGTTAATGTCCAGGTGAGTGAGTGAGTGGTGTGTGTGTGTAGGAGACGCACGAGAGAGTGAGGACTGAGCTAAAGAGGGAATCCATGATGGATATGCAGATTGAGGGTTTCAAAAAGATATGAGGAGAAAAAATCCAAGTGTCTTGCAAGTGCCGTGTCTCTTCCACTCTCCACAGTAATGTTTAATTCACATTCTGCTTTGAGAGGTGAAGTTCATTTATTCCTGAGGGCAGCCTTTAGTAAGTCTGAGGTGGGCCCCCACCCAGGGCGCGACCGCCGGAGGGATGCTGGTGCTCCCTGTAGCGGGCTCCACATCTCAGGTATAAGGTGCATTTAAACAGGTTTTTTAATGTCTGTGGGTGACTTTGTCTGCTTTATGTTTGCTTTTGTTTTCATAACCCTACTTAACCCCCCCCCCCCCCCACCTTCCTCCTCCTTCTACCAAATTTTCAATCTGGGATAATTAAAAAGGAACAGTCCTGGTGGCGGGGGGCCGGTGGCGGGGACCGGTGGCGGGGGGCGGGTGGCGGGGACCGGTGGACGGTGGCAGGGGACCGGTGGCAGGGGACTGGTGGCGGGTGGCGGGGGCATTAGGGGAAAACACACAAGGAAAGAAGAAACGAAACCTTACCTGCTGCATTTGAAGCTCACTCCACTGAAGGCCCAGGCTCCCAAAGTGCACTGCGGCAATCCCAATGCTACTCTCATGCTGCTGGCAGCCTGAGAGCAATGTCATGATTGGCCGGAGCGCCCCGGCTCTGCGCTCCTAGGAAGACTGGGAGCATGTGCCTGCTGTCTCATGACCAGGTGAGGCAGCTCAGTGCGCATGTGTGTTTGGCCGTCCTGAGACGGGCCGCCAAACGCACATGCACACGGAGGGGAGTGCACACCGCTCCCCTCCATGGCTGCCATCCCTCATGGACCCGCACCTTGAAAAATAAAACAATAATAAATTATGAACTTCCCTCCACAGGTGGAGCCCCCGCTGAAGTTTGTGAGGTGGTGCAAAATCTGGTTTTGCCCAGTGCGCTCTCTGCGCATAGATTGTTTCTGTTTGTACATTCATTCATTCAGCTTTGTGAAAGGCTTGAAGTGTGTGCCACTGGTGGTTGACAGCCTTGGTTGCTGAGCTGTGACCAGGTTCCTTATTTACACTGTACGTTTTCTATTTTTCTATGCCCCCCCCATCAGTGATTGTTCCCACAAAGCACTTTCTGTTGTGGTGGGTAATCTCCTCGGAGTGAGTGTATTGATACAGTCCTGGTGCCCAGACGCAGTAAACCTCTTAGTTTGAACTTCAGTCACGTGGGTGAGATCGGATATATCAGAGCTTTCGTGGAAAAAACAAGGTTATTTCAGCTGAAGTGTTTGAAAACTTCCTTCCTGCTTCCGGTTTAACACCCGGATGTTTCACTTTCACCCCCGCCCCTCCTTCCCTTCGTCCTTGCCCGTCCCCTCCCTCTGCCACTTAATGCGCCTCGCTCCATCCCTCAGCTCCTCTCCTCTCTTATTCCTTCCTCCTCCCTCCCGTCCACTCTCCCCCCCCTCACCTTCCCGCCCTGCCTCTTTCTGACGTCTTTACTCTCCAGCTAGGACCCCCCTTCATGTCCCCGAGGTTATTCCTCCCTTTACAATTACTTTCACACAGTGCCCCCTTCTTGTTCCTCTCAAACCCCCCCCCCCCCATAGCGTCACTCGTCCCCCCTTTCTAACAGGTTCTTTCTCACCCCGTTCTCTTCTTTCCACCACCCTGTACTCCTCCCTCCCATCTGCCTCTCTCTCCCTCCATCTTTAATCCTTTCTTCCTCCCTGCATCTCTTCCCCCTTCCTGGCCTCTCATTCTTTCTCACGCCGTGTACTTCTCCTTCTCTCCCCTTGTATTCCTCCCCCCTCCCTCTTCTCTCCCCCTGTATGATTCTCCCCTTTGCCTCTGACTCCTTCTCTCCTCGTGTATTTCTCTTCCTCTTCTCTCCCCTCCCATGCCCCTGACCCCCCCTTCTCTCCCACTGTATTTCTCTCCCCGTGTATTTCTCCCCCCTTGCCTCTCACTCCCCCTTCTCTCCCCGTGTATTTCTCCCCCCTTGCCTCTCACTCCCCCTTCTCTCCCCGTGTATTTCTCCCCCCTTGCCTCTCACTCCCCCTTCTCTCCCCGTGTATTTCTCTCCCCGTGTATTTCTCCCCCCTTGCCTCTCACTCCCCCTTCTCTCCCCGTGTATTTCTCTCCCCCTCCCTTGCCTCTCACTCCCCTTCTCTCCCCGTGTATTTCTCCCCCCTTGCCTCTCACTCCCCCTTCTCTCCCCGTGTATTTCTCTCCCCCTCCCTTGCCTCTCACTCCCCTTCTCTCCCACGCTGTTCGAGTGCAGACGGTTTCAGGTGCTTCCCCTGCGCTGCCTGTTCCCAGCCTGGCATCACTCCCTCCCTCCACCTCTGGCTGGAGGGCACAGGTCTGAGTGTGCGGGAGGGTTGGGCGACTCGTGTTCTGCTCAGGGGTGTCGAGCTTTCTTTCCCCAGGGCGAGGAATACTTCGGCTGCTCTGCGCGCCCTGTGACCCTGGGCAGGTCGCTTCGTTTCGCACACGCCTTTATTTGCCCTGATTTCTGAATCCGGAGGGAGGGCGGGCGCTTGGAAGCGGCCCAGGCCTCGCTTAGGCGCTGAGTTATAAAATGCCTGAACATGGGCGGGTACAGATTCTCTCAGAGGCCATTAAGTTTGTTCTGTGGTGTGACCGAGGGCCAGCAGGGCGCCGGTGGGGGGATTGTTAGGGCGGGGGGGCGGGGGGGGGGGGGGTGTTGGCCGTATGGTGGGTGCAGGGAAAGCGAAGCATACACATCTAGTGGTGGAATTGTACAAAGTGAAACTAGAAAATCTGGGGTTAATCCCAGCTTCACCACTTAACCAAGTTGTGTGATCCTGGAAGGTGCTTTGACCTCAGAATGCAAGACTTCAGGGCGCCATGGTTCCTTCCTTTACACATGCGGGTCTGCTTGTGTCTCATCGTTCTTGTGTTACTGCTGAGTCCAGTGAACAGCAGCCCGGAGCTGCTGCGGACTGAGGCCACATCTCAGAGAGATGATGAATTCTAGCCCTGGCCTGGGCTCTCCCCATCTGCAGGGTACATCTCCTGGTGTTCACCTGACAAACATTACTCCGAGCCAAACACCTCTTCTCAGCAGACGCTCCTCGGAGACCAGTGCTGCTGTGGACTGGGGGCCACGTGCCTTAGAGAGATGATGAACTATAGCCCCGGCATGTGACGTCTCTCCACATCTGCAGGGTTCACCTTCCTGATGTTCAGCACCTTACAAACACCACCACCGCCGCTGCTGAGTGAGTGAACCGCAGCCCAGAGCTGCTGGGGACTGAGGGTACATCCCAGAGAGATGATGAACCATAGCCCCGGCATGTGACGTCTCTCCACATGTGCAGGGTTCACCTTCCTGATGTTCAGCAGCTGACAAACACCGCTGCTGCTGAGTGAGGAAACCGCAGCCCGGAGCTGCTGCGGACTGAGGCCACATCTCAGAGAGATGATGAACTTTAGCCCTGGCCTGTGCTCTCCCCATCTGCAGGGTACATCTCCTGGTGTTCACTTGACAAACATTACTCCGAGCCAAACACCTCTTCTCAGCAGACGCTCCTCGGAGACCAGTGCTGCTGTGGACTGGGGGCCACATCCCAGAGAGATGATGAACTTTAGCCCTGGCCTGGGCTCTCCCCATCTGCAGGGTACATCTCCTGGTGTTCACCTGACAAACATTACTCCGAGCCATACACCTCTTCTCAGCAGACGCTCCTCGGAGACCAGTGCTGCTGTGGACTGGGGGCCACGTGTCTTAGAGAGATGATGAACTATAGCTCTGGCCTGTGACGTCTCTCCACATCTGCAGGGTTCACCTTCCTGATTTTCAGCAGCTGACAAACACCGCTGCTGCTGAGTGAGTGAACCGCAGCCCAGAGCTGCTGGGGACTGAGGGCCACGTGTAAAGGTCAGGAGGGGCACATGTCTTAGATGATGAATTCTAGCCCTGGCCTGGCTCTCCCCATCTGCAGGGTACACCTCCTGATGTTCACGTGACAAACATTACTCCGACCCAAACATCTTCTCTTCTCAGCAGATGCTGTCCAGGGACCGGAGCTGCTGCTGCTGAGAAGCGCGAGGTTTGCGCCACTTAACCGCACGATGCACGTGTCTCCGCCTCTAGTTCACCTGCAAAGCACGTGTAATCACGTGCACCCTTCTGACTTGCCCTGGTTTCTAAAGTGGTGACGTCACCTGAAACAGGACACTGGAAATATGTGGTAGGAGAGGGTCAGATTATGCGGCAAGAAAGCGCACACTTTGTGGCAGTACTGAAGCATTATTTTGGAGGTTGTTTTGCACTTGTTAATCTAATCAAATGTTTTGCCTCATTAGTACCACTTTGACACCCAAATAGAAAAATAAGCAACAGAAAGATGAGGGGTCCTCTGTTGAAAAGGGCCTCCCAATGCCAACAGCACGTGCCACTGTTTTTTTCTAACTTTTGAGCCATCTGAGCTCCCCAAAAATTTTTGTGGTTGAAATCTGCACATAAAGGAGCGTGTGATGGATTAAATGGCAAATCCATAATAATGCGGAAAACACTGCATAATTCCAGGGTCCTGGACCTTGGGCATCGGCGCCACTCACTGACCCTATAGCGCTGTAATTGTTGTTACTGCCAGAGAACAGGTTTGCAGGTGTAAAAACCCTGTGCACACATTCACAAGCCTGCGAGGCGGTGATGAGCAGTGTATTGATCCGAGGAAGGCCTGGCAGATAATGTGGGGGTAAAAGGGTCATTATTCCCCAGGCCCTGCACCTTTTCAGGGTCCCGAAGTTGTGTGGGGAACAATTTTTCGTAGCTTGTGGAGCAGAGCTACCCTCTGTTAATGAGGAGAAATGTGGCATGGCTAACGTCACAAGATGGCACCAGTCCCTGGATATGCCAAGTTTTCAATTTTCCTACAGGACATTTTGGAGAGATCAGGGGTCCCCCTCGGCTCAGAACCGTGGTCTGAGAGGCCCCCTCTATGTACTTTGAAGGGAACCTGCTCAAGTTTTGTTATAATGTTCTTTAAACCGCAATGGCCCGCCTATGTTGGTTTACCCTAACCCCACAAAAGCTCCTGCCCGGCCATCGCAAAGCCCATGCCAAGTATTTGTGTTGTGCACAACAGGTCTTCAGCAACAGACACTACATTTGTCTCTGAGCAGCAGTTAGCCCCGAGTCTTGGATCTTCCTGAGTACTCCACAAAGGTGGTCGTGGTGCTCCCTAACTGACTTTACATGAATCAGGATATCATCACTGACATTAGTGACTGAGTAGGTTGGGAAGCATTTCTTGGATCATGTTCTGGTGCATTTCTGCGGCGCTGGATATGCCGAAGTTAAAGTGGCGATATATTCTCAGGCTAACAAGGGTGGAGAAAGTTGTTATATATCTCAACTGCGGGTGGAGTGGCAGTTGGTGGTAACTAGAATGAAGGCCAACTTTTGAGAACCATTTTGCTTCACTTGGCTCACCGATGATGCCGTCCACAGTTGGGGGTAAGAGATGGCTTTCATATTTGATCTCAAAACTAAGAAATCATATGTCCACACGGATTCCGACTTCTCCTGGTTGCTTCTGTTTCTTTGCTACAATGATCAGGCATACCCACAGTGTGAGGCCTGATACCAGTTCAGTTATCCAGCTTCTATAACTCTGTCAGCCTTCAGTGAAATGTGATGCAACGGTATCACATGGCTACCGCAGGTAAGGACCAATCAACGCGTAGCTGCACTTCTTTCCCTTTCAGACAGTCAATTACCTTGTATGCTCCTGCGCATCCTTTGACGATGATTGACAGTTCTTCAGCTTGGACTCTAAAGTTAAATGATATTATTGCTAACGCCCATGCTGTGTGTACCCTAACTAGCACACCAGGTCCTCCAGCTGCCACATAGACTGTGGTGTCAATGTCATCCTCTTTGAGGGACACTGATGATTTGAGGCAGCCTAGCGGTGGTAAGGGTTGTGCTTGTCCTTGCGCAAAGAATCTCACTCATGTTTTTTTCTAGCGTTGGGGGTTTAGGCAAAGCTCAGTAGGTATCTGCGGAAATGAGGTCAATGGACGCACCCGTGTTGCTCGTTGCTATGAATGTATGAAGCACCACTTTAAGTTGATATTGCAGGCGTGGGCAGCGGGCTGACCTGGATCCTCCCACTGCATTGTCTGTGTGGACCCCCAGACTGTTGGAGGATGGTCTCTCTCAGATTAGTCGACAAACACCTTGTATGATTTGACCTCCTATTTCTTCCTGTTCATCTTAAAATCCGCAGGTACTCGCAAGTTCTTTGAGCTGACTATGGAATGTGTAGAGTGATTACTCGGGCACCAGGTGGGCCTGTCGGAAAACAAATCTTTCATAATCTCATGAGATTCATGGCACATGGAGGGCAGTGAGATTCATGGGCACATGGAGGGCAGTGAGATTCATGGGCACATGGAGGGCAGTGAGATTCATGGGCACATGGAGGGCAGTGAGATTCATGGGCACATGGAGGGCAGTGAGATCCAGGGGCACATGGAGGGCAGCGAGATTCATGGGCACATGGAGGGCAGCGAGATTCATGGGCACATGGAGGGCAGCGAGATTCATGGCACATGGAGGGCAGCGAGATTCATGGCACATGGAGGGCAGCGAGTTTCATGGCACATGGAGGGCAGCGAGATTCACGGGTACATGGAGGGCAGCGAGATTCACGGGTACATGGAGGGCAGTGAGATTCACGGGTACATGGAGGGCAGTGAGATTCACGGGTACATGGAGGGCAGTGAGATTCATTGGCACATTGAGGGCAGTGAGATTCATTGGCACATTGAGGGCAGTGAGATTCATGGCACATTGAGGCAAGTGAGATTCATGGGCACATGGAGGGCAGTGAGAATCATGGAACATGAAGGGCAGTGAGATTCATGGCACATGGAGGACAGTGAGAATCATGGAACATGGAGGGCAGTGACGATCATGGACAGAGATGTTCATGGGTACATCGAGGGCAGTGATATTCGTGGGCACATGGAGGGCAGTGAAATTCGTGGGCACATGGAGGGCAGTGAGATTCATGGCACATGGAGGGCAGTGATACTCTTGGGCACATGGAGGGCAGTGAGATTCATGGCACATGGAGGGCAGTGAGAATCATGGAACATGGAGGGCAGAGACGATCATGGGCAGAGATGTTCATGGGTACATCGAGGGCAGTGATATTCGTGGGCACATGGAGGGCAGTGAGATTCGTGGGCACATGTAGGGCAGTGAGATTCATGGGCACATGGAGGGCAGTGAGATTCAAGAGCAGTGCGGTTCGTGGGCACATGGAGGACAGTGAGATTCATGGCACATGGGGGCAGTGACAATCATGGCACATGGAGGGCAGTGAGAATCATGGCACATGGAGGGCAGTGAGATTCGTGGCACATGGAGGACAGTGAGAATCATGGAACATGGAGGGCAGTGAGAATCATGGGCACATCGAGGGCAGTGAGATTCGTGGGCACATGGAGGGCAGTGAGATTCATGGCACATGGAGGGCAGTGAGATTCATGGACACATGGAGGCAAGTGAGATTCATGGGCACATGGAGGCAAGTGAGATTCATGGGCACATGGAGGGCAAGTGAGATTCATTGGCACATGGAGGGCAAGTGAGATTCATTGGCACATGGAGGGCAAGTGAGATTCATTGGCACATGGAGGGCAGTGAGATTCATTGGCACATGGAGGGCAGTGAGATTCATGGCACATGGAGGGCAGTGTGATTCATGGGCACATTGAGGGCAGTGAGATTCATTGGCACATGGAGCGCAGTGAGATTCATGGCACATTGAGGGCAGTGAGAATCATGGACACATTGAGGGCAGTGAGATTCATGGGCACATGGAGGGCAGTGTGATTCATGGGCACATGGAGGGCAGTGAGATTCATGGCACATGGGGGCAGTGAGATTCATGGCACATGGGGGCAGTGACTATCATGGCACATGGCGGGCAGTGACTATCATGGCACATGGAGGGCAGTGACTATCATGGCACATGGAGGGCAGTGAGAATCATGGAACATGGAGGGCAGTGAGAATTATGGAACATGGAGGGCAGTGAGAATCATGGGCACATCGAGGGCAGAGATGTTCATGGGTACATCGAGGGCAGTGAGATTCGTGGGCACATGGAGGGCAGTGAGATTCGTGGGCACATGGAGGGCAGTGAGAATCATGGGTGCATTGAGGATCATGGGTGCATTGAGGGCTGTGAGATTCATGGGCACTTCGAGGGCTGTGAGATTCATGGGCACTTCGAGGGCAGTGAGATTCATGGCACGTGGAGGCAAGTGAGAATCATGGGAACATGGAGGGCAGTGACAATAATGGGTACATTGAGGGAAGAGATATTCATGGGCACATTGAGGGCAGTGAGATTCATGGGTACATTGAGGGCAGTGAGAATCATGGGCGCATGGAGGGCAGTGACAATCATGGGCGCATTGAGGGCAGAGATGTTCATGGGCACATGGAGGGCTGTGAGATTCATGGGTACATTGAGGGCAGTGATATTCTTGGGCACATGGAGGGCAGTGATATTCTTGGGCACATGGAGGGCAGTGAGATTCATGGGTACATGGAGGACAGTGAGAATCATGGGCACATTGAGGGCAGTGAGATTCATGGGTACATGGAGGACAGTGAGAATCATGGAACATGGAGGGCAGTGAGATTCGTGGGCACATGGAGGGCAGTGAGATTCGTGGGCACATGGAGGGCAGTGAGAATCATGGGTGCATTGAGGCCTGTGAGAATCATGGGTGCATTGAGGCCTGTGAGAATCATGGGTGCATTGAGGCCTGTGAGAATCATGGGTGCATTGAGGCCTGTGAGAATCATGGGTGCATTGAGGGCTGTGAGATTCATGGGCACTTCGAGGGCTGTGAGATTCATGGGCACATCGAGGGCAGTGAGAATCATGGGCACATGGAGGGCAGTGAGAATCATGGCACATGGAGGGCAGTGAGAATCATGGCACATGGAGGGCAGTGAGAATCATGGCACATGGAGGGCAGTGAGAATCATGGCACATGGAGGGCAGTGAGAATCAGGGCAGTGAGAATCATGGCACATGGAGGGCAGTGAGAATCATGGCACATGGAGGGCAGTGAGAATCATGGCACATGCAGGGCAGTGAGAATCATGGAACATGGAGGACAGTGACAATCATGGGCACATCGAGGGCAGAGTTGTTCATGGGCACATGGAGGGCAGTGTGATTCATGGCACATGGAGGGCAGTGTGATTCATGGCACATGGAGGCAAGTGAGATTCATGGCACATGGAGGCAAGTGAGATTCGTGGGCACATGGAGGGCAGTGAGAATCATGGGTGCATTGAGGGCTGTGAGATTCATGGGCACTTCGAGGGCAGTGAGAATCATGGGCACATTGAGGGCAGTGAGATTCATGGGTACATGGAGGACAGTGAGAATCATGGAACATGGAGGGCAGTGACAATCATGGGCACATCGAGGGCAGAGATGTTCATGGGCACATAGAGGGCAGTGAGATTCGTGGGCACATGGAGGGCAGTGAGAATCATGGGTGCATTGAGGGCTGTGAGAATCATGGGTGCATTGAGGGCTGTGAGATTCATGGCACGTGGAGGCAAGTGAGAATCATGGAACATGGAGGGCAGTGACAATCATGGGCACATCGAGGGCAGAGATATTCATGGGCACATGGAGGGCAGTGAGATTCATGGGCACATGGAAGGCAGTGAGAATCATGGGCACATGGAGGGCAGTGAGAATCATGGCACATGGAGGGCAGTGAGAATCAGGGCAGTGAGAATCATGGCACATGGAGGGCAGTGAGAATCATGGCACATGCAGGGCAGTGAGAATCATGGGTGCATCGAGGGCCGTGAGATTCATGGGCACATGGAGGCAAGTGAGATTCATGGCACATGGAGGCAAGTGAGATTCATGGCACATGGAGGGCAGTGAGAATCATGGAACATGGAGGGCAGTGGCAATCATGGCACATGGAGGGCAGTGAGATTCATGGGCACATGGAAGGCAGTGAGAATCATGGGCACATGGAAGGCAGTGAGAATCATGGGCACATGGGCACATGGAAGGCAGTGAGATTCATGGGCACATGGAGGGCAGGGAGATTCATGGGCACATGGAGGGCAGTGAGGTTCATGGGCACATGGAGGGCAGTGAGATTCATTGGCACATGGAGGGTAGTGAGATTCATTGGCACATGGAGGGCAGTGAGATTCGTGGGCATATGGAGGGCAGTAAGAATCGTGGGAGCAATGAGGGCTGTGAGATTCATGGGCACTTCGAGGGCAGTGAGATTCATGGCACATGGAGGCAAGTGAGAATCATGGGAACATGGAGGGCATTGACAATCATGGGCACATTGAGGGCAGAGATATTCATGGGCACATTGAGGGCAGAGATATTCATGGGCACATGGAGGGCAGTGAGATTCATGGGTACATGGAGGGCAGTGAGAATCATGGAACATGGAGGGCAGTGAGAATCATGGGCGCATGAGGGCATTGACAATCATGGGCGCATTGAGGGCAGAGATGTTCATGGGCACATGGAGGGCTGTGAGATTCATGGGCACATTGAGGGCAGTGATATTCTTGGGCACATGGAGGGTAGTGATATTCATGGCACATGGAGGGCAGTGATATTCATGGCACATGGAGGGCTGTGAGAATCATGGGTGCATTGAGGGCAGTGATATTCATGGCACATGGAGGGCTGTGAGATTCATGGGCACTTCGAGGGCAGTGAGATTCATGGCATATGGAGGCAAGTGAGATTCATGGCACGTGGAGGCAAGTCAGAATCATGGAACATGGAGGGCAGTGACAATCATGGGCACATCGAGGGCAGAGATATTCATGGGCACATGGAGGGCAGTGAGATTCATGGGCACATGGAAGGCAGTGAGAATCATGAGCACATGGAGGGCAGAGATATTCATGGGCACATGGAGGGCAGTGAGAATCATGGCACATGGAGGGCAGTGAGAATCATGGCACATGGAGGGCAGTGAGAATCAGGGCAGTGAGAATCATGGCACATGGAGGGCAGTGAGAATCATGGCACATGCAGGGCAGTGAGAATCATGGGTGCATCGATGGCCGTGAGATTCATGGGCACATGGAGGCAAGTGAGATTCATGGGCACATGGAGGCAAGTGAGATTCATGGCACATGGAGGGCAGTGAGAATCATGGAACATGGAGGGCAGTGACAGTCATGGGCACATGGAGGGCAGAGATATTCATGGGCACATGGAGGGCAGTGACAATCATGGCACATGGAGGGCAGTGAGATTCATGGGCACATGGAAGGCAGTGAGAATCATGGGCACATGGAAGGCAGTGAGAATCATGGGCACATGGGCACATGGAAGGCAGTGAGAATCATGGGCACCTGGAGGGCAGTGAGAATCATGGGCACATGGAGGGCAGTGAGAATCATGGGCACATCGAGGGCAGAGGTATTCATGGGCACATGGAGGGCAGTGAGAATAATGGGTACATGGGGGGCAGTGAGAATAATGGGCACATGGAAGGCAGTGAGAATAATGGGCACATGGAAGGCAGTGAGAATCATGGGCACATGGAAGGCAGTGAGAATCATGGGCACATGGAAGGCAGTGAGATTCATGGGCACATGGAGGGCAGGGAGATTCATGGGCACATGGAGGGCAGTGAGGTTCATGGGCACATGGAGGGCAGTGAGATTCATTGGCACATGGAGGGTAGTGAGATTGATTGGCACATGGAGGGTAGTGAGATTGATTGGCACATGGAGGGCAGTGTGATTCATGGCACATGGAGGGCAGTGTGATTCATGGCACATGGAGGGCAGTGTGATTCATGGCACATGGAGGGCAGTGTGATTCATGGCACATGGAGGGCAGTGTGATTCATGGGCACATTGAGGCAAGTGAAATTCATGGGCGCATGGAGGGCAGTGAGATTCATTGGCACATTGAGGGCAGTGAGATTCATGGCACATTGAGGGCAGTGAGAATCATGGGCACATGGAGGGCAGTGAGAATCATGGGCACATGGAGGGCAGTGAGAATCATGGCACATGGAGGGCAGTGAGAATCATGGAACATAGAGGGCAGTGAGAATCATGGGCGCATGGAGGGCAGTGACAATCATGGGCGCATGGAGGGCAGTGACAATCATGGGCGCATTGAGGGCAGAGATGTTCATGGGCACATGGAGGGCTGTGAGATTCATCGGTACATGGAGGGCAGTGATATTCTTGGGCACGTGGAGGGCAGTGATATTCTTGGGCACATGGAGGGCAGTGATATTCTTGGGCACATGGAGGGCAGTGATATTCTTGGGCACATGGAGGGCAGTGATATCCTTGGGCACATGGAGGGCAATGATATTCTTGGGCACATTAAGGCAAGTGAGATTCATGGGCACATGGAGGGCAGTGAGATTCATTGGCACATTGAGGGCAGTGAGATTCATGGCACATTGAGGGCAGTGAGAATCATGGGCACATTGAGGGCAGTGAGAATCATGGAACATGGAGGGCAGTGAGAATCATGGGCGCATGGAGGGCAGAGACAATCATGGGCGCATTGATGGCAGAGATGTTCATGGGCACATGGAGGGCTGTGAGATTCATGGGTACATGGAGGGCAGTGATATTCTTGGGCACATGGAGGGCAGTGATATTCTTGGGCACATGGAGGGCAGTGATATTCTTGGGCACATGGAGGGCAGTGAGATTCATGGCACATGGAGGGCAGTGAGAATCATGGAACATGGAGGGCAGTGACAGTTATGGGCACATGGAGGGCAGAGATATTCATGGGCACATGGAGGGCAGTGACAATCATGGCACATGGAGGGCAGTGAGATTCATGGGTACATTGAGGGCAGTGAGAATCATGGGCACATGGAAGGCAGTGAGAATCATGGGCACCTGGAAGGCAGTGAGAATCATGGGCACATGGGCACATGGAAGGCAGTGAGAATCATGGGCACCTGGAGGGCAGTGAGAATCATGGGCACCTGGAGGGCAGTGAAAATCATGGGCACATGGAGGGCAGTGAGAATCATGGGCACATCGAGGGCAGAGGTATTCATGGGCACATGGAGGGCAGTGAGAGTAATGGGCACATGGAGGGCAATGAGAATAATGGGCACATGGAGGGCAGTGAGAATCATGGCACATGGAGGGCAGTGAGAATCATGGCACATGAATGGCAGTGAGAATCATGGCACATGAATGGCAGTGAGAATCATGGCACATGGAGGGCAGTGAGAATCATGGCACTTGGAGGGCAGTGAGAATCATGGGTATATTGAGGGCAGTGAGATTCATGGGTATATTGAGGGCAGTGAGATTCATGGGCACATGGAGGGCAGTGAGATTCATGGGCACATGGAGGGCAGTGACAATCATGGCACATGGAGGGCAGTGACAATCATGGCACATGGAGGGCAGTGACAATCATGGCACATGGAGGGCAGTGAGAATCATGGCACCTGGAGGGCAGTGAGAATCATGGCACCTGGAGGGCAGTGAGAATCATGGCACCTGGAGGGCAGTGAGATTCATGGCACCTGGAGGGCAGTGAGATTCATGGGTACATTGAGGGCAGTGAGATTCATGGGCACACGGAGGGCAGTAAAAATCATGGCACACTGAGGGCAGTGAAAATCATGGCACATGGAGGGCAGTGACAATCATGGGTACATCGAGGGCAGAGATATTCATGGGCACATCGAGGGCAGAGATATTCATGGGCACATGGTGGGCAGTGAGATTCATGGGCACTTCGAGGGCTGTGAGATTCATGGGCACTTCGAGGGCAGTGAGATTCATGGCACGTGGAGGCAAGTGAGAATCATGGGAACATGGAGGGCAGTGACAATAATGGGTACATTGAGGGAAGAGATATTCATGGGCACATTGAGGGCAGTGAGATTCATGGGTACATTGAGGGCAGTGAGAATCATGGGCGCATGGAGGGCAGTGACAATCATGGGCGCATTGAGGGCAGAGATGTTCATGGGCACATGGAGGGCTGTGAGATTCATGGGTACATTGAGGGCAGTGATATTCTTGGGCACATGGAGGGCAGTGATATTCTTGGGCACATGGAGGGCAGTGAGATTCATGGGTACATGGAGGACAGTGAGAATCATGGGCACATTGAGGGCAGTGAGATTCATGGGTACATGGAGGACAGTGAGAATCATGGAACATGGAGGGCAGTGAGATTCGTGGGCACATGGAGGGCAGTGAGATTCGTGGGCACATGGAGGGCAGTGAGAATCATGGGTGCATTGAGGCCTGTGAGAATCATGGGTGCATTGAGGCCTGTGAGAATCATGGGTGCATTGAGGCCTGTGAGAATCATGGGTGCATTGAGGCCTGTGAGAATCATGGGTGCATTGAGGGCTGTGAGATTCATGGGCACTTCGAGGGCTGTGAGATTCATGGGCACATCGAGGGCAGTGAGAATCATGGGCACATGGAGGGCAGTGAGAATCATGGCACATGGAGGGCAGTGAGAATCATGGCACATGGAGGGCAGTGAGAATCATGGCACATGGAGGGCAGTGAGAATCAGGGCAGTGAGAATCATGGCACATGGAGGGCAGTGAGAATCATGGCACATGCAGGGCAGTGAGAATCATGGAACATGGAGGACAGTGACAATCATGGGCACATCGAGGGCAGAGTTGTTCATGGGCACATGGAGGGCAGTGTGATTCATGGCACATGGAGGGCAGTGTGATTCATGGCACATGGAGGGCAGTGTGATTCATGGCACATGGAGGCAAGTGAGATTCATGGCACATGGAGGCAAGTGAGATTCGTGGGCACATGGAGGGCAGTGAGAATCATGGGTGCATTGAGGGCTGTGAGATTCATGGGCACTTCGAGGGCAGTGAGAATCATGGGCACATTGAGGGCAGTGAGATTCATGGGTACATGGAGGACAGTGAGAATCATGGAACATGGAGGGCAGTGACAATCATGGGCACATCGAGGGCAGAGATGTTCATGGGCACATGGAGGGCAGTGAGATTCGTGGGCACATGGAGGGCAGTGAGAATCATGGGTGCATTGAGGGCTGTGAGAATCATGGGTGCATTGAGGGCTGTGAGATTCATGGCACGTGGAGGCAAGTGAGAATCATGGAACATGGAGGGCAGTGACAATCATGGGCACATCGAGGGCAGAGATATTCATGGGCACATGGAGGGCAGTGAGATTCATGGGCACATGGAAGGCAGTGAGAATCATGGGCACATGGAGGGCAGTGAGAATCATGGCACATGGAGGGCAGTGAGAATCAGGGCAGTGAGAATCATGGCACATGGAGGGCAGTGAGAATCATGGCACATGCAGGGCAGTGAGAATCATGGGTGCATCGAGGGCCGTGAGATTCATGGGCACATGGAGGCAAGTGAGATTCATGGCACATGGAGGCAAGTGAGATTCATGGCACATGGAGGGCAGTGAGAATCATGGAACATGGAGGGCAGTGACAATCATGGCACATGGAGGGCAGTGAGATTCATGGGCACATGGAAGGTAGTGAGAATCATGGGCACATGGAAGGCAGTGAGAATCATGGGCACATGGGCACATGGAAGGCAGTGAGATTCATGGGCACATGGAGGGCAGGGAGATTCATGGGCACATGGAGGGCAGTGAGGTTCATGGGCACATGGAGGGCAGTGAGATTCATTGGCACATGGAGGGTAGTGAGATTCATTGGCACATGGAGGGCAGTGAGATTCGTGGGCATATGGAGGGCAGTAAGAATCGTGGGAGCAATGAGGGCTGTGAGATTCATGGGCACTTCGAGGGCAGTGAGATTCATGGCACATGGAGGCAAGTGAGAATCATGGGAACATGGAGGGCATTGACAATCATGGGCACATTGAGGGCAGAGATATTCATGGGCACATTGAGGGCAGAGATATTCATGGGCACATGGAGGGCAGTGAGATTCATGGGTACATGGAGGGCAGTGAGAATCATGGAACATGGAGGGCAGTGAGAATCATGGGCGCATGAGGGCATTGACAATCATGGGCGCATTGAGGGCAGAGATGTTCATGGGCACATGGAGGGCTGTGAGATTCATGGGCACATTGAGGGCAGTGATATTCTTGGGCACATGGAGGGTAGTGATATTCATGGCACATGGAGGGCAGTGATATTCATGGCACATGGAGGGCTGTGAGAATCATGGGTGCATTGAGGGCAGTGATATTCATGGCACATGGAGGGCTGTGAGATTCATGGGCACTTCGAGGGCAGTGAGATTCATGGCATATGGAGGCAAGTGAGATTCATGGCACGTGGAGGCAAGTCAGAATCATGGAACATGGAGGGCAGTGACAATCATGGGCACATCGAGGGCAGAGATATTCATGGGCACATGGAGGGCAGTGAGATTCATGGGCACATGGAAGGCAGTGAGAATCATGAGCACATGGAGGGCAGAGATATTCATGGGCACATGGAGGGCAGTGAGAATCATGGCACATGGAGGGCAGTGAGAATCATGGCACATGGAGGGCAGTGAGAATCAGGGCAGTGAGAATCATGGCACATGGAGGGCAGTGAGAATCATGGCACATGCAGGGCAGTGAGAATCATGGGTGCATCGATGGCCGTGAGATTCATGGGCACATGGTGGCAAGTGAGATTCATGGGCACATGGAGGCAAGTGAGATTCATGGCACATGGAGGGCAGTGAGAATCATGGAACATGGAGGGCAGTGACAGTCATGGGCACATGGAGGGCAGAGATATTCATGGGCACATGGAGGGCAGTGACAATCATGGCACATGGAGGGCAGTGAGATTCATGGGTACATTGAGGGCAGTGAGAATCATGGGCACATGGAAGGCAGTGAGAATCATGGGCACCTGGAAGGCAGTGAGAATCATGGGCACATGGGCACATGGAAGGCAGTGAGAATCATGGGCACCTGGAGGGCAGTGAGAATCATGGGCACCTGGAGGGCAGTGAGAATCATGGGCACATCGAGGGCAGAGGTATTCATGGGCACATGGAGGGCAGTGAGAATAATGGGTACATGGGGGGCAGTGAGAATAATGGGCACATGGAAGGCAGTGAGAATCATGGGCACATGGAAGGCAGTGAGAATCATGGGCACATGGAAGGCAGTGAGAATCATGGGCACATGGAAGGCAGTGAGATTCATGGGCACATGGAGGGCAGGGAGATTCATGGGCACATGGAGGGCAGTGAGGTTCATGGGCACATGGAGGGCAGTGAGATTCATTGGCACATGGAGGGTAGTGAGATTCATTGGCACATGGAGGGTAGTGAGATTGATTGGCACATGGAGGGCAGTGTGATTCATGGCACATGGAGGGCAGTGTGATTCATGGCACATGGAGGGCAGTGTGATTCATGGCACATGGAGGGCAGTGTGATTCATGGCACATGGAGGGCAGTGTGATTCATGGCACATGGAGTGCAGTGTGATTCATGGGCACATTGAGGCAAGTGAAATTCATGGGCGCATGGAGGGCAGTGAGATTCATTGGCACATTGAGGGCAGTGAGATTCATGGCACATTGAGGGCAGTGAGAATCATGGGCACATGGAGGGCAGTGAGAATCATGGGCACATGGAGGGCAGTGAGAATCATGGCACATGGAGGGCAGTGAGAATCATGGAACATAGAGGGCAGTGAGAATCATGGGCGCATGGAGGGCAGTGACAATCATGGGCGCATGGAGGGCAGTGACAATCATGGGCGCATTGAGGGCAGAGATGTTCATGGGCACATGGAGGGCTGTGAGATTCATCGGTACATGGAGGGCAGTGATATTCTTGGGCACGTGGAGGGCAGTGATATTCTTGGGCACATGGAGGGCAGTGATATTCTTGGGCACATGGAGGGCAGTGATATTCTTGGGCACATGGAGGGCAGTGATATCCTTGGGCACATGGAGGGCAATGATATTCTTGGGCACATTAAGGCAAGTGAGATTCATGGGCACATGGAGGGCAGTGAGATTCATTGGCACATTGAGGGCAGTGAGATTCATGGCACATTGAGGGCAGTGAGAATCATGGGCACATTGAGGGCAGTGAGAATCATGGAACATGGAGGGCAGTGAGAATCATGGGCGCATGGAGGGCAGAGACAATCATGGGCGCATTGAGGGCAGAGATGTTCATGGGCACATGGAGGGCTGTGAGATTCATGGGTACATGGAGGGCAGTGATATTCTTGGGCACATGGAGGGCAGTGATATTCTTGGGCACATGGAGGGCAGTGATATTCTTGGGCACATGGAGGGCAGTGAGATTCATGGCACATGGAGGGCAGTGAGAATCATGGAACATGGAGGGCAGTGACAGTTATGGGCACATGGAGGGCAGAGATATTCATGGGCACATGGAGGGCAGTGACAATCATGGCACATGGAGGGCAGTGAGATTCATGGGTACATTGAGGGCAGTGAGAATCATGGGCACATGGAAGGCAGTGAGAATCATGGGCACCTGGAAGGCAGTGAGAATCATGGGCACATGGGCACATGGAAGGCAGTGAGAATCATGGGCACCTGGAGGGCAGTGAGAATCATGGGCACCTGGAGGGCAGTGAAAATCATGGGCACATGGAGGGCAGTGAGAATCATGGGCACATCGAGGGCAGAGGTATTCATGGGCACATGGAGGGCAGTGAGAGTAATGGGCACATGGAGGGCAATGAGAATAATGGGCACATGGAGGGCAGTGAGAATCATGGCACATGGAGGGCAGTGAGAATCATGGCACATGAATGGCAGTGAGAATCATGGCACATGAATGGCAGTGAGAATCATGGCACATGGAGGGCAGTGAGAATCATGGCACTTGGAGGGCAGTGAGAATCATGGGTATATTGAGGGCAGTGAGATTCATGGGTATATTGAGGGCAGTGAGATTCATGGGCACATGGAGGGCAATGAGATTCATGGGCACATGGAGGGCAGTGAGAATCATGGCACATGGAGGGCAGTGACAATCATGGCACATGGAGGGCAGTGAGAATCATGGCACCTGGAGGGCAGTGAGAATCATGGCACCTGGAGGGCAGTGAGAATCATGGCACCTGGAGGGCAGTGAGATTCATGGGTACATTGAGGGCAGTGAGATTCATGGGCACACGGAGGGCAGTAAAAATCATGGCACACTGAGGGCAGTGAAAATCATGGCACATGGAGGGCAGTGACAATCATGGGTACATCGAGGGCAGAGATATTCATGGGCACATCGAGGGCAGAGATATTCATGGGCACATGGTGGGCAGTGAGATTCAGGCAGTGAGAATCATGGGCACATGGAGGGCAGAGATATTCATGGGCACATGGAGGGCAGTGAGAATCATGGCACATGGAGGGCAGTGAGAATCATGGCACGTGGAGGGCAGTGAGAATCAGGGCAGTGAGAATCATGGCACATGGAGGGCAGTGAGAATCATGGCACATGCAGGGCAGTGAGAATCATGGATGCATTGAGGGCCGTGAGATTCATGGGCACATCGAGGGCAGTGAGATTCATGGCACATGGAGGCAAGTGAGATTCATGGCACATGGAGGGCTGTGAGAATCATGGAATATGGAGGGCAGTGACAATCATGGGCACATCGAGGGCAGAGATATTCATGGGCACATGGAGGGCAGTGACAATCATGGCACATGGAGGGCAGTGAGATTCATGGGTACATTGAGGGCAGTGAGATTCATGGGTACATTGAGGGCAGTGAGAATCACGGGCACATGGAGGGCAGTGAGAATCACGGGCACATGGAGGGCAGTGAGAATCACGGGCACATGGAGGGCAGTGAGAATCACGGGCACATGGAGGGCAGTGAGAATCATGGGCACATCGAGGGCAGAGACAATCATGGCACATGGAGGGCAGTGACAATCATGACACATGGAGGGAAGTGACAATCATAGCACATGGAGGCCAGTGACAATCATGGCACATGGAGGGCAGTGACAATCATGGCACATGGAGGGCAGTGAGAATCATGGCACATGGAGGGCAGTGAGAATCATGGCACATGGAGGGCAGTGAGAATCATGGCACATGGAGGGCAGTGAGAATCATGGCACATGGAGGGCAGTGAGATTAATGGGTACATTGAGGGCAGTGAGATTAATGGGTACATTGAGGGCAGTGAGATTAATGGGTACATTGAGGGCAGTGAGATTAATGGGTACATTGAGGGCAGTGAGATTAATGGGTACATTGAGGGCAGTGAGATTCATGGGTACATTGAGGGCAGTGAAAATCATGGCACATGGAGGGCAGTGAGAATCATGGCACATGGAGGGCAGTGAAATTAATGGGTACATTGAGGGCAGTGAGATTAATGGGTACATTGAGGGCAGTGAGATTAATGGGTACATTGAGGGCAGTGATATTAATGGGTACATTGAGGGCAGTGATATTAATGGGTACATTGAGGGAAGTGAGATTCATGGGTACATTGAGGGCAGTGAAATCATGGCACATGGAGGGCAGTGAGAATCATGGGCACATCGAGGGCAGTGAAAATCCTGGGCACATTGAGGGCAGTGAGATTCATGGGTACATGGAGGACAGTGAGAATCATGGAACATGGAGGGCAGTGACAATCATGGGCACATCGAGGGCAGAGATGTTCATGGGCACATCGAGGGCAGTGAGATTCGTGGGCACATGGAGGGCAGTGAGAATCATGGGTGAATTGAGGGCTGTGAGATTCATGGGCACTTCGAGGGCAGTGAGATTCATGGCATATGGAGGCAAGTGAGATTCATGGCACGTGAAGGCAAGTGAGAATCATGGAACATGGAGGGCAGTGACAATCATGGGCACATCGAGGGCAGAGATATTCATGGGCACATGGAGGGCAGTGAGATTCATGGGCACATGGAAGGCAGTGAGAATCATGGGCACATGAAGGGCAGAGATATTCATGGGCACATGGAGGGCAGTGAGAATCATGGCACATGGAGGGCAGTGAGAATCATGGCACATGGAGGGCAGTGAGAATCAGGGCAGTGAGAATCATGGCACATGGAGGGCAGTGAGAATCATGGCACATGCAGGGCAGTGAGAATCATGGGTGCATCGAGGGCCGTGAGATTCATGGGCACATGGAGGCAAGTGAGATTCATGGCACATGGAGGCAAGTGAGATTCATGGCACATGGAGGGCAGTGAGAATCATGGAACATGGAGGGCAGTGACAGTCATGGGCACATGGAGGGCAGAGATATTCATGGGCACATGGAGGGCAGTGACAATCATGGGCACATGGAAGGCAGTGAGATTCCTGGGCACATGGAAGGCACTGAGAATCATGGGCACATGGAAGGCAGTGACAATCATGGGCACATGGAAGGCAGTGAGAATCATGGGCACCTGGAGGGCAGTGAGAATCATGGGCACCTGGAGGGCAGTGAGAATCATGGGCACATGGAGGGCAGTGAGAATCATGGGCACATGGAGGGAAGAGGTATTCATGGGCACATGGAGGGCAGTGAGAATCATGGGCACATGGAGGGCAGTGAGAATAATGGGCACATGGAGGGCAGTGAGAATAATGGGCACATGGGGGGCAGTGAGAATAATGGGCACATGGGGGGCAGTGAGAATAATGGGCACATGGGGGGCAGTGAGAATAATGGGCACATGGGGGGCAGTGAGAATCATGGGCACATGGGCACATGGAAGGCAGTGAGATTCATGGGCACATGGAGGGCAGGGAGATTCATGGGCACATGGAGGGCAGTGAGGTTCATGGGCATATGGAGGGCAATGAGATTCATTGGCACATGGAGGGTAGTGAGATTCATTGGCACATGGAGGGCAGTGAGATTCATTGGCACAAGGAGGGCAGTGTGATTCATGGCACATGGAGGGCAGTGTGATTCATGGCACATGGAGGGCAGTGTGATTCATGGGCACATTGAGGCAAGTGAGATTCATGGGCACATGGAGGGCAGTGAGATTCATTGGCACATTGAGGGCAGTGAGATTCATGGCACATTGAGGGCAGTGAGAATCATGGCACGTGGAGGGCAGTGAGAATCATGGAACATAGAGGGCAATGAGAACCATGGGCGCATGGAGGGCAGTGACAATCATGGGCGCATTGAGGGCAGAGATGTTCATGGGCACATGGAGGGCTGTGAGATTCATGGGTACATGGAGGGCAGTGATATTCTTGGGCACATGGAGGACAGTGATATTCTTGGGCACGTGGAGGGCAGTGATATTCTTGGGCACATGGAGGGCAGTGATATTCTTGGGCACATGGAGGGCAAGTGAGATTCATGGGCACATGGAGGACAGTGAGATTCATTGGCACATTGAGGGCAGTGAGATTCATGGCACATTGAGGGCAGTGAGAATCATGGCACATGGAGGGCAGTGAGAATCATGGCACATGGAGGGCAGTGAGAATCATGGAACATGGAGGGCAGTGAGAATCATGGGCGCTTGGAGGGCAGTGACAATCATGGGCGCATTGAGGGCAGAGATGTTCATGGGCACATGGAGGGCAGTGAGATTCTTGGGCACATGGAGGGCAGTGATATTCTTGGGCACATGGAGGGCAGTGATTTTCCTGGGCACATGGAGGGCAGTGAGATTCATGGCACATGGAGGCAAGTGTGATTCATGGCACATGGAGAGCAGTGAGAATCATGGAACATGGAGGGCAGTGACAGTCATGGGCACATGGAGGGCAGAGATATTCATGGGCACATGGAGGGCAGTGACAATCATGGCACATGGAGGGCAGTGAGATTCATGGGTACATTGAGGGCAGTGAGAATCATGGGCACATGGAAGGCAGTGAGAATCATGGGCACATGGAAGGCAGTGAGAATCATGGGCACATGGGCACATGGAAGGCAGTGAGAATCATGGGCACCTGGAGGGCAGTGAGAATCAAGGGCACCTGGAGGGCAGTGAGAATCATGGGCACATGGAGGGCAGTGAGAATCATGGGCACATGGAGGGCAGTGAGAATCATGGGCACATGGAGGGCAGAGGTATTCATGGGCACATGGAGGGCAGTGAGAATAATGGGCACATGGAGGGCAGTGAGAATAATGGGTACATGGGGGCAGTGAGAATAATGGGTACATGGAGGGCAGTGAGAATCATGGCACGTGGAGGGCAGTGAGAATCATGGCACGTGGAGGGCAGTGAGAATCATGGAACATAGAGGGCAGTGACAATCATGGGCGCATGGAGGGCAGTGACAATCATGGGCGCATTGAGGGCAGAGATGTTCATGGGCACATGGAGGGCTGTGAGATTCATGGGTACATGGAGGGCAGTGATATTCTTGGGCACATGGAGGACAGTGATATTCTTGGGCACGTGGAGGGCGGGGATATTCTTGGGCACATGGAGGGCAGTGATATTCTTGGGCACATGGAGGGCAAGTGAGATTCATTGGCACATGGAGGGCAGTGAGATTCATTGGCACATTGAGGGCAGTGAGATTCATGGCACATTGAGGGCAGTGAGAATCATGGCACATGGAGGGCAGTGAGAATCATGGAACATGGAGGGCAGTGAGAATCATGGGCGCTTGGAGGGCAGTGACAATCATGGGCGCATTGAGGGCAGAGATGTTCATGGGCACATGGAGGGCTGTGAGATTCATGGGTACATGGAGGGCAGTGATATTCTTGGGCACATGGAGGGCAGTGATATTCTTGGGCACATGGAGGGCAGTGATATTCTTGGGCACATGGAGGGCAGTGATTTTCTTGGGCACATGGAGGGCAGTGAGATTCATGGCACATGGAGGCAAGTGTGATTCATGGCACATGGAGGGCAGTGAGAATCATGGAACATGGAGGGCAGTGACAGTCATGGCCACATGGAGGGCAGAGATATTCATGGGCACATGGAGGGCAGTGACAATCATGGCACATGGAGGGCAGTGAGATTCATGGGTACATTGAGGGCAGTGAGAATCATGGGCACATGGAAGGCAGTGAGAATCATGGGCACCTGGAGGGCAGTGAGAATCATGGGCACCTGGAGGGCAGTGAGAATCATGGGCACATGGAGGGCAGTGAGAATCATGGGCACATGGAGGGCAGAGAGAATAATGGGCACATGGAGGGCAGTGAGAATAATGGGTACATGGGGGCAGTGAGAATAATGGGTACATGGAGGGCAGTGAGAATCATGGCACATGGAGGGCAGTGAGAATCATGGCACATGGAGGGCAGTGAGAATCATGGCACATGGAGGGCAGTGAGAATCATGGCACATGGAGGGCAGTGAGAATCATGGCACATGGAGGGCAGTGAGAATCATGGCACATGGAGGGCAGTGAGAATCATGGCACATGGAGGGCAGTGAGAATCATGGCACATGGAGGGCAGTGAGAATCATGGCACATGGAGGGCAGTGAGAATCATGGCACTTGGAGGGCAGTGAGATTCATGGGTATATTGAGGGCAGTGAGATTCATGGGTATATTGAGGGTAGTGAGATTCATGGGCACATGGAGGGCAGTGAGATTCATGGGCACATGGAGGGCAGTGAGAATCATGGCACATGGAGGGCAGTGAGAATCATGGCACATGGAGGGCAGTGAGAATCATGGCACATGGATGGCAGTGAGAATCATGGCACCTGGAGGGCAGTGAGATTCATGGCACCTGGAGGGCAGTGAGATTCATGGGCACACGGAGGGCAGTGAAAATCATGGCACACCGAGGGCAGTGAAAATCATGGCACATGGAGGGCAGTGACAATCATGGGCACATCGAGGGCAGTGACAATCATGGGCACATCGAGGGCAGAGATATTCATGGGCACATCGAGGGCAGAGATATTCATGGGCACATCGAGGGCAGTGAGATTCAGGCAGTGAGAATCATGGGCACATGGAGGGCAGTGAGAATCATGGGCACATGGAGGGCAGTGAGAATCATGGCACATGGAGGGCAGTGAGAATCATGGCACGTGGAGGGCAGTGAGAATCAGGGCAGTGAGAATCATGGCACATGGAGGGCAGTGAGAATCATGGCACATGGAGGGCAGTGAGAATCATGGCACATGCAGGGCAGTGAGAATCATGGGTGCATCGAGGGCCGTGAGATTCATGGGCACATCGAGTGCAGTGAGATTCATGGCACATGGAGGCAAGTGAGATTCATGGCACATGGAGGGCAGTGAGAATCATGGAATATGGAGGGCAGTGACAATCATAGGCACATCGAGGGCAGAGATATTCATGGGCACATGGAGGGCAGTGACAATCATGGCACATGGAGGGCAGTGAGATTCATGGGTACATTGAGGGCAGTGAGAATCATGGGCACATGGAAGGCAGTGAGAATCATGGGCACATGGAAGGCAGTGAGAATCATGGGCACATGGAGGGCAGTGAGAATCACGGGCACATGGAGGGCAGTGAGAATCATGGGCACATCGAGGGCAGAGATATTCATGGGCACATGGAGGGCAGTGACAATCATGGCACATGGAGGGAAGTGACAATCATGGCACATGGAGGCCAGTGAGAATCATGGCACATGGAGGCCAGTGAGAATCATGGGCACATCGAGGGCAGAGGTATTCATGGGCACAACGAGGGCAGAGGTATTCATGGGCACATGGAGGGCAGTGAGAATCATGGAACATGGAGGCCAGTGAGAATCATGGCACATGGAGGCCAGTGAGATTAATGGGTACATTGAGGGCAGTGAGATTAATGGGTACATTGAGGGCAGTGAGATTAATGGGTACATTGAGGGCAGTGAGATTAATGGGAACATTGAGGGAAGTGAGATTCAGGGATACATTGAGGGCAGTGAAAATCATGGCACATGGAGGGCAGTGAAAATCATGGCACATGGAAGGCAGTGAAAATCATGGCACATGGAGGGCAGTGAAAATCATGGGCACATGGAGGGCAGAGATATTCATGGGCACATGGAGGGCAGAGATATTCATGGGCACATGGAGGGCAGTGAGAATCATGGCACATGGAGGGCAGTGAGAATCATGGCACATGGAGGCCAGTGAGAATCATGGCACATGGAGGCCAGTGAGAATCATGGCACATGGAGGCCAGTGAGAATCATGGGCACATGGAGGCCAGTGAGAATCATGGGCACATGGAGGCCAGTGAGAATCATGGCACATGGAGGCCAGTGAGAATCATGGCACATGGAGGCCAGTGAGAATCATGGGCACATGGAGGCCAGTGAGAATCATGGCACATGGAGGCCAGTGAGAATCATGGGCACATGGAGGCCAGTGAGAATCATGGGCACATCGAGGGCAGAGGTATTCATGGGCACATGGAGGGCAGTGGGAATAATGGGCACATGGAGGGCAGTGAGAATAATGGGCACATGGAGGGCAGTGAGATTAATGGGTACATTGAGGGCAGTGAGATTAATGGGTACATGGAGGGCAGTGAGATTAATGGGTACATTGAGGGCAGTGAGATTAATGGGTACATTGAGGGCAGTGATATTCATGGGTATATTGAGGGCAGTGAAAATCATGGCACATGGAGGGCAGTGACAATCATGGGCACATGGAGGGCAGAGATATTCATGGGCACATGGAAGGCAGTGAGAATCATGGGCACATGGAGGGCAGTGAGAATCATGGCACATGGAGGGCAGTGAGAATCATGGCACTTGGAGGGCAGTGAGATTCATGGGTATATTGAGGGCAGTGAGATTCATGGGTATATTGAGGGTAGTGAGATTCATGGGCACATGGAGGGCAGTGAGATTCATGGGCACATGGAGGGCAGTGAGAATCATGGCACATGGAGGGCAGTGAGAATCATGGCACATGGAGGGCAGTGAGAATCATGGCACATGGAGGGCAGTGAGAATCATGGCACATGGATGGCAGTGAGAATCATGGCACCTGGAGGGCAGTGAGATTCATGGCACCTGGAGGGCAGTGAGATTCATGGGCACACGGAGGGCAGTGAAAATCATGGCACACCGAGGGCAGTGAAAATCATGGCACATGGAGGGCAGTGACAATCATGGGCACATCGAGGGCAGTGACAATCATGGGCACATCGAGGGCAGAGATATTCATGGGCACATCGAGGGCAGAGATATTCATGGGCACATCGAGGGCAGTGAGATTCAGGCAGTGAGAATCATGGGCACATGGAGGGCAGTGAGAATCATGGGCACATGGAGGGCAGTGAGAATCATGGCACATGGAGGGCAGTGAGAATCATGGCACGTGGAGGGCAGTGAGAATCAGGGCAGTGAGAATCATGGCACATGGAGGGCAGTGAGAATCATGGCACATGCAGGGCAGTGAGAATCATGGGTGCATCGAGGGCCGTGAGATTCATGGGCACATCGAGTGCAGTGAGATTCATGGCACATGGAGGCAAGTGAGATTCATGGCACATGGAGGGCAGTGAGAATCATGGAATATGGAGGGCAGTGACAATCATAGGCACATCGAGGGCAGAGATATTCATGGGCACATGGAGGGCAGTGACAATCATGGCACATGGAGGGCAGTGAGATTCATGGGTACATTGAGGGCAGTGAGAATCATGGCACATGGAAGGCAGTGAGAATCATGGGCACATGGAAGGCAGTGAGAATCATGGGCACATGGAGGGCAGTGAGAATCACGGGCACATGGAGGGCAGTGAGAATCATGGGCACATCGAGGGCAGAGATATTCATGGGCACATGGAGGGCAGTGACAATCATGGCACATGGAGGGAAGTGAGATTCATGGGTACATTGAGGGCAGTGAGAATCATGGCACATGGAGGCCAGTGAGAATCATGGGCACATGGAGGCCAGTGAGAATCATGGCACATGGAGGCCAGTGAGAATCATGGGCACATCGAGGGCAGAGGTATTCATGGGCACAACGAGGGCAGAGGTATTCATGGGCACATGGAGGGCAGTGAGAATCATGGAACATGGAGGCCAGTGAGAATCATGGCACATGGAGGCCAGTGAGATTAATGGGTACATTGAGGGCAGTGAGATTAATGGGTACATTGAGGGCAGTGAGATTAATGGGTACATTGAGGGCAGTGAGATTAATGGGAACATTGAGGGAAGTGAGATTCAGGGATACATGGAGGGCAGTGAAAATCATGGCACATGGAGGGCAGTGAAAATCATGGCACATGGAGGGCAGTGAAAATCATGGCACATGGAGGGCAGTGAAAATCATGGGCACATGGAGGGCAGAGATATTCATGGGCACATGGAGGGCAGAGATATTCATGGGCACATGGAGGGCAGTGAGAATCATGGCACATGGAGGGCAGTGAGAATCATGGCACATGGAGGCCAGTGAGAATCATGGCACATGGAGGCCAGTGAGAATCATGGCACATGGAGGCCAGTGAGAATCATGGGCACATGGAGGCCAGTGAGAATCATGGGCACATGGAGGCCAGTGAGAATCATGGCACATGGAGGCCAGTGAGAATCATGGCACATGGAGGCCAGTGAGAATCATGGGCACATGGAGGCCAGTGAGAATCATGGCACATGGAGGCCAGTGAGAATCATGGGCACATGGAGGCCAGTGAGAATCATGGGCACATCGAGGGCAGAGGTATTCATGGGCACATGGAGGGCAGTGGGAATAATGGGCACATGGAGGGCAGTGAGAATAATGGGCACATGGAGGGCAGTGAGAATCATGGCACTTGGAGGGCAGTGAGATTAATGGGTACATGGAGGGCAGTGAGATTAATGGGTACATTGAGGGCAGTGAGATTAATGGGTACATTGAGGGCAGTGAGATTAATGGGTACATTGAGGGCAGTGATATTCATGGGTATATTGAGGGCAGTGAAAATCATGGCACATGGAGGGCAGTGACAATCATGGGCACATGGAGGGCAGAGATATTCATGGGCACATGGAAGGCAGTGAGAATCATGGGCACATGGAGGGCAGTGAGAACCATGGCACGTGGAGGGCAGTGAGATTGATGGGCACATTGAGCTGGTGAGGATTTAGTGCCCGTGGAAGTTTACTGACATTAGTTCTAGGTTGCTTGGCCACTCGGGCGGTGCTCCGATGAGAGGAGTGGGCGGGAGATCACCGTCCTGATAGGTATTGCTTTACCCTTCTCTGCCTGTTTGAAATATAAAATGCAACAAAAAACAGAGTTCGGTGGGCCACGGTGCCACTGCACCTCCTGCACAAAGGAAGCTACTCCCCAGGTTGAGTCATAACATTTCACATGACGATTGTTTTCCAAAAGCCTGTTTCTTTCCCCTGTGCCAGAGAGCACAGCCCCCCTGCCCACGCCCCCCTCCCCCACTGCTGCAAGCTGTCCATGTGCTTCTAACAAAGCCGGGCTCGTCCTCCTGTAAAGCCCCCCGTCAGCACATTGAGGGGTTCGTGTGTGTGCCGCCAGCCTTGGAGCTGACATCCGGGCAGTGCCTCGCTCTCTCTGCGAGCAAGAGGGCGCACATACATGTCGTTAAGCGCATGCCTGGCTGCATATGTAAAGCCTCCCTGCGTGTGCGCATCCCTGCATTTGTAAAGTTTCCTTATTACTTATCCTTCTGTGCTAAAGTGCATCCCTACACACATAAGTGGCTCTACACACAAGTGGCTGTACACACGTGTCTCTCTACACACATACATGGCTCCCTACACCCAAAGGTCTTACTTGCAGGTTTCCTCGCTCCATGCGTGTACCCTGTAAGAACTGCCTGTCTGGCTGCAGACCTCACGCACATCTACACCTGCCTCGGTGCAGGGCAGAGAAGAGGGACTTGGTCAGGTCCTTGCTTGCATTCACCTGATGGTCGGGGTGGGCATCGGACGGGCCCTGGGTGGTCACATCTGATCTCTGTATGTGTGGCTGTACCTGGTCGAAGACCAGCGTAAAGGCCTTATGACCTACTGGAGTGATACCCGGAGTCAGGGAGTGATGGGAGGCGGAGCTGGTCTGTGGCCGGTTACTGCACTGTGATGAGGTGAGACCTCAGCTCTTTCTTTCACTGGAGCCGCCTGGGGACAGTCCTCATGGGCAGGGATCTTATACCAGACCCTGGGCGCCTGGATGGAAAGGCCTGCTGCCTTCCTCTCTTTAACCTTTCACAGGTAGCGGGTGCATGGATACTTCGAGGAGCTTGTGATGCACAGGTGGTGTGGTGTGGTGTGGTGTATGGATACTTCTAGGAGCTCGTGATGCACAGGTGGTGTGGTGTGGTGCATGGATACTTCTAGGAGCTCGTGATGCACAGGAGGTGTGGTGCATGCATACTTCCAGGAGCGCGTGAGGCATAGTTGGTGGGGTGCATGGATACATTGAGGAGAGCGTAATGCACAAGTGGTGGGGTGCATGGATACCTCGAGGAGCTCGTGATGCACAGGTGGTGTGGTGCATGGATACTTCCAGGAGCTCGTGATGCACAGGAGGTGTGGTGCATGCATACTTCCAGGAGCGCGTGAGGCATAGTTGGTGGGGTGCATGGATACATTGAGGAGAGCGTAATGCACAAGTGGTGGGGTGCATGGATACCTCGAGGAGCATGTGACAGGTGGCGGGGTGCATGCATACTTCCAGGAGCGCGTGAGGCATAGTTGGTCGGGTGCATGGATACTTTGAGGAGAGCGTGATGCACAAGTGGTGGGGTGCATGGATACTTCGAGGAACATGTGACAGGTAGCAGGTGCATGGGAGGAGCATGTGACAGGTAGCAGGTGCATGGGAGGAGCATGTGATAGGTAGCGGGTGCATGCATACTTCGAGGAGCTCGTGATGCACAGGTGGTGCGGTGCATGGATACTTCGAGTAGCATGTGACAGATGGAGGGGTGCATGGATACTTCGAGGAGCTCGTGATGCACAGATGGTGGGGTGCATGGATACTTTGAGGAGAGCGTGATGCACAAGTGGTGGGGTGCATGGATACCTCGAGGAGCATGTGACAGGTGGCGGGGTGCATGGATACTTCAAGGAGCTCGTGATGCAAAGGTGGTGTGGTGCATGGATACTTCGAGGAGCTCATGATGCACAGATGGTGGGGTGCATGGATACCTTGAGGAGCGTGTAATGCACAGGTGATGTGGTGCTTGGATACTTCAAGCAGCGTGTGACAGGTAGCTCGTGATGCACAGGTGGTGGAGTGCATGGATACTTTGAGGAGCTCGTGATGCACAGGTGGTGGGGTGCATGGATACCTCGAGGACCATGTGACAGGTAGCGGGTGCATGGATACTTCGAGCAGCAAATGACAGGTGGTGGAGTGCATGGATACTTTGAGGAGCTCGTGATGCCCAGGTGGTGGGGTGCATGGATACCTCGAGGACCATGTGACAGGTAGCAGGTGCATGGGAGGAGCATGTGATAGGTAGCGGGTGCATGCATACTTCGAGGAGCTCGTGATGCACAGGTGGTGCGGTGCATGGATACTTCGAGGAGGTCATGATTCACAGATGGTGGGGTGCATGGATACCTTGAGGAGCGTGTTATGCACAGGTGATGGGGTGCATGGATATCTTCAGGAGCGTGTTATGCACAGGTGATGGGGTGCTTGGATACTTCGAGGAGCGTGTGACAGGTAGTGGGTACATAGATACTTTGAGGAGCTCGTGATGCACAGGTGGTGCGGTGCATTGATACATCCAGGGGCAAGTGACAGGTGGCGGGGTGCATGAATACTTCCTGGAGCGCGTGAGGCACAGTTGGTGGGGTGCATGGATACTTTGAAGATTGTGTGATGCGCCGGTGATGGGGAGCACGGATACTTCAAGGAGCTTGTGATGCACAAGTGGTGGAGTACATCAATACTTTGAGGAGCGCGTGATGTAGAAGCGGTGGGGTACATAGATAATTCCAGGAGCATATAATACACAGGTGGTGTGATACATGGGTACGTAAAATAGTGCATGATGCACAAGTGGTGGTGTAGATGGATACTCCAAGGAGTGCATAATGCACGGGTGGCTGGGGCATGGATACTTCCAGGAGCGCGTGAGGCATAGTTGGTGGGATGCATGGATACTTGAGGAGTGCGTGATGCACATGTTGCGGGGTGCATGGATACTTCGAGGAGGTCATGATTCAAGGTGGTGGGGTGCTTGGATAATTCGAGGGGCATGTGACAGGTGGCGGGGTACATAAATACTTCCAGGAGCGCGTGAGGCATAGGTGGTGGGGTGCATGGATACTTGAGGAGTGCGTGATGCACGGGTGGCTGGGGCATGGATACTTCCAGGAGCGCGTGAGGCATAGTTGGTGGGGTGCATGGATACTTGAGGAGTTTGTGATGGACAAGTGGTGGTGTAGATGGATACTCCAAGGAGTGCATAATGCACGGTGGCTGGGGCATGGATACTTCCAGGAGCGCGTGAGGCATAGTTGGTGGGATTCATGGATACTTGAGGAGTGAGTGCTGCACATGTTGCAGGGTGCATGGATACTTTGAGGAGCTCATGATGCAAGGTGGTGGGGTGCTTGGATACTTCGAGGGGCATGTGACAGGTGGCGGGGTACAAGGAGCGCGTGAGGCATAGTAGGTGGGGTGCATGGATACTTGAGGAGTGCGTGATGCACGGGTGGCTGGGGCATGGATACTTCCAGGAGTGCGTGAGGCATAGTTAGTGGGGTGCATGGATACTTGAGGAGTGCGTGATGCACATGTTGCGGGGTGCATGGATACTTCGAGGAGCTCATGATGCAAGATGGTGGGTGCTTGGATACTTCGAGGGGCAAGTGACAGGTGGCGGGGTACTTGAATACTTCCAGGAGCGCGTGAGGCATAGGTGGTGGGGTGCATGGATACTTGAGGAGTGCGTGATGCACGGGTGGCTGGGCATGGATACTTCCAGGAGCGCGTGAGGCATAGTTGGTGGGGTGCATGGATACTTGAGGAGTGCGTGGTGCACATGTTGCGGGTTGCATGGATACTTTGAGGAGCTCATGATGCAAGGCGGTGGGGTGCTTGGATACTTCGAGGGGCATGTGACAGGTGGCGAGGTACATGAATACTTCCAGGAGCTTGTGATGCACGTGGTGGGGTGCATGGATACTTTGAGGAGCGCGAGATGCACAGATGGTGGGGTGCACAAATACTTTGAAGGGTGTGAAGGGCACAGATGTTGAGGTACAAGGATACTTTGAGCGTCGATTGGTCAGATGGTGGGGTACCCTAATACTTTGAGGAGTTTCAGACAAATTGACAGTGAGACAACATCGGGGTGAGTGTGAGGAGCTTGGGGTGACTTCATACCTTAACACACTGAAGCTGACATTTCTCACAAATCCCACGACCAAAGCGCCTAGAGGCCAGTTCACTTATTGGGACGTTTTAATAAGATATTGTTTTGGTTGCATGTGGCCAGGACCACTGGAATTAGGTGAGAGAGTGTACTTAATGTGTCAAAAAAAGATAAATTAAGCAGCATAATGTGGCTTTTTGTGTTCAATATTTTGACATTTTTACACGTTAACACTGACTGACAAAGATTGTGCCTTCTTGATAGCAGCTGAACGCCCAAACACAGCAATAAGAAAATACAGGGTCTCCGTCCCATCAACTATTTCACTGTACGTCTGCCGTGCTGCAACACGTGTTGCTGCAGTTTGAGCTAAAAACAAGTTTTCTTTTTGTTTTCTTAAAATATGCAAATTACGCAACTGGTGATAGATTAAATGGCAAATTCAGCAAATCAATGATTATGGGGAAAATTCGTGGCCACCGAATCGCATAACGTCTGTGCCCCTCTTGTGGCGAGCCCACTTTAGTTTCATTGCTGTATAAAACCCCCACCAGGGCTGCACGGCGTACCCAGCCCTCACGTAGTCCTCGGGCCCCTGCCGGGCTTCAGTGCGCTTTGTGTGCGCTCCCGTCCCCCGCTGGCCTCCCGTTGCAGGTTTCTCTTTTGTCTCGGGTCGGAGTTGGAGTGTTTGACGCTCGCTGCTTCCAGCGCCAGAGGATGGCTCCTTGGATGCCTCCCGTTGCCATGGTTACAGGAAGGATGGCTTCTGCAGCCGAGGACATCTCGCTGGTCCCGCACACACCGTGTGGAGGTGTTTTTCATGCCTCGCCCCTGGTCATGAAGAGTCGTGGGGGCCCGGCCGGTGAGAGCGGGGACCAGAAGAAAACACCCCCAGAAAGAGGCAATCTGGCAGTGTCCGCCTTCAGCATCTGTCTCTGACAGGGCCTTTTCAGCTCAGGCCCCGTCCTTTAGAAGTTATTCCGGTCTTTGTGGGTGAGGAGACGAACCAGCCACTTGGCGCCTTGCAAATAATTCATGGCTCGGCTATTCACGCAACATTTTATTATAACAGATTCCAAGCTCTCTTGGAAGAGTCTGTTTCTTCAAGCGCCAAGAAGGCAGAGTAGCACGCTTTATGAAACCAAAAGGTCTGTAATTAATTATTATATTTAATTAGGCTCTATGCGGTCTTGTGACGTCGGTACGTTTTAAAATGCAGCCTTGCAGAATCCTATTGCAGAGGAGAGGGGTAGAATTACATAGACTTGTGGAATCTTTCTACATATTATTTTTCTCTTTGGAAACTAAAGTGAACTTCAGACACCTGTAGGACATCTACCTTTTCAGCGGCCACCCCAGATTATTCCCCTCTTGCTACACCCTGTATTTTGGCTGACTTTAGAACTCTGTGCACCTAACCCCACTAACCGGTAATAAAGTGCTTTTGACTCCCATTTAAACATGGTCAAATTGGCATATTCCTAACTGGTATCTTTGACTCACCTCTAAGTACTAGTATATGGTACAAAGTGTACCCGGGCCTGTAAGTCGAATGCCACTAGAGGGCTGAGGGACCTATTGTGCCATCCCTACAGTGACCATGTAACACAGAGCTTCAGGTCCACCTTGTGTAGCCTGGCCGTAGCAGTGTAAACCCTGCAATTCGACCTGTCAATATAAGCACCTTTGAGAGGCAAAAACCTCCTTTTAATATTAATAATACGTCACCCCATGTAGCCACGAGGAGCGTGCATGGTTTGTAGAAGTGGGACATAGGGAAATGTAATATTAACATGTCCTTAGTGAAGAGCACTGAGTGGGGGCCCAGCGGGTGAGAGCGGGGACCAGTGACAGGCGCATCTGTCCTTTGTGGAAAACCAGATCAGAGGTTCAATCCCGGATTACTGCAGATCTGGAGTGGGACTAGCTTGAAAAATAGACAAACAGCTTTTCAGTAGATATTAAACATCCAGTTCATGGCGAAGAAGTATTTATAGTAATATTAAGTAAAAGTACATTTTAGAAACTAAACTTTTTCCTGCCTGGAGCTTCTGGAAGCCAATTTACAAGTGCTTTCCACACCTCTCACAGCCAGGCATTAACACTTAAATACATGGTGTGAAATACCTCCCAGGGCCACTGTAATTATCAGGCCTGAACTCACAGGGGTGGCTTTCTGAGCTGGGAAGAGGAGTCCGGCTGTGTGCTTCCTCTCTGAGATGAGTGTCAAGCCCTGCCTGATGAGGCTGCTGGGTTAAATATAACACTAGGAAGGAAGATGGCGAGACAATCTGTGGGATTTCAAGGTCCAAGTTGCTGAAACCCATGCTTTTGTTCTACCAGATGCCTGTCTGTGTTTATTTCGAGGACGGTGGCTTCTTCACACTGGAGGTTGGTGTTGAATGTGGGATGCACTCAGGTTACCGTAAGCTCCACATACACATTCCGAGCCCTCAAAGCCCAGGTATAGTGATGTCCAAAGATCTTCGCCATCCTGAAAATTCCCAAAGTGGGTACGGTTTGACCGGGGAACTTTTACCCCATTGATACTGGTATGCACAGGAGTCACCCCCTTCGACTAGTTTGTGCCAGACATATATGTGGCACCTCCGGGTCCCCACTTCGGAACACTACTGGACCTGAGGAAGAACAGGACTGAACCTGTTGTCTATGGCCAGAGGGGGTCCTGAAGTACTGGACCCACTCCTTCTTGTACCCAGGAAAATCTTGGGGACTCCAAGGGTCAGAAAGCTGACCTCATATTCAAACTACAGGGATGAGACAAGCTGTAGGAGGTCTTTCCATCCCTAGTTCCTCCTCCGAGGTCCTGGGGCTTTAAACGTCGACTCGGTGGTGGATTGGGACTTAAAGGGCATCAGAAGGTAAAATCTCTGGTGTATCCAACGTGCTCCCCATTGTGGTCAGCATAAAATTATGCTTAGGTGCCAGTCTACTGCGACCATATACTATCATCGTGCTTTGTGCTTTTTGGAGCTATTTCTATTTAATAATTTAAAAAGTCATATCTCCAGTTCTCCCTGCTGGGTTTTTGTTTTATGGTGTCATTGAGTTTATAAAATGTTACTCTATTCTTCTTATTCAGCTTGGGATTTGTAATGATTTGCATCTCTGTTATTACTGTTTTGGAATTGCTTAAATGCTTTACACATCACCTGGGTTCATTTGTCTGCTCTGTACCCTCTACCAGGGAGCTGAGCTCAGGGTTTTTTTGAGACTTTGAGGGTTCACTCTGACAAGGGTTGTGATTATTCCTTGATGTAAGTAGTCAACCATCCTAAATGTTAATGGAATTTCTTCCAACACCTTTATCCAGTGAACGAAATAGTTGCATAGAAATGTTAATGAGCCCTTTGAGGTCCAGGTTAATGCGTATAAAGTCTACATTCTGGAGCGGCATCACTCTATGAAAGGGGCTCTTTGCTAGTGAAACCTGACTGGGTAGGAATTGTTTTTGTCTTTGAAATCTGCGTCTTCAGGTGTGGTGGCTATCCAACCCTGGAGTATTTAAAGATCTTGTGGTTAGTAGGGGTTTGTGATAGGATGCGGAGGGGGACTACAGGAACCCTTGTGCACCTCCACTCCCGCTGACCACTCTGTGGTGCTGGGAGCCCACCTGGTCACCTTGTAGGCTCTTACATGCGTCTTCCATTTTACTTTTTAGCAGTCTTGTTTCTGCCTGGATCCAACGATGGAGGTTTTTTGTTGTTACACAGAGTGACTGCCCAAAGTCTTTCTTTGTTGGCTTGTGTGGCTGGATCTTTTGTTTGTGAGGTCACTTTCTCCAAATGATGTATGGACTACATTTCCGTCTACACTAGAGAAAGGAGTAAACTGTTGGCTGTGCTACGCTTGTTTTTTAGGTGGGACAGCTGTTTGACCTTGCATAGTCTTAGAAATGGTCGCAGCATTTTTGGATTGAAGTGTTCAGTTTCAGAAAGTAGAAGGTCACTCAGCACGCTCGCAGCCACTCATGACCCCACCACAACTGCCTACTGGCTTGATCTACCCGTTGTTGGCTCCTGGGGCATGGGTGCCACGTTTAATGTCTTCTGTGGCACAACTTCTTCCTATAAAGCTTCAGCCACCTCTCCTCTCCTCTCAACCACTGTCTGCCGTTCATCTACAGTTGTCCCCAAACGCCTTGATCATCTTGAGTTCAACAGACTTTACCTGTCCAGGAATATTCCCCTGGGTCCCGTCTACTGGAACTTCCTTGGTCTTCAGTCTACTGGGAATGCCGCCCCCTGCATCTCTAATCCAGTCGTCGACGCTCCCCAACTGTTTTTGATCCAGATGACTCAGTTCTCCTCCACAGCTCCCTTCACTTGCCCTAGGATCCCTTATACTTGCTTTTTAAAAGCAGAAACAATTTTCCACTTTCCTCTCACTCCTCATTCTCTTGTGTATCTCCACCAGTCTCTCCATACCTCGACCCCTTCCCAACACCATTACTTTTTCTAACTCTATTAGAAGCCTTCTTGTGCTACTTGACACAAGTTCACCCCACATGTCCACATACTTACTCCACATCTGGATATGGAGCTGTTTTGCATTTGTCATTAGTATTATTGCATGGCCTGTGGTCAGCGGTGGTTGTGGACGGTGTAGGAAGTTGCTGTTGTGGGCGCGGGTGTCTGCATGAATGCGGATTACATGTGTCCGTTGGTTGCGGACATGGATGTGGACAGTAGTGTGTTGACATGCATGTGGATGCAGTGTTTTGAAGTGCATGTGGACAGTAGTGTGTTGACAGCACACATCGGCAGCAGTGGTGGGCGGCACACGTCGGCAGCAGTGGTGGGCGGCACACGTCGGCAGCAGTGGTGGGCGGCACACGTCGGCAGCAGTGGTGGACGGCACAGGTCGGCAGCAGTGGTGGACGGCACAGGTCGGCAGCAGTGGTGGACGGCACAGGTCGGCAGCAGTGGTTGACGGCACAGGTCGGCAGCAGTGGTGAACGGCACAGGTCGGCAGCAGTGGTGAACGGCACAGGTCGGCAGCAGTGGTGAACGGCACAGGTCGGCAGCAGTGATGGGCGGCACAGGTCGGCAGCAGTGATGGGCGGCACAGGTCGGCAGCAGTGATGGGCGGCACAGGTCGGCAGCAGTGGTGGGCGGCACACGTCGGCAGCAGTGGTGGACGGCACACGTCGGCAGCAGTGGTGAACGGCACACGTCGGCAGCAGTGGTGGACGGCACAGGTCGGCAGCAGTGGTGGACGGCACAGGTCGGCAGCAGTGGTGGACGGCACAGGTCGGCAGCAGTGGTGGACGGCACAGGTCGGCAGCAGTGGTGGACGGCACAGGTCGGCAGCAGTGGTGGACGGCACAGGTCGGCAGCAGTGGTGGACGGCACAGGTCGGCAGCAGTGGTGGACGGCACAGGTCGGCAGCAGTGGTGGACGGCACAGGTCGGCAGCAGTGGTGGACGGCACAGGTCGGCAGCAGTGGTGAACGGCACAGGTCGGCAGCAGTGATGGGCGGCACACATCGGCAGCAGTGGTGGGCGGCACACATCAACAGTAGTGGTTGACAGCCTACCGTATAAGACATTTGGTACTTCCCGAGGCCTGCTTAGGTGGGGATGCTGCAGGTCACCCCCCTGGAATGGCCCCGTTAGTGTCCGGCTGGGCGATGGGGGGTGTCTAGCACCCCCTCTCAGTGTATCACTGGCAGCTGGACTAAAATAACACCCCAGCATGTCTCCTTGATGCTCTGACACAACACAGCCTGCCAGGCTCTTAAAGGTGGGTATTATATACCAATGCCAGTTCACTTCTAATCGTCCTGACCTCTCTGATGCCGGTGGGCAGCCAGGCGTCGCACATACAGGCTGCACAATAGCGCCCTTATACCGATTAATCCTTTTACACTCACATGAGCCATGGCTCATCACCCTGAACTGTAGTACCCAGTAACCCCGCCATCGCCTGCTGGAGAGGCGGGAGTAATGGAGGATATCCGCCAGGCACTGCTGGCCAATCCGAGGAGTCTAAACCGGGTCCTACTGCGGGGTCTACAGAGCTACTCGTTAGGCTGTTTCATGATTAAGTCTTACAGTTTCTAATTTTTACTGATTTTTACAGATAAATACAGACAGAAAAGCATCTATTTTCCTGTCTGTATATATATATATATTATTTTTTTTGTATGGTTAAATACAGAAAATAGATTTTCTGTTAAACGATTTGTACTACTCTCAGTCATGAGTGCCGGTCACCATCTCTGCAGACTGATAGTTCGAAGAGTTAAAAAAAATATATATATTTCCTAATGAAGCTTAAATAACCTGAGTAGCAGCTGTTTCGGCTCTTCTACAACGCAAGTGGCTGCTAATGACCGTATTGTGGAGTCAATGGGAATCACCCATTGGGCACTCAGACGGGCACCACCGGTCGGTCAAATAAATGTGGGAATAGACGCATGGCAGCCTTGCCTCGCACACTGAGCACAAAACACACCCGGATACTGAGGCACACAATAAACGTGCATAAAAACAGACATAAAAGCGGGAGCCACAGTGGCTTTCAAATAAGGGGTGATAGAACAAAGTGCACCCCAAGAGATCACCCGATCATGTCTCCCTTCAACCCGTGGCTTCTCACGACCATCACTACTAAACAAACCAGCAGTGACCAGCTAAGCGGACTGTGATCTTGAAACAGTACCTTAAAGTGCCCTGCAGAGATGCTCAAAGCCCCAGCCTACCGGATGTCATGAACTGTGTCTGTCCGCTTCACCCAGCACACTTCTAGGCGCTGCGGCCATATCATGCGAACCGCACACCGCTGCCCATCACGCAAAGCTTTGAAAACCTGCCCTCGTAGGATCTAGCAGACATCTTTCCAACCTCACAACTGGCTGCCCATGCAGGCAAGCGCCTCATTGCCCCACGTAGGCTGCAAGGAGCTATATCAACGTTGCAATACAAAGGTACGGAATGGAATGAGGGTGTCACCGATATTATTCTGTCTTCTTGTAGGGCTACTTGAAGCTGCTGTTGCTGAAATAGATGTGGAAATAGCGGAGGTTTAAGAACGGAGGGATTTGACAATTAGGTGTAGATTCACTCATGATTAAAAGAGGCGCTGGAGTTATGTTAACAAAATATGCATGTATATGTAAACTAGAACATAGGGGGCGCCTGCACATCTTTCACATGCGCGTGGCTCGTTCATACGTGAGATGTTGCTCTCTTTACATTCTTTAGAGGTTCTCATCTCAGCCTTTGTTAGACGCCTTGGGGCCCTTTACTTCTTCAGGCCAGTCTCTGCTACAAGAGAGAGTTCTTGGGTTTACTAGAGTCCCCTGGTTGGCGGTGATCTGAAGTGGGCTATTCCGTTTAACAGCAGCTCAGGTGGTCTTTCAAACCCTGACTCTGCCAAGAGTTTGGGGTGGCCGGGCCCTGATGCCCCACCCCCTCCATCCTGCCCCTCCCCCGGTGGCTGGAGCTCTGTACTCCACAGATAGGACCTTAAAATCTCCGTATTAAATGGGGCCTTCTTGGCAAGCGACACGAGAAGTGAATTCTGGGATTTTACGTCCACCTTCTCCCCACACGTTGCGCCGCAGCTGAGACTTCCGTCTCCTGTGCACATTCCAGCTCCTCATGTTTTATTTAATCCAATCTGCTTCTCAGAGCCATCGCTACAGGCGCGGGCAGATGTGTCCTGCTCGCTTCCCCTCAGCGCCCACCCCCGGGGCGTCTTGGCGCCTTCGGGCACATAGTTCTCAGGGGCAGTGATTGATTGCGCACCTCTGTGGCACCAGATTTAACTTTACAAGGAGCCTGGACCCCAGGGGCCACCACGGGTGTTGTTACAGCCCCCGTGGGAGTAAACTTGGAACCCCCCGAGTGTGAAGTTACAGGCCCCTCCCGAGTGTGAACGTGCAGCTCCCCCTATTGTGTGAACGTGCACCCCTCCCCCTCGAGTGTGAACGTGCACCCCTCCCCCCTCGAGTGTGAACTTGCACCCCTCCCCCCTCGAGTGTGAACTTGCACCCCCTCCCCCCTCGAGTGTGAACTTGCACCCCCTCGAGTGTGAACTTGCACCCCCTCGAGTGTGAACTTGCACCCCCTCCTCCCTCGAGTGTGACCTTGCAGCCCTCCCGAGTGTGAACGTGCAGTTTCCTCTGAGTGTAAACTTGCAGCCCCCCCCCGAGTGTAAACTTGCAGCCCCCCCCCCCGAGTGTGAACTTGCACCCCCTCCTCCCTCGAGTGTAAACTTGCAGCCCCCCCCCCGAGTGTAAACTTGCAGCCCCCCCGAGTGTGAACTTGCAGCCCCCCCCTTCCCGAGTGTGAAGGTACAGCCCCCCCCCCGAGTGTAAACTTGCAGCCCCCCCGATTGTGAACTTGCAGCCCCCCCCCCTTCCCGAGTGTGAAGGTACAGCCCCCTCCCCCCCGAGTGTAAACTTGCAGCCCCCCCGAGTGTGAACTTGCAGCCCCCATGAGTTGCCTCCCTCCTCCCCGAGTTTGAACTTGCAGCCCCCCCCCCTTCCCGAGTGTGAAGGTACAGCCCCCCCCCGAGTGTGAACTTGCAGCCCCATGAGTTGCCTCCCTCCTCCCCGAGTTTGAACTTGCAGCCCCCCCCCTTCCCGAGTGTGAAGGTACAGCCCCCCCCCCCCCCCCCCGAGTTTGAACTTGCAGCCCCCCTGGTGTGGACCTGTTGCAGCCCCCTCTGGACAGCTCCGAGCTGGGGCGTCCGCCGAGGTCACCTTTGACCCCTGCCGTTTAATAAATGAGTTATTCCCGGCCTCGTGGCAGAGCTGTAAGTAGAACATTAACATTTAATGACCTTTCTAATGTGGGCCCGGGCACCTGTCGCTGACGCGTCTCATTAAGTCATTTAAGGCAGAGAAGCTGTAACCAGAGCAATGCAGGAGGTGTGCGCCTTATGCACGGAGATTACAGCGCCAAACCCTCGGCAGGGCCTCGGAGCGCTTTACACTGGAAGCAGGCCGTGATTAGCATCGCACTTCGCTACAGGTAGCCGCGCCCCGCGGGGAGGGGTGTGGAGCTCCTGGTGCCAGGCACGTCCTGTACCCGTCCCTGGCACTGGGCCGCACACCTGCTGGTGGCTGCTCACACGGTGCCTGGTACCCACACGGGGCACACACGCCAGGGTGTGCTACAGACGTCACACAGTGTGGCTCACGGCGGCCGTCTCAGTACTTCATTCTTTCGAGGTCGGTAACCGAAGTGCGTTGCGTTGGGTCCTCGGAGGTGGTGGCCAGGGGATCTGAGAATAATCGTCAGGAGGTACCCCATCTGAACCACAGGCATGTGGGTGCCGGGAACGGGGGTCCCACAGGACAGACCACATGAGGTACCCCTTCTGAATCTCATTCAAGTGGGTGTCAGGGAAGGGGGGCACAGGAAAGGCCAGAAGGGGGGGTACCCCATGTGAAGTTCTTGTATGAGGGTGCTGGAGGGAGGAGGGGGGCCCACATGACAGGCTACACGAGGTACCCATCTGAATGTCATGCATGTGGGTGCAGGGAAAGGGGGTGGGGTGGCAGAGGACTGGCCACATGGGGTACCCCATCTGAACCGCATGCATGTGGGTGCCGGGAGGGGAGCCCTCCCTCATTGAGACTTGACTCCCCCAGCCCCTCCCGACCCCTCGCACCTCCACAGATGGCGTTGTCTGAAAATAAAGTGAAACGTGTGTGGACGTGTTTTACACCTCTCAGTAATGGGTGCATACGTGTCGCCGCGGTGCATTGTGGGTAAGCTTGTGCTCGCTCGTTATTGAGCCATCACACCTCCGGGGGTGGCAAAACCCAGAGGCCCTTACTAATTTGAAGTGGCAATATGCTGTTTTATACTCGTTAACTGGTTGACCTCCCCCCCAGCATGGTGCCTTCTCTCAAGGCTGGTACCAGCCCTCTCCTGATGTCTAGTAGCCACTTACCAAGAGCTCAGGTCTCGCATTAATCTGAAGGTCATGGGGTGGTGTAACCACCTCCCGCCACCCTCCTGGTTGGTTGTGGCGAGGTTGGCACCGGTCAGCTCTAGGCACAGAGGAAGTGGGTTCCAGATTTGTGGCTCCCTTAAGGAAAGGCTGCAGAAGGCCTTGTTCACCACAGTTTCTTGGGCCATTCGCATAATGTCGCCCGGGGGTGTTGTGTTGGGATGTACTGTATCGTGGGTTGGAATGCACGAGAGGGTGGAATGTACGTGAGTCATGGGAACACCACGTGAGGGAGGTGGAACGCAGGAGTAACGGGAGGTGTGACGGTTGAGGAGGGCAGAGAAGGAATGACTTGTTCTTGCTTATGGCTTGCTAAAAAAGGAAAATACCACTTACGAAGTTGCCGTCTATGGGGGTTATTACAACTTTGGAGGAGGTGGTAATCCGTCCCAAATGTGACGGATTTACCACCAGCCGTATTACGAGTTCCATAGGATATAATGGACTCGTAATACGGCTGGTGGTGTATCCGTCACTTTACCGTCACTTTTGGGACGGATTACCACTTCCTCCAAAGTTGGAATAACCCCCTATGTCTTGGATCGAAGGAACACAACAAAAAGTGGCGACGAGGATGGGATCGAATTCCAGCGTAATCCAGCGTTTCCAATTTGCTGATGAACGCCGAGGATCTTTGTGGAAACGGGCTAATCCTTGCAGTGAGTCGGACTTGTGTGGGTGGAGTAGCAGTGCTACAGTGCAAAGTTTGACATAATAAGCGGCACGCGCGACGTCCGTTGGGTGCTTGAGACAAGTTTCATATACGCACGCCTTTGCTGGCGCATGCGTTGCTACGAGCTCAACGTTAATGCGGCATGACGCACTGTGTGTTGACGGACGTCGTCTAGGCAACTACATAAACTGTCCAGGACGTTGCCAAGCAATTTATTATTTTTTTCTCTTTATATGACATCGCAATGAATTGAGCTACTTTGTTTCCAAGAGGTTCCCTTACTAGTGTGCTGAGTCGAACAAGTTATTAAAGAACAGAACAGAACAGTAAAGAACAGGTCATTCCTAATGGCACAACAGAATTTTAGCATAAGCCCACCACATGCATTTTGGGCTTCAGGTACTGAACCCTCAATCAAATGGACAGAATGGAAGGATTACTTTACTAATTACATTGAGGCTATAGACGAAGAAAAAAAAATGTCTCCAGAACAGAAAAAAAGAATCCTGTTACATTCGCTTGGTCCAGTAGGATTGAAAACGTATAGTAGAATGCAGAAAAATGTACCTATTGGAGATGGAAACATTTTTGATGCAGCATTAATGGATCTTGACAAGTATTTCGCACCAAAAGTATGCATTGGCATCACACGTTTCAAATTTTTTCAACGCAAACAGCATAAAGAAGAAGAGGTAGATGATTATGCAGCGGAATTAAAGAAGTTGGCCATTGATTGTAAATTTGGCATTTTACATGATGATCTCATCAGAGATCAATTAGTCATGCATGCTCGTAATCAGTCCATACAGGAACGCCTATGGATAAATGGCGATGCACCACTGGAAGATGTTCTAGCGATTATTCGTAAAGCTGAGATTTCAGGAAGGTGTGCGACAGAATTGAAATCTTCAGATAAAGAGGACTGTAGTGTTTTCAAAATAAATAATCGCAAATCAACATCTAACTACAAAGAGAGAGCATCAGAAAAAACTCCAACGTTCAACTACAAGGAGAAGGTAGAACACAGAGATAAAAGGTGTTCTCGTTGTGGCAGTAAAGAACACTTGGCATTTTCAAAATCGTGTCCTGCTGCGAAACAAAGGTGCAACAACTGTGGTGTAATTGGCCATTTTGGGAAAGTATGTCAAAAGAAAAGAAATAGCGTCAAATGCGTGTATGAGAACAATGTCAACAGTGATACAGAAGATGAATGTGGAAGTATTAACATGATCAAGAATGTACAGAACAAATTCGTATTGAACATTAATGGAAGTTATTTGTCAAAAAAAACAATGTGCGAAATGAAGATTGGAGGGATAGATATCAATATTCATGCTGATTCGGGTTCGCCATTTACCATAATTAACGAGAACGTGTGGGAAAATAAATTTTTGCCAAAAGTAGGGAAACATTTATTACCTCCTGACATTGAACCGGAGAGTTATACGGGCGAAAAAATCAATCTACTTGGGTACAGATGGTTAGTTTTTCAATTCAAAGGAAGGAGTGCCAGAGGCAAATTATACAGTCCTGGGTTGGCAAGACCAAGGTAGATTACATATGATTTTAGATCCCAACAGTGAGGATAAAGTACTTCTGGCAGATTTAGGAAATTCAATGGAAGAGGAACTGGAAAAGAAATTTCCTAAAGTCTTTAACAAACAACTCGGGAAACTATGCAGGTTTGAGCATGAGATTGTGTTGAAACATGATGCACATCCTAAAGTACATAAATTACGACCTGTACCTATAATGGTAAGAGAAGAAGTGTTGAACGAATTGGAGAAATTGGTACAAATGAACGTAATTGAGCCCATCGAGAGCTCGGAATGGGTTTCACCGGTGGTCGTAGCACGGCGCAGTAACGGGAAGATCCGTCTTTGTGTGGATTTGCGTCACCTCAACAATAACATTGTCATAGACCAATTTCCGTTGCCAAAAATTACTGAAATGGTATCCAGTCTTAAAGGCGCTACTTGGTTTTCTAGTATTGACTTATCAGCGGCGTACCATCAGATTCCTCTGTCACTACAATCGAGGAAATTAACAGCCTTTATCACTCATATAGGGTGTTTTCAATTTAAAAGAATGCCTTTCGGTTTGGCATCTGCCGCTGCTGTTTTCCAGCGTTTGATGCACAAACTATTTGGAAAGGAAAAAGGAGTAATGTTCTTTCAGGACGACATCCTTGTGTTTGGAAACAGAAGAGAATGTCACGATGATAGAGTGCAACGTGTGTTACGTATTTTGGAAAACAATGGATTGACTGTTGAAATGAGTAAGTGCAAGTTTGCAGAGAGAAGTGTGACATATTTGGGGCACGTTATTAGTGGCGAGGGAGTTAAACCTAAGCCATCTTTAGTAAGCACTATTAAGGAAATGTCACCGCCATCATGTAAGGATGACGTTAGGTCATTCTTGGGCATGGCAGAATTTTGTGCAAAGTTTATTCCAAATTTTGCAGAGAAAGTATTTAACATAAGACAACTTCTTTAAAAAAATGCAAGATTTGATTGGAACTCAGAGTGTGACGTGGAATTCAAAAACATCAAAGAATATTTGTGCAAGGTCCCTAATTTGAGTGGTTTTGATCCGCTACTCCAGTGCTACTTGACCACAGATGCGAGCGATAAAGGTCTGGGTGCAGTGTTGTCACAAAAGGATGATTGTGGTACAGAGAACATTATCCTGTTTGCATCTAGATCTTTGACATCGGCTGAGGAAAAATATCCCATTATTGAAAGAGAGGCGCTTGCTTGTGCGTGGGGTTTGGAGCATTTTCGTTCATTTGTGTGGGGTAGGAGTGTCATGATCCAATGTGATCATAAACCACTAATGAAACTTTTGTCTTCAGAGGGTAGCGTTGTAGCATCGCCAAGAATTGCGAGGATTTCTATGAGAATGAGTGAGTACATTTACAAGATGGTGTACGTACCAGGGAAGAAGAATGTGTTGGCTGACTGTGTCTCTAGGATACCATGTCCTTTAGAAGAATGTGTGGAGGACCCTTGGGATCAATTTAAAATTGCATTTATTTTTGATTCTGGCTTACCTGCTTTAAGTAAGGACAGGTGGGAAGTGGAACAAAAAAAGGATGAAGAATTGCAAAGTGTGCTAAAATTTTTGCGGGTAGGGTGGGCCAAAAAAGATTTATTGTCCGAAGGGAGTAGACATTTTTGGGAACTCAGAGCGGAACTATCTATAGAGAATGGTTTAATTTTGAGGGGCAATAGGTTTGTTCCTCCTAAGAACTTACGTGCAAGCATCATAGAATTATGCCATGAGGGTCATTTTGGGATAGTACGTACTAAAACAATTGTTAAAGAATATTTTTGGTGGCCAGGAATTGATACCGCAGTGGAGAGATTTGTGCGTAATTGCCATGTGTGTGCATCTGCTGACAAAACTTTACACACTTTGAGACCACCTATGGATCAGAAATTAGTTCCAGTAGTACCTTGGGAATGTGTGGCCATAGACTTAATGGGGCCTATTGGAGAACAGCAGGAGTATTTGGTGGTCAGCATGGACCTTTTTTCAAAATGGCCTGTGGTTAAAGTAGTTAAAAAGGTGGATCTGCATCTGTGTTGGAATGTTTGGACCAAACATTTTGTTCGGAAGGTATTCCGGCTTTACTCTTAAGTGACAATGGGGTACAATTTGTATCAAACATTGCTAAGGTTTATTTCGATAGAGTTGGAGTTTCACACAAAACCACTTCATTGTACAACCCTAGTGGTAATGGTTGTGTTGAGAGGTTTAACAGAGTGTTAAAGGGAGTAATTCAAGCAGCTATGAGAAAACAGTACGATTGACATACGGCTGTTTGGAAAGCGGTTTGGGCATATAGGGTAACAGAAAACGAAGTTACTGGCATTAGTCCATTTGTTGCCATGAGGGGTAGAAAGCCTAGGTGCAAGTTTAATCCAGCATGGTTATACAAATGTGGTATGGATTTTTGGTCTGTGAATGATGTACGTAAGAGGATGGAAAAAACGCAGGATAGAAGCAAATCATATTTTGATAAGGCTCATGGTGCGAAAAAAACCCAGGTCAAGGTTGGAGATTGGGTAAGAATTAAAAAACCTTTCAAAGTAGTCAAAGGTGAGAGCCAATATTTTGGACCGGAACAAGTAAAGGAGGTATTACACAATGCTGTGAAGTTACAAAATGGAAAAGTGTGGAATTTGAAACGGATTGCATTATGTCCAGTAGTACATGAAGGTGAGGATGTGGAGAATCTAGAAAATAAGATGAATGACCCTTTTGGAGTGGATGATGGTGAGACTTATAACCCAGGCACACCAATTTTGAGAGACAGTAATTGTGGTACGTTTGGAAGTTCGTATAACGATTCAACCAGCGAAACGAATGGTGGCGATGATATGGAAGGAATTGGTGAAGCAAGGGATCAAATTCAGAGTAAACAAGAGTCACAATTGGTTTCACAAGAGTTGGAACACAACCAGATTTTGGACACTGATAAGAGAAGAAGAAATTTACCCCTGTGGCTAAAAGACTTTGTTTTAGATTAAGGATTTCACTATTCAGTAGTTCTTCTTTTGTATTTCCTTTTTGGGGTTCTTTTGTTCTATTTTTTTTTTTTTTCTCTCTCTTTCATTGTATTAAGGAAGGGGTGTGTGTTGGAATGTAAGTCTTAGTCAAGTCTTATTGAAACAAGTCTTATTAAGGAAGGGGGATGTGTTGTGTTGGGATGTACTGTATCGTGGGTTGGAATGCACGAGAGGGTGGAATGTACGGGAGTCATGGGAACACCACGTGAGGGAGGTGGAACGCAGGAGTAACGGGAGGTGAGACGGTTGAGGAGGGCAGAGAAGAAATGACTTGTTCTTGCTTACGGCTTGCTAATAAAAGGAAAATACCACTTACGAAGTTGCTGTCTATGTCTTTGATCGAAGGAACACAACAGGGGGCCACAGTAAGCGGCCTCTTGCAGGAATGTTTTGGTTCAAGTGATGGAAGGGCCTTCATCAGGGATTTCACCCTGCGCGATAAAGGACCATTGTGAGCCTTCCTTCGCTTGCCTTGATTCCAGATTCACATGCCCAGTACAATGAGGGCTCTCGGGGCTTGGCATCAGAGCCCTGCCTCAGCTTGTCCCCTTTCTATCTTCAGCCCTGAAGCCAAGCAACACCAGGGGGGGTATTCAAGGATCTCAGCAGACACCCAGGGAGGCTCTTCGGTCCAAAGCACAGCAGCCGGTTTATCTCACCCCCAGTGCCCAAGCACAAGGACTGTATCATTGGGCACCGGGATCAGAGAAGGATGTCTCATGGTTCATGGGTGAGACGAGGTGGCATCCACTTCAGATAGACTCAGACTTCCGGGATGTCCGCCCATCCACAGCCCTGCAGGGAACCACTCGTTCTCAGAGCGGCCTCAAGCACGTCACGCAAGGCTCCTGATTGACTCTGATGCAGCTCGGTGGGTTTATCGTATGCTGCAGGGGCACAGCATCTGAACACCCTGACGATCGCATGTGTGATCCTGGACACAAGGCCACTATCAGTGCCACCTGTCCCTGACCAGGAAGTAACCCCTGCTGGCAGTGGGCGCTCCACCAGGAGCCAGGACATGGCGTGTCTGATGACAGAATAAGCCTCGCAGCTCCCAGGACCTGGACAATATACCAGTGACGTCAGAATAATGTCAGACCTCCTTCACGTCAGAAAGAAAGTGAAATCTCCTCTTCAGGCGCGCAGCCCCCTGCACTAGAATCATCCACCGTCCGCCTGTCTGTCCCTTGTGCGCAGTGATGTGGAACCTGCGCTCTCACCCTCTCTTCAGCACCCCCTGGTCCCCCGGGTACATTCAGTGGCCCCCACTTACACTTACCTAACCGTTTACTCTGCCACAGGCGGGGCAACAAGCCTTGGCAAAGCCAGCAGGTCTGATGCTCACATTCGAGCTCTCACAGAAGCAACGACAAACCCTGATGCAGTGTTTATATCATGTACGGGTGATCTGAAGAACTGAACGCAATGAGTGTACTTTTCAGATGTAAAATAGTCCCTCTTGTGTTCCCTTGGAGGTGGAAGGATACGCACAAACAGCCAATAAAGCAAGGTGAGAATAAAATACTGTGGGGGCTGGTCCAGGCTGTGATTGACAGGAGCTTGCAAGCCCCTCGAGGGAGGATGCTGACGGCTGACCTAAGGGCCGTGTATTGAACAGAGTAGGTGGACAATGTGTGTATTCACTCACAGGTCAATCTCAAGAAGGGGAATAGGTAACAAGGGTCCTCTGTTTATTAGCTGACACGAGGTGGCATCCCGTGTCCAAGGTGTAGACAGTACTGCTTTTTGGTGTAACTTGCTGCGTGCGCCCAGCTTGGGCTTCGTGGCACGTGTGTAAGAGCGAGCACACGACTGTTTGTCTCTAGTGAGAAATCTGTCGCCTCTTCCCAATCCAGCTCCCTCGCCACCTTTCACCTGCTTCTCTGCGCTTTTGTTGGTTCATTTTCACTTTTAAGTGGTCTGTGGCCTGGCTGCCGTTGGCACGGTACTTCACAAGTTACTTCTAGATAGGAAAAGTACCTCTGAGCATTAAGGTCACCTAATGGGTACCAATCGTGCCAGGGCAGTGCCAGCCTAGGCCTTGGCACCGGCAGGTGCCCACATATCACTCTGGTGCTTGTCTCTCAGAACCACTTGGTGTTGAGCGGTGGCCTCTTGTGAAGTGCTTGTGTCAGCAGTGAATGTCTCTCACCACAGCTTGCTGCAGATTTCCTTTCCTGTGGGGGCCTCCCTCGTGCTGTGGAGCTCTGCGGCATGAAAGAAGGCCTGCTCCCCCGTGTCCTTGAGCCTGCCCCCCCCACTCCCCCCCTGAGTTAACTCTCAATTCAGCTCCTTTGTAAGCAATATCTGCGCGCTCTCTCTCTCTCTCTCTTGTTCTCTCTCTCTCTCCCTCTCTCCCCTTCTCTCTCTGTCTAGTTCTCTCTCTCTCTCCCTCTCTCCTTCTCTCTCTCTCTCTCTCTCCCTCTCTCCCCTTCTCTCTCTCTCTGTCTAGTTCTCTCTCTCTCTCTCCTTCTCTCTCTCTCTCTCTTGTTCTCTCTCTCTCTCTCTCTTGTTCTCTCTCTCCCTCTCTCCCCTTCTCTCTCTCTCTGTCTTGTTCTCTCTCTCTCTCCCTCTCTCTCCTTCTCTCTCTCTCTTCTCTGGTTTCTCTCTCTCTCCCCCCCCCCCCGACCCTCCTCCCCCTCCGTGGCATGGAGTCTCTCCCTTGTCAGCCACCTTCTGTTCTTTCTGTCAGGTGCAGCAAAAATGCAGAGTTCATTATTTTTCGATAATATTGCAAAATCCGTGGCTTTCTTAGAAAATGGGCCTTTTTTTTCTGAAATTCAACAAAAAAGACGACACCCAAATGCACAAGTAAGATGCTGTGGACATGTGTGCACTCCCTGAAGTCACCTGCTCACACCTCAGCCCTTTAACAGGGGTTAGTGAGATCCTAAATACTCCAGCGAAGCTTGTGCACTTTTCAAATTTCTCGTTTCGCGAACACCCCGAGCATTCCCAGAATTTCGCCTCATACAATGTGCGCTCTGTTCTGCATTTTTGAGGCTCGTTCGTGCAGGGAGTGTCTTGTGGAGATCAGTGTTTTGCTTAGACCAGTGCCCTGCTGGTGCGTCACAAGACGTTTTAGTGCGCACTCACCCAAGATACCTGCAAACCACATCTCGCTCTAAAAGTGTAATCTCGCCAACTTTTCTATGGCATCCGCCAAAGTTACATGAGAGGGCCCTCGATTGCACAGAACCTTTACCAGGTGTTGCATCTCTCTTGCTCCTGTCATCCCATTGCTTTTTCAGCGCCTTGACACTCTCACAGGTGATTTGCAGTGCTTTATAAATCCTTGACTGAGTGACTTACTACCGGATTTCACCCCAAACTGAAGCACAAGCTGCTCCTGAGCGGGTCTGAGTGACTGCTTGGAATAATGTCACGCTTTGAGAGGGATGCCACTGCAAACTTCACGTTATCACCCAAAGCAAACATCTCAGAAATGTCCAACAATCAGAGACCCGTCCTGCCCTCTTAGGGACTTGTCAATATGCTTTGAGTGGTAGGAAAGGGGCAGGGGATACAGAAGAGCATACATGTGCAAAAGAAACTCTGAAGTAAACCGTGTCTTTCCTGCACCATCATGGAGATATTCTGTGAATAATCTACAGACCTCAGTATCTACAGAAAGAATTGCCACAGCGGTGAACATCTCTCTTCCACTCACTGGCCACCCTCAACATTTTTGAACAGGTGCAGCACTGACACTGCATTTGTATAGCACCTTTGGCACACATAGTCAAACCCTTTTTGAAGAGGTTGCCACCTGTTTGTGTCTAGAGCACAGTTACGTAGAGTGTGGCTCGGCTGCTCCCTGTAGCAGTGACATAAAGTATAACGGGTACCTCTGAATCTGTGCAAACATGGAACTTTCAGGATGTTGACGTGGAATGTCACCTGAGGAAGAATGGTGTCAGAACCCACATATTCACTCACTCGCTCGCTCGATTACCCTCAGTGCGTTAACCACCGCTCCAGAGATCTCTCTTGAACCTGCATGTCACTCGTGCCTTAACCATACACTCGGTGAGTGATGACAATTTGTACTAGTCTGCTCTGCTGGATCTGTTCTGTTGGGAATGGGAAATCACGCTTGCTGCCTTCTGTGAGAGTTGAAGCTTGCCATGGTACTGCCATGCTGTACCTGTTCTATGAGGCCTGATGCCTGATTTTATGTGTGCTGTGATGGTGAAAGCCTGCCCTGCTGCTGCCTCTGCAGGTGATGAGCGTGTGCTAGTTCTGCCGAACGTGCACCTTTCCTGGGAAGAATGGGTGTTTCCATTGCTGAATGATTGTGTCTCTACTGCTTATGAAGAAAAAGGATATACAGAACACCCTTGCCTGGCAGACAATATGAACACTGACTTTTCCATAATATCTGATGAATGCGCCTGCAGTCCTGAAGAAGGTCCTAAAGAAGGTCCTACCCCAGTATGGCAATATTGGACTGCCGAAACATGTTGATGGGAACCAGAAGCATTGTCCTTGGCTCTGCCCTTTTATTTTTAATCTTGTGGATGGGAGACGCCAGTAACACTATTAATCTTGGCCTGTAGGTTTAACAAAAGAGGAACATAAATGTTGACTCGAGGGACATAACCTCACAAAAACCAGAGAGCACGTAACTAGGAGACTGTACAACAAGTGATCTGCGGTACTCTCATAGATAGTTGAGTACCCCGCTGATGAACCCTACCTCTCCAGGTAGGTGCTTTCATCGTTCTGTATGTGTACATGAATGTATGGTGGTTCTTATAGATGCCTGGCTCTTTAGTCCAGGTGTGGTGTGCTGCTTGAATGTTGATGTTTTTAACGGGGAGGTTACAACAGTCCTTTAACTCCTCTCACTCTGTGGTCAGTACATTTTCTGCCTGCATTGGACTTGTCCTGCATGACTGAACTGTGTGATGTCCCTCGTGACACAACCGCCTGCCTTTTACTTATTCTTTGCGTTAGGGAAAGGTGGCCGCAAGTGTCCATGTTGTACCTTTGTTGTGTTCTGAAGCGCGACATAAAACTTTCCACTTCACTATAGAGATGAGTTCACTTGGCATGGTTTTTTATATGTATGACATGACTGAAATTACTTTTATTTTATCTGTGAATAAGAACATTTTTAAGTGCACTTGATCACGTTAACTTTTTAAAATGTACCTGATAAGTGACTCCATGTCACGTATAACACCTTCCGTCAGTCCTGACATTTTAGCCAACATTGTTTTGCATTACGGAAACATGAACCAATAATGAACATTTTGCTGCAAAATACAAGTCCCAGAATGCAGTGTGCTGTTGGGTGAAAAGCAAGGAATGACTGATAGATCTTGGTCAGGGCTACTTGAAATATAGGCTTATGCAGCTGCAGTTTTTTCCACATAATTATGGATATGCTCTATTTGCCATATAATCTATTGTCTTCTGCATAATTTGCAGGCTTTACAAAAGAACGTTTCTTGCACAAGTGGATCAAAAGGAATTACTATAATTCCACACGTCCCGGAACGCAGTCACAGGCCTTTTATCACGCAGAGAAAATCCCCTTTCATTTGCTGTATTTATATGTATTAATGTGGCAAAACCTTTGTCCGAACAGCGTTGACGTGTAGAAATTAGAAATGAGTGAAGTAAAACTGCTTCAAAATGTGCAGCACTTGGCCACATAATTTGCCTTTTCTTGCATCGTACTTTGGAAACCCCTTCCACATAGTAGAGGCTAGTGAAACGCATCATTACATTTTGAGAAGAATCTTGAGGGTTTGAGTGCAGCGGCTGGGAGGCTGGGAGTGCAGCGGCTGGGAGGCTGGGAGTGCAGCGACTGAGAGGCTGGGAGTGCAGCGGCTGAGAGTGCAGCAGCTGGGAGGCTGAGAGTGCAGTGGCTGGGAGGCTGAGAGTGCAGCGGCTGGGAGGCTGAGAGTGCAGCGGCTGGGAGGCTGAGAGTGCAGCGGGCTGGGAGGCTGAGAGTGCTGCGGCTGGGAGGCTGAGAGTGCAGCGGCTCGGAGGCTGAGAGTGCTGCGGCTGGGAGTGCAGCGGCTGGGAGGCTGAGAGTGCAGCGGGCTGGGAGGCTGAGAGGTGCAGCGGCTGGGAGTGCAGCGGCTGGGAGGCTGGGAGTGCAGTGGCTGGGAGTGCACTGGCTGGGAGGCTGAGAGTGCAGCGGCTGGGAGGCTGAGAGGTGCAGAGGCTGGGAGTGCAGCGGCTGGGAGGCTGAGAGTGCAGCGGCTGGGAGGCTGAGAGTGCAGTGGCTGGGAGTGCACTGGCTGGGAGGCTGAGAGGTGCAGCGGGCTGGGAGGCTGAGAGGTGCAGCGGGCTGGGAGGCTGAGAGGTGCAGCGGCTGGGAGGCTGAGAGGTGCAGCGGCTGGGAGTGCAGATGCAGGGAGTGCAGCGGCTGGGAGGCTGAGAGTGCAGCGGCTGGGAGGCTGAGAGTGCAGCGGCTGGGAGTGCACTGGCTGGGAGTGCAGATGCAGGGAGTGCAGCGGCTGGGAGGCTGAGAGTGCAGCGGCTGGGAGGCTGAGAGGTGCAGCGGCTGGGAGTGCATATGCAGGGAGTGCAGCGGCTGGGAGTGCACTGGCTGGGAGTGCAGATGCTGGGAGTGCAGCGGCTGGGAGGCTGAGAGTGCAGCGGCTGGGAGGCTGAGAGTGCAGCGGCTGGGAGGCTGAGAGTGCAGTGGCTGGGAGTGCACTGGCTGGGAGGCTGAGAGTGCAGCGGCTGGGAGGCTGAGAGTGCAGCGGCTGGGAGTGCAGATGCAGGGAGTGCAGCGGCTGGGAGGCTGAGAGTGCAGCGGCTGGGAGGCTGAGAGTGCAGCGGCTGGGAGGCTGAGAGTGCAGCGGCTGGGAGGCTGAGAGTGCAGCGGCTGGGAGGCTGAGATACCTTTGGAATTCAAACAGAAACATCTCACTGCTAATTGACTCACACTCCTTGGGGAGGACCGTGCGAAGAGACATTATTACCTGCAGCAGTATGAGCAGCGGACACTATGAAAGGTAAAACATGCCTGGCACCCCTCTTTCGTGGCACTTCAAAGGGTGCAGCACGTGTGCTGCCCTGCCAGGGCGGCAGTGAAGGCGGCGTGCCCGCTGCTGGCCAGGCTGTGTACCCACTGCTGGCCAGGCTGTGTGCCCTCTGTGTGCCCACTGGTGGCCAGGCTGTGTACCCTCTGTGTGCCCACTGGTGGCCAGGCTGTGTACCCTCTGTGTGCCACCTCCAGGACAGGCTGTGTACCCTCTGTGTGCCCACTGCCGGCCAGGCTGTGTACCCTCTGTGTGCCCACTGCCGGCCAGGCTGTGTACCCTCTGTGTGCCCACTGCAGGCCAAGGTGTGTACCCTCTGTGTGCCCACTGCAGGCCAGGCTGTGTACCCTCTGTGTGCCCACTGCAGGCCAGACTGTGTACCCTCTGTGTGCCACCTCCAGGACAGGCTGTGTACCCTCTGTGTGCCCACTGCTGGCCAGGCTGTGTACCCACTGCTGACCAGGCTGTGTGCCCTCTGTGTACCCTGCTGACCAGGCTGTGTGCCCTCTGTGTACCCTGCTGACCAGGCTGTGTACCCTCTATGTGTGGGATGTTCCGTCCTCTCTGTGCGTAGTACTGATACTCAGACAAGCCTCTGTCCCACAGCCCCCCCTCCTTGGATGTTCCCTCCTCTCTCCCTATGTAGTACTGATGCTCAGACGGGTATCTCTCTCCCACACCCTCTCTGGATGTTCTCTCCTCTCTCCCTATGTAGTACTGATTATCCGGCAAGCCTCTCTCCCACTCCTCTCCCCCTCCATGGATGGTCTCTCCTCTCTGTGTGTAGTACTAATACTCAGACGAGCCTCTCTCTCCCACTCCCCTCCCCCTCCATGGATGTTCTCTCCTCTCTGTGTGTAGTACTAATACTCAGACGAGCCTCTCTCTCCCACTCCCCTCCCCCCTCCACGGATGTTCTCTCCTCTCTCTGTGTAGTACTAATACTCAGACGAGCCTCTCTCTCCCACTCCCCTCCCCCCTCCACGGATGTTCTCTCCTCTCTGTGTAGTACTAATAATCAGACGAGCCTCTCTCTCCCACTCCCCCCCCCCCCCTCTCCATGGATGTTCTCTCCTCTCTGTGTGTAGTACTGATACTCAGACGAGCCTCTCTCTCCCACTCCCCTCCCCCCTCCACGGATGTTCTCTCCTCTCTGTGTAGTACTAATACTCAGACGAGCCTCTCTCTCCCACTCCCCTCCCCCCTCCACGGATGTTCTCTCCTCTCTGTGTGTAGTACTGATACTCAGACGAGCCTCTCTCTCCCACTCCCCTCCCCCTCCATGGATGTTCTCTCCTCTCTGTGTGTAGTACTAATACTCAGACGAGCCTCTCTCTCCCACTCCCCTCCCCCCTCCACGGATGTTCTCTCCTCTCTGTGTAGTACTAATACTCAGACGAGCCTCTCTCTCCCACTCCCCTCCCCCCTCCACGGATGTTCTCTCCTCTCTGTGTAGTACTAATACTCAGACGAGCCTCTCTCTCCCACTCCCCTCCCCCTCCATGGATGTTCTCTCCTCTCTGTGTAGTACTAATACTCAGACGAGCCTCTCTCTCCCACTCCCCCCCCCCCCCTCCATGGATGTTCACTCCTCTCTGTGTGTAGTACTGATACTAAGACGAGCCTCTCTCTCCCACTCCCCTCCCCCCTCCATGGATTTTCTCTCCTCTCTGTGTAGTACTGATACTCAGACGAGCCTCTCTCTCCCACACCCCTCCCCCCTCTCCCCTCCTTGGATCCTGCTGACGCAGGGAGACGCACTCTGTGCCTCATCAGCACCTCGCAGCAGCCTGGGGGGGGCCTGGGAGAGATGTGGGGGCTCAGTGCAGACCCCGCAGCGCACACCTCAAGTAACCTCTGGAGGTGACACCCGCTGTGGGGAGGGCGCCTTCGGAACCTCTCACCGAAGCAGAGATTATTATGGAAACCAGTATCCTCTGAGCAGAAATGGCACTAGGTGAGACCCGGGCATTAATCAGTAAACCGGGCCATTAATGACCGACCTGGCCGCCCGTTGGACGGTTCGTGCTGTGAGCTGCATTCAGTCCTCGCAGGCAAAAGAATTAATATCGGTTGAGGTCCTAAGCACTGAAAAGATTATGGTGTTATTGACAATACAACTAGACCACAAAATAAAATTCCGTTTTCTAAATGAAACAAAACGTGTACGTAAGCTCGAACTAAAACAGCTTATTTTTAGATGTTCAGATTACAGAATTTTAGATAAATTCACGGAATAAAGAACTGTCCACTTCAGTCTACAAAAGAAAACATGAATCAACTCTGGTCTGACACAGTTGTTCTTTGAGGTTGTTTTAATTTTTAGTTGAGGAAAAATATTGTGCAGATCCAGCAGCAGCCATATATGTTGCAAAAATACATTTATTCCCATAAAAGTATATTTTATGTTCATTGAGTTAATGTATGTTATTCATATAGCACAAACCTCACCATTAGGCAGACGAGTGCCGTAGAGTCCACGAGTAAGAGGCGGGTAAGCGGGGTTGTGGATGGTTTTTGCATTGTGATGTAGTCATTAAACAGGCGTCTCCAACTCTTTCCCAAACTGGAGCAGGGCTGGGCCGGTCAGACCTACACAAGAGGGTTTCCAGATCCTGGGTCCATAGATGGACACATCTCGCTGTCGGGCGCTCAAGTCTCTGTGCAAAGAAACGCTATCATTTTTAGGGCTTGCCTAAGAGCGTGCATGCGGACTCTGTTGCTAGACATATTGTTAGCTTACAGCGGGCTTAGAGCCCGCCCACTACGTCCCATTGCTTGGCTTCAGTGTCAATCTTCTTTGCTTGCTTCTAATTTGTTAGTGCGTGTGGGTTTCACTTCTTCTTTTTTGGTTTGTTCCTCCCCTTGAACGTGGACCCATTCTCCCCCCACCCATGCCCCTTCCTTCCTGATGTACCCCACCCCTTTCGAGTTCCATCAGCACCCCGGTGTGTTGCCCCCTCACTTCATTGTTTCTCCCCTCATATTCCTTCCACCAAACTTTTATACATATTTTCCGACCAATCTAACTTTGATTAGCAAACAGAAAAAAAGCACTTGCATCATTTTTTAGGTGCGCACGTGATTGGGGCACGCACCTAGAAAATAATGCATCGAATGGTAGAGCCATTGGCAAAGACATTAGATCATTGGCTTTGCCAATGCTTATTATCTTAGAATCTTGAAGGTTGTGCTGTTGGCAAAGCAGTTTTAACCATCAGACGTGGGACAAACGAGCAATAAGCTGCAGATAGCACAGTGGGTTTGCGAGTTACCCTCTAAACCATGGGTACTCGCAAACATTTTCCCAGGGGCCAAAAAGTTCGGTTTGTTGTGTGACCGAGGGCCGCATTGATGCTAGTAGAGTGGCGATCAAAGGGAGGAGGGAGCTCTGGGTGGGGAGGGGTTGAGGCATTATGGTGGGTGCACGGGGCAGCAAAGCATATAGACCTAGTGGCTGAATCGCACAATGTGAAACCAGAAAACCTGGCATAAATCCCAGCTTCCCCTCTTGACCAAACTGTGTGATCCTAGGCAATTGTTTTATTTCACGTTCCCTTCTTTTTCTACATTATTGTATGTAAGAGGACCTCACGATGCATGACCTCCGGATGTGCGCTGTGCAAACCCTTCTCCTGTGTTTGACTTAATAAATGATTAAGTTGTTCATGTATAATAGGAAATCAGGCCAATCAGAGAGTGCAGATAACAACTGACTTCCCTCTTATTTCACTGTGGGGGGAAGAATAAATGTTTCTAAATTTATGTTTGAAATCTATCACTTTAAAAAAAAATACTTCTCCATGCATTGATATAGTCTGAAATACTAAGATGAAATGGTTCTGCGTGTTAGTTAAAAACACATTTAGAATTTTTAAGAACCCTTGTAATATTTGTAGCCATTTGCTTCCTTAAAGAATGAAAGTGTTCATGCAGTTGGGAAGTGCAGGACAACTTCCTTACTTCATCTTCAAGTAATGTTTTAAATAAAGGATTGCCTGTTAATTTAACATCCCCTTAACATTAATGCTCAGTCAAGTAACGGCAGCCTGGCGCTACTAGTGTCCTGGGGGCCGCATGTGGCCCCCGGGCCGTACTTTCAGTAACACTGCTCTAGACACATTGCAAAAACAATAAATAAATAAATGTATATATATATCACATTTAACTGTACAAAGGTCACACAGATTTGCTAAAAAAGCCAAGAGCTCAGAAAAGGAAGTCTCCCAGTATTTTATCTAAAAACCCATGTGCCGTTCAGAAGATGCCATTTCAAAGGCCTGATATTTACTATAATCGCGCTCACCAGAACGCCTTCAAGTTAAGTGTCCATATATTTGTTGGAAAAGGCGGGTAATAATTCAGTTCTGTACATTTCATAAACCGGGAGAAGCTGTAAATCAAATCAGTTATGAATTTAATGAAACAGTCAAAACTGTTACGTTTGAAAATGTCATTTCACTTTGATTAAATGGTACAGCCGTGAAAAAATGTCATTTAAATGGGTTGCTGGCTTGTTGATTTCCTCTGGCCCACAGATTGGTTTGTGTAATGGTGAGGCCCAGTGTCTATAGGGGCCTGCCCATGAATAACAGGTGAACTGACTTTACTTATGGATAGGGCAACTGGAATTATGCGGCAATGATGCGCCATATTGTGCGGCATGTTTAAGTAACAGTGCGGCAAGTAAAGCAAATTATGCTGCACAATACCGCACATTTTATGATAGTATTACTTCACTGCTGTGTGTTGTTTACACGTGTTAACACTTCCTGGGCATTGGTTGCACCGCCTTACTGCCAGTTCAACAGAAACATATAGCAGTAACAACTGAAAAGGGACCAGTCCAGCTCCGCAAAGGGCCGTCCACCAGGCGTCCACATGTGTCGCTGCATTTTTAGTAACTTTTGAAACGTTTGAGCTCTAAACATTTTTTTTGGTATAATCTGCTGATTATGCGGCAGGTGATGGATTATGTGACAAATTAACCAACTCTGTGCAAAAATACTACAACCACACAAATGCACAATTCCACAGGCCCTGCCTATGGAGTGCTCCTTTCAGGTAGGGGATATATATATATATATATATATATATATAACACACTATACACCGCCCCCTCCCTCCCTCAGTCCGTGCACAAGACAGCTGACTAGCCACAGTTCTGTTAATTGGACACTGACTACCGTTACACAGACAGGATTGTGTTTCTGTGCCCCGACCTCGAAATGCTAACATCTCTTAAGGACATAGCCTGTCAACCTCCAACAACCTGCGAATAATCTTGAAACACTGTGAATCTGAAAATTGTGCAACTCTGCACCCAACAAATGTAAACTCACAAGGGCAGATGTCTGTGACTTTCCCTCCTGAAGAGTGACGCAAACAGCGATTGTGCTTGCAGTGTTTTATACTTTAAATGAAAACAGCACAGAGTCTCGGCGCTTGCTGATGCGGCTCGAGAGGCTAATATGTTATTGGCCAACAATGGCATTTATTATCCATCAGTCATTAGCACTTTTGGGGAGTGATCCTCAATACTTGCAGGGACTCGTCATACACACATATTACCATTTGCGCGCTCTGTGAATTTAGTGATAAACCACATGCATTGAACATTTCCAACACATCTGTGGTAAATGAAAAACATTACCACATTATGCATGATCAGTCCCTGGTGCTATCTGATAAGACAGCTGATAAACAGAGGAATTAGTCCTGGTGTTGTCACGCGCCATGTTTGACTTTTACTTAAGAAAATGCCGAATTGGACATTCTGCAAGGTGGAAATGCCATTTCTGCTGTCTAGATTCACTGCTGATGTCCCACTGCTGTCTCGGGATTTGTCACGATGGACCTTGTTTAGTCTGCCATCGGTGATGCTCTGGAACTCAACATTTCACAATCCCTGTGATCCTAGTGAGGTGACGTCACTGGCCCTCACCGCACTTCCCATCAGCACTTGCAGGCACTCCCTGCCCTGATGTGAGAGTTCACCACACTCGCTGTCCTTTCACAAGTAAAGCCGACATGCGAGTGGATGTTTCAACCTCATAACTTTTTGAAGCGATGGCCTCCATCATCTCCTCACCCTTCCTGAGTCACTGGTCGGCGTTAGTGACCTCTGTTATGCTTAGCAGCCTCTAGGGATCATGGCTGACCTGTTCAAGGCTTCCTCCAGCCGCGAGATCTGCTCCTGTGCAATCATCTTTGAGTAAAGCTGGTCTAATCGGTCACTGGCTGGTCTCCTTGAGTTGAACCCTCACAACGTTGACGTGGTCAGGAACTGGCAGGATACTCGTAGCCAGGTGCGAAGATTCAATAAACCTTAAATGGACAATACAGATATTCATGATTGAACATAGATTCTAACTAAATCCTTTGCGTTACACATCTTTTTTTATGTTTTCTGGAGAAACTAGACGATACAAAGTTACTAAAAAGGATTTTCATGTCACAGTTGTGCAGAGGAAGGGTCATGTAATCCTTTGAGAAGATATTGATATAGAAATCAATATCCATAGAACATAGAAAGACACCTTATCTCCTTAATGAGGATACGTTTTAATTTCAGGAACGTGATCAGACAGTGAGACTATATTTGGCAAGAGATGGAGAATATACTCCTTCCTGATGTAGAGGTGCCACAAAAAGCCACTTTTTGCTTCAATCTCCCTTTTGGATTAAATGGAAAAAAACACAAGGTTGGGACTGATCACTCATAATACTATGTGGACGAGGAGTGGATATTCTGTGGTCATTAATCTCCCTGTGGTGGAGTTGTTTATAAATTCATGGTCGATGGCCAGTTCCAATCCCAACTTCTTGAATCCCTGATCCTGCGGTGACTTTGTTCTCCATCAGTTTCCTCTTGGGTGCCTTCGATGACAATTCCACAACTGCTGCGGTTGTCAGACGTTGTTCACGTCCCAGACCTGTCGCCTTGCGTTCTTGACGTGGCTGTCAGCCGTCTCGAAGGCGTTCGCCGCCTTGACGTGTCACTTTCGCTGTTCGCGGTAATGTCAGTTTGATTATTGTGGATTTCTCCGGGGAGGTTAAGTGCAGTGTGTTTCCATCTTCATAATGTGGTAATGTATATGCTGCCATCCCACATATTAGCTCCAATTTCAAAACAACATATCTGTGTGTGTCAAGTATTCAGTCAACTCCTGTAACGTTCTATGGCTGCTATGTGTCCGTAGTTACACATACGAAGCACGCTTCCTATCGACTGTGTGAGGGATGTTACATAGAACACTTCTGTGTATGAACGTATATAAAGCAATGGACTTTTTTATTTGTTTATTCAAATGGCATGTTCTTTGTCACTATTTTTAATATAATTAAATTTCCCTGTTTCCTGTAGTCTCATTCCCTACTTCTGCTATAGGTACCCGAGACATATAGCCTTTCTTATATAGACAATTAGTAAATATTAATAGAACAATGTATCTTTATTTCTGATAGTGTGTAAATTATTATAAAGTGTATTATTGGTCGCGTCACACACATGCAGTGGCTGGGTGTTGCGTGACCCGCCTATGATGGCTCCATGTTGGGTGACCCTCAAACTGTTATCCATATGTTTAAATGAGGGACCGGTGTCTAACTGCACCCTCCTTCAAAGATGTGCTTCACACAAACTCTTGTTTGACTTGGCACAAAGGGAGTGACATGAAGGGAGATGGCTCGGGCTGAACAAAAAGTGCATTTATTTATTGCCCCAACCCTTGAAAACATTACCCTCCTCATTACGCCTCCGATTGGTTCCTACTGAGGATGGCGCACAATTATCAGTGAGGGGATCGTGCAGGGGTCCACATTAAAGGGATTACACACCATTTATGTTTGCATTTATTAAGTGGCAGAATGCAAGTAGCTGCTCCCTGCACATCTGTCTTCTCTGGCCTGCCCTCTCAGCAGAAGCAAATGAGTCCTGGCCTGAAAGAGCTTGATTGCCCATGTTGACAGCAGAGCGAAACACGTGTCAGGTCCACTTCTTTGAGAGTTTTATATGGTGGAAGAACATGTGCCTAATCATTGACACAAACCAAACAAACAATCCTGGACTTTATTCTATCAGAAAGTTTAGGCAAACTAGAAACCTGAGAAATTTTAAACAGACGAGTGCTCGACTCATTCTCCAACTGAAGCTTTGAACCTTCTCTTTGAGTAGGAAGGTCAGTCTGAAAGATGCTGAGGGAGCTCAAGGAAACATTTTCTTCCTTCACGTCAGTTCCTTGCCACCTTCGCTCCATCACTCAGGCCATTTTTGTCTTCTTCACTTCGTCTGTCCATGGTCCCGTCTCTGCTTCAGTCATCTAAAATCCTGATTGCGGTCCGCGATCGTGTCCATCATCCTTCACTCTGCAGCTCGATCCCACTGCCCTGTCTCTTCTGGGCTGGCCTGGTGTCAGCTCCGCACCCTCTTTGGACCCTGATGTGGTGGTAACCTCGCCCTTCCTGACTCCAGGTGAATGAGAAAGGACAGATGCTCGAAGAAGAGGAGAATTTACAGCGGTGACCAGAAGGCTGTCACTGGGGATTGCTGATCTGTGCTAATCTGAAATATTTTAGGGTGCCTTCATGGCCTGTAAACATTTCTATGGATGGACATCACCGTTCAAAAGCTTTGAAGGTTTCCAAGTTCCCCAGATGAGTTGCCTCATATGATGCCGTCTCACTGCCTCGACTGAAGGTGGCCCATGTGTACCGGTAAGCGGTGTCTTTATCTGCACAAACCCCCATCCTGAGGTGGTAGGGAAATATTTGACTTTGCAGCCTCACATACCTCCGTCTTGGGACAGAAGCCAACGTCATGATGCGTAATGCCCAGGAATTCCTACGTAGGACTGTTGAAGGCAGAAGACTGCTTAATATTCACAGAAACAATTAACATTCTGCTTCGCTGTATTAATATTCATAGATACAATTAACATCCCACCACAGTGTATTCAAAGGGGGTGCATCATACAATGAGGATGCAGTCCCTATAGCGCCTCGCGCGCTCTGCGGAACGTGGGGTCTAGAAGTGACGTGGACCCATCTGCCGCTCATAGCCTCCTGGCTCCGGCCTCTTACAAGGAATTCAATATCTCGAGCGCTGCTCAATCTGCTTACCCGCCGCACTGATGGAGAGGAACAGAGCGGCCATGTTACTTACCACTAATCCGCGTCCCTGGCCTATGTGCCAGATGGTGTCGGCTCCGCAGCGGAAGACGCGACAAACCAAGACAACGACTGATGTTGGGTTATGGGACGGCTGACCTTGACATATGAGTGTGTCGGCTCCAATAGCGGTGACGAGATGGGAGAGGATGGAATGAGCACCGGGCAGGTTGCATGTGTCCTCTATCATCAAACTCCTCTCCCAAACCTGAAGTAGTGTATCAATGGAGACCGAAGAGGGGCATCCCTGGACCACATCTCTTCACATCCTCTGCCAGGGGTGATCTAATCCCATGTCCCAGGGTCCTGATGTCCCCTCTAAGATCCATAATCCTAGAACCTGGCCTCTGGGTCGCTCCTGCAGCAGTCCGCCTTCCTCCCATAACCACGCCCCCTCTGTATGGAGGCTTTCATTTCCAAAGCCTTGCATCAGGAAAAATAAACCAGTGAATTTTGTGAAAATTCTTCTCTGCTAGCCCAAGGTTAAGAGTTCACATCCACTGTCCGGCCTCTGCTGGTTCTTGCAGGGAGCGAGATGATCACCACTTCCGTTCCACTGAAAAGCAAAACAATGGCAACTTGGGATGCAGACGAGGCCATCACGTGTTCCTCCTGAGCCTCCTAGGAGTGAGGTGATCTCTCCTAAGAGACTCGGGAGGAACCAGTGATGGCCTCGTCTGCATCCCAAGTGAGGTGAGGTGATCACTCCTAGGAGACTCGGGAGGAACCAGTGATGGCCTCGTCTGCATCCCAAGTGAGGTGAGGTGATCACTCCTAGGAGACTCGAGAGGAACCAGTGATGGCCTCGTCTGCATCCCAAGTGAGGTGAGGTGATCACTCCTAGGAGACTCGGGAGGAACCAGTGATGGCCTCGTCTGCATCCCAAGTGAGGTGAGGTGATCACTCCAAGGAGACTCAGGAGGAACCAGTGATGGCCTCGTCTGCATCCCAAGTGAGGTGAGGTGATCACTCCTAGGAGGCTCAGGAGGAACCAGTGATGGCCTCGTCTGCATCCCAAGTGAGGTGAGGTGATCACTCCTAGGATCTGCATCCCAAGTGAGGTGAGGAGATCACTCCTAGGAGGCTCAGTAGGAACCAGTGATGGCCTCGTCTGCATCCCAAGTGAGGTGAGGTGATCACTCCTAGGATCTGCATCCCAAGTGAGATGAGGAGATCACTCCTAGGAGGCTCAGGAGGAATCAGTGATGGCCTCGTCTGCATCCCAAGTGAGGTGAGGTGATCTCTCCTAGGAGGCTCGGGAGGAACCAGTGATGGTCTCGTCTGCATCCCAAGTGAGGTGAGGTGATCACTCCTAGGAGACTCGGGAGGAACCAGTGATGGCCTCGCCTGCATCCCAAGTGAGGTGAGGTGATCACTCCTAGGAGACTCAGGAGGAACCAGTGATGGCCTCGCCTGCATCCCAAGTGAGGTGAGGTGATCTCTCCTAGGAGACTCAGGAGGAACCAGTGATGGCCTCGCCTGCATCCCAAGTGAGGTGAGGTGATCACTCCTAGGAGACTCAGGAGGAACCAGTGATGGCCTCGCCTGCATCCCAAGTGAGGTGAGGTGATCACTCCTAGGAGACTCAGGAGGAACCAGTGATGGCCTCGCCTGCATCCCAAGTGAGGTGAGGTGATCACTCCTAGGAGACTCAGGAGGAACCAGTGATGGCCTCGCCTGCATCCCAAGTGAGGTGAGGTGATCTCTCCTAGGAGACTCAGGAGGAACCAGTGATGGCCTCGCCTGCATCCCAAGTGAGGTGAGGTGATCACTCCTAGGAGACTCAGGAGGAACCAGTGATGGCCTCGCCTGCATCCCAAGTGAGGTGAGGTGATCTCTCCTAGGAGGCTCAGGAGGAACCAGTGATGACCTCGTCTGCATCCCAAGTGAGGTGAGGTGATCACTCCTAGGATCTGCATCCCAAGTGAGGTGAGGAGATCACTCTCAGGAGGAATCAGTGATGGGATGCAGACGAGGCCAAGTGAGATGAGGTGATCTCTCCTAGGAGGCTCAGGAGGAACCAGTGATGGTCTCGTCTGCATCCCAAGTGAGGTGAGGTGATCACTCCTAGGAGACTCAGGAGGAACCAGTGATGGTCTCGTCTGCATCCCAAGTGAGGTGAGGTGATCACTCCTAGGAGACTCAGGAGGAACCAGTGATGGCCTCGTCTGCATCCCAAGTGAGGTGAGGTGATCTCTCCTAGGAGACTCAGGAGGAACCAGTGATGGCCTCGCCTGCATCCCAAGTGAGGTTAGGTGATCACTCCTAGGAGACTCAGGAGGAACTAGTGATGGCCTCGCCTGCATCCCAAGTGAGGTGAGGTGATCACTCCTAGGAGACTCAGGAGGAACCAGTGATGGCCTCGTCTGCATCCCAAGTGAGGTGAGGTGATCACTCCTAGGAGACTCAGGAGGAACCAGTGATGGCCTCGCCTGCATGGCCTCACCTGCATCCCAAGTGAGGTGAGGTGATTACTCCTAGGAGACTCAGGAGGAACCAGTGATGGCCTCGCCTGAATCCCAAGTGAGGTGAGGAGATCACTCTCAGGAGGAATCAGTGATGGGTTGCAGACGAGGCCAAGTGAGGTGAGGTGATCTCTCCTAGGAGGCTCAGGAGGAACCAGTGATGGTCTCGTCTGCATCCCAAGTGAGGTGAGGTGATCACTCCTAGGAGACTCAGGAGGAACCAGTGATGGCCTCGCCTGCATCCCAAGTGAGGTGAGGTGATCTCTCCTAGGAGACTCAGGAGGAACCAGTGATGGCCTCGCCTGCATCCCAAGTGAGGTGAGGTGATTACTCCTAGGAGACTCAGGAGGAACCAGTGATGGCCTCGCCTGCATCCCAAGTGAGGTGAGGTGATCTCTCCTAGGAGGCTCAGGAGGATCCAGTGATGACCTCGTCTGCATCCCAAGTGAGGTGAGGTGATCACTCCTAGGATCTGCATCCCAAGTGAGGTGAGGAGATCACTCTCAGGAGGAATCAGTGATGGGATGCAGACGAGGCCAAGTGAGGTGAGGTGATCTCTCCTAGGAGGCTCAGGAGGAACCAGTGATGGTCTCGTCTGCATCCCAAGTGAGGTGAGGTGATCACTCCTAGGAGACTCAGGAGGAACCAGTGATGGTCTCGTCTGCATCCCAAGTGAGGTGAGGTGAGGTGATCACTCCTAGGAGACTCAGGAGGAACCAGTGATGGCCTCGTCTGCATCCCAAGTGAGGTGAGGTGATCTCTCCTAGGAGACTCAGGAGGAACCAGTGATGGCCTCGCCTGCATCCCAAGTGAGGTGAGTTGATCACTCCTTGGAGACTCAGGAGGAACTAGTGATGGCCTCGCCTGCATCCCAAGTGAGGTGAGGTGATCACTCCTAGGAGACTCAGGAGGAACCAGTGATGGCCTCGTCTGCATCCCAAGTGAGGTGAGGTGATCACTCCTAGGAGACTCTGGATGAACCAGTGATGGCCTCGTCTGCATCCCAAGTGAGGTGATCACTCCTAGGAGACTCAGGAGGAACCAGTGCTGGCCTCGTCTGCATCCCAAGTGAGGTGAGGTGATCACTCCTAGGAGACTCAGGAGGAACCAGTGATGGCCTTGTCTGCATCCCAAGTGAGGTGAGGTGATCACTCCTAGGAGACTCAGGAGGAACCAGTGATGGCCTCGTCTGCATCCCAAGTGAGGTGAGGTGATCACTCCTAGGAGACTCAGGAGGAACCAGTGATGGTCTCGTCTGCATCCCAAGTGAGGTGAGGTGATCACTCCTAGGAGACTCCGGAATAACCAGTGATGGCCTCGTCTGCATCCCAAGTGAGGTGAGGTGATCACTCCTAGGAGACTCAGGAGGAACCAGTGATGGCCTCGTCTGCATCCCAAGTGAGGTGAGGTGATCACTCCTAGGAGACTCAGGAGGAACCAGTGATGGCCTCGTCTGCATCCCAAGTGAGGTGAGGTGATCACTCCTAGGAGACTCAGGGGGAACCAGTGATGGCCTCGTCTGCATCCCAAGTTGGCATTGTTTTGCTTTTCTGTGGAACTGAAGTGGTGACCACAATAGTGCAGACTCGGTTGTCTTTTGAGCAACATTTCCTTAACTCAGGCAGATTTATGAATATGGTTTATTTTCATCATTTAATTTCTGCACATAAACGAACTTTTCAGCTGGAGAATGCAAGTAACCGATGCACGACAGGACCATAAAGAAAGGATATCTTGGTCTTCTCTATCAGGTGACCGTGCATGGTGGTGCTCACGCTCAGTTCCTACTGGTTGATGCCCAGGTTGGCTCTTAGGGTGACCAGTTGAATGAAAACCTGGCTTAGGGCTGAAGATCTGCACAACAAATGCTCATTGTGAGTTTCTGGGGCCTTCTCAGTGCTGAGGGGGGACCTTTGGGTGGTGGGGGCGCTCTCTATGAATTCTGCACAATCCTTCCTATGCACGTCTTCTCCCCATCCTGCTGCCCATACATCTGAGATCCACATGATTTAATAGTTTGCGGACTTTAATCGAACCCCCACAAACCAACAAACTAAGAAACTGGGCATTGCCCCCGCTTTGTCTAAACCCCAACACCACTGCTCGGGCCAACTCCTTTTTTGCTATCTGAAGATCTCAAATTCATTTACCAGCATCTCATTTGTACCACACAAGTAGCTTTCTCTTGACTAACGAGAGGTCTCTGATTTACACCCAGACAACTCGTGTTTCTCCTGCTTGAACCCACGAGAAGACAGAGCAGATAAAAGGTTACAACGTGACACAAACTACCCAATGTTTCTTTAAAGTCCAGGTACTTGGGGCAGTCCCACACTGAAAGACCATGCAGTACCCCCAAACCGAGACACCAGTCCTACTCCAAACACAGGGATACGCTCAAAGCGCAGGGCTACGCTCAAAGAGCCGCAGGGCTACGCTCAAAGCGCCGCAGGGTTAAGCTCAAAGTGCCGCAGGGGTGTGCTCAAAGCGCCGCAGGGGTATGCTCAAAGGGCAGGGCTACGTCAAAGCACAGGTTATGAAGAGAGCTGGCCCATTGTCCCATGATGTTTGCTGTGGTGGGTGCAAATGTGAGTGACACTTGAACAGCAGTGTATATGGAGGGCTGACCCAGAGCCCCTCTCTGAGTGAATTCTACCTTTCATGTAATAACTATAGCATACACTATTTAATTTCTTTCCTCTGTTTTCTGGTGTTCCAGTGCAGGGAATTGCACCTTTCAATAAGTCAGGGATGCTGAACCCCCACAAGTGGAGGCAGAGCAGGAGGAGCACTGGATTTCTTGGCTTAGCATTCCCGGAAGTGGCATAATGAAACTTGAGGGGACCCCCCTACAACATACATGGAGGGGGTCCCCATTTTACACACCCTGTCAGGAGCTCTCAGGCCAGGGGCACAGTGCTTGAGGGGCCCCCTGGAGCTCAGGGGCCCACCCGCACTGCAGGGTCTATTGTTACACCACTGGTTCCTGGGCCCTTTTTAAGAGGATTCCGTTTCCAGTCCATTTTTTTTATTTCTTTCATTTCTTCATGCATTTTTCATTGCACAGACATTACCCAGAGGTGTCAGAGCACTTCAGAATAGAGCGAAGAACAACATTACATGAGAAATTCAGAGTAACAGGGTAGTAGGTGACAATACTTATGGCTACTACGGTTACACATGGTGAGAGTTACATACATGCGGCTTTACATATTCGTTACCGATTACAGATTTACAAAAGTTGAAGCGATTAAGATTACACAAATAAATAGTGCAAATTTACAGGGTTGAAGTGGGTCCTACGAGCTCTTGAGAGAGACATTTAAAATTTGTGGTCACACCATTAAGTCTGGTTGTGTAGGGGTGAAGGCCGCACCCCTGTTTGCTCCTCTACAAGAACTGGGAGCCCCTAACAGGCAGCTGTACTATTGACAATGAGTGCTGTACCAAAGTAGGTGCCTCGCTACTTTACACAACGGATGCAACCAGCACCAGTATGTTCCCTTCCAAGGCCTGCTAGGGTCTGTAGACACTGTGTGTGCCTAGGAGGTCTCATGATGCTCCGGACTGACAGTGGATTCAGTTTGTGGGCGCCACCTGAGTGAAGCATTCACATAAAACCAACTGGCACCTTTACAGTCCTGCAGAAGACCTGTTGTGCATCAGACATAAGGGCCCACCTACCCTTAGCTAAGCTAGCATGGACTAGCACTGGTAGGCCAACCTTGTGCAGCCTGCCTTAGTTGCCCTGGCCCTGCACAGCCCTATGCAGCCTCCCTTAGTTGCCCTGGCCCTGCACAGCCCTATGCAGCCTGCCTCAGTTGTCCTGGCCCTGCACAGCCCTATGCAGCCTGCCTCAGTTGTCCTGGCCCTGCACAGCCCTCTGCAGCCTCCCTTAGATGTCCTGGCCCTGCACAGCCCTATGCAGCCTCCCTTAGTTGTCCTGGCCTTGCACAGCCCTATGCAGCCTCCCTTAGTTGTCCTGGCCTTGCACAGCCCTATGTAGCCTGCCTCAGTTGTCCTGGCCCTGCACAGCCCTATGCAGCCTGCCTCAGTTGTCCTGGCCCTGAACAGCCCTATGCAGTCTGCCTCAGTTGTCCTGGCCCTGCACAGCCCTTTGCAGCCTCCATTAGTTGCCCTGGCCCTGCATAGCCCTATGGAGCCTGCCTGAGTTGTCCTGGCCCTGCACAGCCCTCTGCAGCCTGCCATATTACCCCTTTCTCTGCACTGCAGAGGGCAGCAGGGACTAGAAGTGTTTGTTTTGATGTAGTGTTTCTTGGTGACCCCCTGCTGAGGGTGGTAGACATGACTAGATCATTGACTCATTAGTGAGTGAACATCAGTGGGAAGAGACCGCATTCAAGTGATAAACTGCATGACCGGAATGCATGAGTTAATTGGTGAGTGAGTGAGAGAGAGTGCATGGGGCATAGGCGGGGGGGGGGCATTTGCATTTATAACGGAATGTCACCCACATTATGCTGATCAATAAAAGGCACAATGGCATCAAAACCTTTGATTCCTCCACCACCAGCTCTACTCACCCCTTTCCCCCCAAATTCTGCAATTCAGCATTTCCCCCTGTGGAGTGTCTTTGAAGGTTGAAGGACTGCTCATTTTCTATGTTTTGAAAGTTCAGAAAAAGTCTCAGGAGATCTGAAGGCACCCATTCCAGTGTCCAACATCCCAATAAGGGTGCCTAAAAAAAATACAAAATAAAACCTTCTCAATTTTGTTTCTTAATAGGGCTTAATGTTGGCACCACTAATTCAGCTTTTTCCTAGTTAACAAACATTGCTAAAACAACAGGTCTGGGTCTAATGTGTTTAGCACATCCAGCGTTGGCACATTATAGCACAACAATCACGAGGGAGCAAGCAGGTTTAGGTGATGACTATTGTTGTAAAGTAGATCCTAGTGCAGTTTAATGCAAGAACTCTAGTGGAAGTGGAAGGCTATGCCCAAACAGCCAATAGCATTAAGTGAGAAATGTATACCCCATTGCCCAGAGCCGAGCCATGATTGACAAGTCTACAATGGTTGAAAGGGGTGTAGCAACAGCCCACTGTGTGTAGTTTTAGTATTGTCAGTTGAAAGCTGAGCCATCAAAATCTAGACCTAAAATCCCATTCTAAATCGAAAACAAAATTTAAAACAGCAAAGAAATTACACATTAACAAAAATGAAGGAAAAAACAAAAGCTTTAACATTCTGAAAATATGAAAACAGACCCAAGGAATCAGTAAAACTAAACATATTCTACCAGAAGAATGTCCTTTTTGTTCCAGCTTAAAGACCTACTTCTCAGGCTGTCCTTCCCACATTATTTAGAATTTGCAATTTTTTTTCTAACGGAATTTGCCCTTATTGCAGAGGGGAAGATGCAGGTTTAGCAATCCCTATGGTGAAAACTTAGCTGCCAAGTTTTGAGTTTGTTTTTGAGTGATATTCCCAGGTTTTCAGTATGGTGATGTGTGACACTCCAATGTATTATGTATGACACTTTGAGTAACACTCCTTACTAGCAAAAGAAAGTAGGTATGTCAGAAATTACCCATTTTCGCATTGATAATGGTCTTAAAACATCTGATACGCCCCGTAAGTGTTTAGCACCAACTAACAGTGAAGTCTTGGATTTAGGATTTACCCATCCCTCCATGCTACTCACTCTTAATGATGAACAGACCCACAACACTATGTTTTTTCCAAAAATATAATTTATTTATTTATTTTTATAATTCTGGTGGGAATTGAAAAACCGTGATCATGTCCGATGCTCGCGGGGATGCAAAGCCATTATTCCTAAGGGTTAGATTAACCCGAAATGCGTGGCACTTGGCAGGCCTGTGGAAAGCTGCTGTGTTGTACACTCCCCACTCCTTGCACAGTGTCGTAATCTACACAACAGTACATTGCACAAGAGTAACTTCTTCCTGAACCCCTCCCCCTCACAAAACGCTGCACAGACCACTCCCACCCTTCCCCCAGAGTGCAGACCCTCACCCGCGCAGTTACGTTGTGTCATTGATTCGTTATGTATACTTTTTTATTCCTTTATTGTTTGGTTTTGGTTGCTTAGCTGCGGTTTTCACCCGGACATGGTGCGGACAGTCTGCGCATGACTGTGAGGTGTGATCCAATCACAGGAGCCCATGAAGGCACACCCCCACCCGCCCCTTCCTCTTCCCGCCAGAGGGTCCATGTGGCCGCTGTAGGCTCTGTGACCCCGTTTATTGCAGACGGACTGGCTCAGCGCCTCCAGTTCACATCATTGGACCACGGCGGCCTTCCAGCCGAGCAGCTGGTGCCCCAAGAGAGGCGAATGGGATTTTCTTTACCGCTGCATCGTCGAATGGTCATGTTCGGGAGTACAGCAATCTCCATGTTGCTGTGATAGGTAAATAGTAGTTCATGCACTTTCTCACCCTCTGTTGCACTTTTCGTTGTTATTTCTAGACTCAGTTACTTTCTTTCCTCTGTTGACTTACTCCGGCCGCAGGGCATGATGGGATAGAATGGCCTCAATGCTTGGATATCCGCCTGAGTGCACATTTGAAGACCTTGTGGTTTGTGCACTCTGTGTGACGTCAGTTTAGAAGCACCTCCTGAGTACCATGCGGCACTGATACAGTCCTCACCAGAGTACACATCTCCTGGGGCTACCTTCTATGACATTGTGTACTAGGCAAGGGTCTGTTTTGTTTTTGATTTACATAGGCCAATTCCCAGGAACTCTCTGGCGCTCGTGCAGAACTCCCTGGAACTCAATCCTTCTGCTACTTGTACTGAATTTTCTGGTACCCACACAAAACTCTCTCGTACTCGTACAGTACTTTGTGGAACACGTACAGAACTCTCTGGTAGTTGTTCAGAACTCTCTGGTACTATTTCAAAACTCTCTGGTACATGTTCAAAACTCCTAAGGACTTGTTCAGAACTCTCTGGTACTTGTTCACAACTCTTTAGCACTCTTACAAATTGCTGTGGTATTCATTTAGAACTCATTAGCACTTGTACAGAACTCTCTGGGACTTGAGCAAAACTCTCTGGCACTTGTGCAGAAGTCTCTGGCTTTCTTACAGAACTCTCTGGTACTTGTACAGATTGCTCAGGTACTCATCCAGAAATCCCTGGCACTCGTACAGAACTCTTTGCAACTCGTACAGAACACTCTAGCTCTCATATGGAACTCTCTGGCACGTGTACATAACTCTTGCACTTGTTTAGAACTCCCTGGTTCTCATTTAGAACTTACTGGTACTTGTACAGATTTCTCCGGCACTTGTACAACACTCTCTGGCACTTTTACAGTGCTTTCTGGCACTCGTACAGAACTCTCTGGCACTCGCTCAGAACTCTCTGGCACTCGCACAGAACTCTCTGGCACTCGCACAGAACTCTCTGGCACTCGCACAGAACTCTCTGGCACTCGCACAGAACTCTCTGGCACTCGCACAGAACCCTCTGGCACTCGTACAGAACTCTCTGGCACTCGCTCAGAACTCTCTGGCACTCGCTCTGGCACTCGCTCAGAACTCTCTGGCACTCGTACAGAACTCTCTGGCAATCGTACAGAACACTCTGGCACTCGTACAGAACACTCTGGTACTTTTACAAGTTGCTCTGGTAGTCATTTAGAAATCCCTGTCACTCGTGCAGAACTCTGTGGCACTCACACAGAACTCTCTGGCACTCATACAGAACTCTCTGACACTCGCTCTGAACTCTCTAGTACTTGTACAGACTCCTCTGGTACTCATTCAAAACTCCCTAACACTCTTACAGAACTCCCTGGCACTCGTCCATATCACTCTGGCACTCGTCCAGAACTCTCTAGCACTCGTCCAGGACTCTCTGGTACTCGTACAGAACACCTTGGTACTTGTGCAGAGTCTGTGGTGCTTGCACAGCACTCTTGGGTACTTGTTCAGGTCTCCCTGATACTCAAACAGAATACTCTGGCACTCGTACAGAACTAAGTGGTACTTCTATAGAACGATTCGTTCTTGGACAAACTTCAGGTGCTCGGACAGAACTCACTGATAATCTCACAGGACCAAAGTGTTGAGAAATCTCTGTCTTCTGCTGAGGGAGGACCTCACTGACCACACGTGGGTGGACTCGCTCTACTCCCACCTTTAACATGGGTTGATCTTGAATTTCGTGGTCTACAGAGACTGGATCAAACCGTTTTAAAATATACGTTAGTCAAACAGTGCTCCCTCCTGTGTCCTCACCTGTTGAGCATGGGCTGCACGCACCGTACTTTATTTGCTGCTACCAAGGATGTTCCACGGCTTCTCTGTGCTCATTTGCTCGTCGCCCCCTGGCAGAGGAAGCTTTTTTGAGTCCTGTGTCTGAGAAGCCCCTTCATCACTGTGCAGTCGGTCATTTCAGGGTCCTTCGTGTTCTGAACCCTTGTTGAGGTTCTCTTGCCTTTTACAGATGTTGCCCTTTCATAAAATAGGTATGAAGTTTTCAAATGATGCTGTTGTCTCCTAAATCCCTTCCTAAGAGGTGGTCTGTAGGTTTTCAAAGTGGGTGTCAGGATTGATCCGCCCACTGGTGTAGTTTCTGATCTCCACATTTTCTTCGCTTTGCATACTTTGAAGGGTTGTATGATGGAACCACGCATGCCTGAACAACGCGGTCAGAACAACAACAGTAAAGGCATGTGTGGAAACGGCATGCATGGTTGTTGCATGCTACCCACCACCCTAAAAACAGAAGTACCCTGATACTCCCACCTTTTAAAAACTACCCTGATACTCCCACTCACCCTGAGCCCTAAAAACTGACCCTTACCCCCAAAAATAAAACTACACAAACCCTAAAAACAAAATCACCCCGATTCCCCCCCCACCCATAAAAAACCTGACTCCCCACCTGACCTGAATACAAAATTAGCCCAACTCCCCACCCTGCCCCAAAAAACTCACCTCCCATGTGCCCTGAATACAAAATTGCCCTAAATACAAAATTATCCCAACCCCTAAAAACCTTCCCCGCCCTAAATACAAAATTATCCCGACCCCCACCCCTTAAAACCCACCCCCCATCTGCCCTAAATACAAAATTACCCCGACCCCACCCCTAAAAACCAGCCCCTCACCTGCCGTAAAACATAATTGCTCCAACCCCCCTAAATACAAAATGACTTTGACCCCCCACCCCTAAAAACCTCACTCCCCCATCCACCGCAAATACAAAATTACCCCGACCCCACCCTTCAAAACCTGACCCCTTCACCTCTAAATACATTACCCTGACCCCCTACCCCTTAAAATAAAATAACCCAGAGTCCCACCCCTGCCCCCACCCTAAAAACCATAGTACCGACCCCCCGCACCCCTTAAAAAAATAGAATAACCTAACCACCCCAATCCCTTCAACCCCGCCCCACCCTAAAAACTACATCCAACCCTGCATCAGCCTCACTTACCTGACCACACCCTCTCCCGATGGATCTTCCTTTTTCTCTGCCTTAACCACACATGTGCGCTGTTCAGCACATGCGTGGTTAAGGCAGAGAAAAAGGCCTGCGCTGCTCAGTCAAGCATTGTTCCGCTTACGTGAACAACGCAGGTGTGGTTCCGGATGTGTTGTTCTGGATCTTTCCCATTTTGAAGGGCTCCCTCACTGGTACAAGATGTTCCCATACTGATGTGGTTGGAGTAAATTAACAGTTCTCGAAAGGAACTCCCATTTGCTCATATTTACGCTCTGGAAGGAGACCCTCACCGCAATAAGGTGGCCTTTGGTGTAGATCCACATTTTGTGGCAGTGCGGGGGTCACATTGTCACTTGAACCAATCTATATTTTTTTTATGAATTCATATCACCAACACCAATTTCTACAATGGACTTGTCAACAATTCAAAACTGCAGCGAGGCATTGTCACTTAGTCACTTGCATATCTGTGAAAGGAAGTCGGTGGTCTCTATACACATTTTCTTTCTCCTTGGTTAGTTGTAGTACATCTTTCTGAGACGTGCCGGTCCCTTCATGGTAAGGTATTACATCTAAGCATGTGGGTCCTGGCAGAAGCCTTACACTCACTAAGCAGTGTTTTGATTCAAAGTACACTTTTAGTTGGGAACTGGAAGATAAGTTAAGTGAAGTTCCTGGCTTGGCTCAGTGTTTTATTTCAGCTGCTGTCTTGGAGCATTTAACTAAAGCTGCAGAAACATGCTTCACCCACCTACACAGAGCACAGATGTGCCTCGTATCCACATCAGCGGATTCCTTCCCTCTCCTGCCAAGATTCATCCAGGGAGTCCCAGATGACTGCAAGTTAGAGCAGGCGAAACACATTCTGATATTCCTGGCCAAGAGCTGGCTGTGCCTCAGCGCCCGACTTGAGGCTAATGCTTCGCGACTCGCCGTCGAGTGCGTCTTTTCTGCCATCATGGCTGGTGTGTGTTGACGCGATCCACCCTGACACTGCATTGACTTCTGCATCAACCGCAGTGGGATGGGCAAGCGCCCTGGAATGCAGTAGATTCTTTTAGATCCATTCGCCGGATCTACACCGGGATCACACCGGGATTCTGCAGTTTATTACTTGCCAACAGTCGCCGCTTTGATGCTTTAGACCAAACACAGATTTAAAGTTCCTACAAATTAAAATAATTAAATAAATAAATAGAGTGCCCGGATTTAGAAAAACAAAATGTGCAGAGATGTATTAGATGGACATCACGTGATTTAATTTCCACTACAATTACTTTTTTAATAAAAGTCGAGATTTTCAGCTCTTTTTCACCTTCAGCAGTCATCAAAGTACATTGTATGTGAAGAGTTCAAATTGATTATTAAAGAAAACATTCTTAAATAGGGAGGTACTGCCAGGCTCAAGTACCCCTGCACCTCAGTATTTGTGCAACACCTCTAATCGGTATTTCAAGTCCACTTCTCAGTAGAAAGCAGCTTCGTTTTGGCCCCAGTAGCCGCACACCAGTGACGGATATGCCGTCCGCCGAAATTTAAATCCCATAGGATATAATGGAATTGGTATTTCATTGGACGGAGTATACATCACCATTGTGATAGAGTAATTCATCCACCAAGATCTGAATCAGGCTTCTAGTTGGCAAAAAAATGTAAGCTGCCACTTTGTATGAAATGGACATTAGCTTAAATGATGTTGGTTTTATTTTGCATTTAGTATTCATTTTTTTATTCAGTTTCCTTCTCGTCCACTCTGAGCATTGGCGCTAACACAGCACTTTCCTGCCTCCCAGATTCATGTATAAGCAGCACATCCAGTTTCGGTTTTTGCTTTGCATTCTGGGACTTGTAGTTCACTTTATCACGTTGTAAAATCTGGACTACAAGCCCCAGAATGCAAAGTAAAAACCCAGAACTGGATGAGGCACTGACTCACGGACCTGGGGTTTTTGAGACTCGCTACCCTCGCTGGGCCACCCCTAAACCGTTCTGTGAGGTTACCTAGTGTGAAATCGCACCCCAGGGAACTTGTACGCCCAGGGGCGCAGCTCCGGGGCGGAGGGGTTGGTGCTTGAGGTGCCCTGCGCCCAATAATGACCTTTTTCTCGTCGTCGTATTGTTTTTTTTCTAAGTGTGTTAAAATCATGTGATAAGACTACAGGCAATTCCAGATAAATGTCTCGAATTAGTCTGTGATAATCAGATTCTCAAAATCTGAACATTTTGAGTTCACTGTGGTGTTTTGCTTTTCACTCTTCCGCTGTGTGGTGTATCTGCAGGGTGATGTGTATTTGCATTATCAGCGTGGGGGTGCAGGGGTATAACTTGCAGTGGTGCAGCAGGCGCAGTGGTACCGGGGCCAGGGGCCCACTGAACCCCGATGACCGGATTATTGCTGTATTTTGCAGTTTTCTGCATTTCTTGGCTCTTCTCATGCTCTCATAATGTTCCTGTACCCCACTCACTCCTGTTTCTGGCTCGATTCCTCCATTCACCTGACCCCTGCCTCTCTTCCCAGCTCTCCGTGACCCTGCTGATACAAAAACAAGCTTTGGTAAAGCCAATAGTTCTTGCCTATGTTCTGGGTTAGCTCACAATACTGTTTGCAACAGACAAGTGCCATCTAGTAGACAAGACCTAACAATGTATCTGACCTGCCACAAACTTCTTGCAGGCCCCTTCAGCATGTTACAGTAAGTACCGGAATTAATGGCACCTCCCATTCCCTGGCAGCGACTCTTCACATATGAACGTGCCGGGCCTCCTCTGTGCCTCTCTCGCATAGAAACACAGTGAGCCTCATCTCTCGTCATTATCCCTCATCCCCTCTCTACATTACAGGTAGATTCCAGACTGGTAGCTCCCATCTTCGTGCCCACAGTGCCACTTCACATCAAAATATTGCCCCCCTTCCTGACCTCCATTGATGCCCTCTTCCCTTGTTATATAAAAGTACCAGGTCCTCCCCCGTTCCCCCCCAGCAGCAGCCACTGCAAACCTTTTACTATGAAACGATAATTAACCATGTTTACTATTGTTTTGTTGTTAAAGGGGTGGGACAATGGGGATGACGGGAATGAGGGGAGTGCGCATGTGGTTTAGCCGGCCATCTGAAGCTGGTCAAACACACATGTGCACAGGGCTTTCTCCAGCCTGGCACTGTGTAGCCGGGCTGGAGAGAGTAGGCACAGGCTCCCAGTCTGCCTGGGAGCGCCCAGCCTAGGCGCTCCCAGCCAATCCTAACGCTGCTCTGCGCAGAATCAGGATTGGCCACAGGGCAGGCTGGGAGCCTGTGCCTCCTGTCAGGAAGAAGGAGTGCAGTGCAATGCGGCGACGAAGCGAGGAAGGTAAGTTTTAAATATTTTTTCTTTTGAATTTTTTATCCTCCCGCCAACACCCCATCCCTCCCTGCGCGCCGCCTGCTCCTTCACAGCGCAGCGAGCCGTAACTGATGTACCTGTTCACCTGCCACCATCTGTGCTTCTCTCACATAGTGAGATGACACAACTGACCTCCTGCGAGGGAGACCAACTTCTCTCTCCCTTCTCCACCTACATCTGACACCACCTCCCCCATCTGAATCTGGGAGTTCCCTCTGTGCCACCCTCTGGGCTCTTCCCCCTTGCTTCACTATGGGCTCTCAGTCACCTACTTCCTGTGTGCCCTCATTCCCTCGCCTGCCTCTGGGCTTCCCCCACCACCCTGCTTCTATCTAAGCTCGCTGCCCCTGCAGACACTGAGATGGCGCACCACGGTACACCTGACAAAGGTTCTTTGCTGGTTTGGAACTCAGTCTTATCAACGCACGCCCCTTTAAACAAATAAGGAGCAGTGGAGGCTGGTGGTATTAAAAACCAGTGAGGCACTATATCCATTACATTATATACAATACATACGTCACACAAATCATGTTACAATAACCAATGAAAAAAGAGAAAAATAAACTTTCACTTACCTTCTCCTGCAGCACGTCCTCAATGTCATCCAGTCCCGGGCTCCAGACGTCCCCGAGCGCAAGGTGAAGTCATATAGCCAACTATCTTTTCCAATCCCGACTCTGCTCTCATGCTGTTGGGCAGCATGAGTGAAGCATCTGATTGGCTGGAGCAGGCTGTCCCAGTACAAGAGCCCTGTGGCTCCGCCCATCCCAGCTGCCCTAGACAGCTGTGTTGAGAGGTTTGAATTGTGCATGTTGGTTTGGCTGTAGAAAGGGAGCTGGCCAAGCCTACAAGTGCTCTTCAAAACAAGCGGCCACTCCTCATTGCTACCAATCAGCAGCATTGATGCACTGGCCCCGCCCCCACACTCCATTTGGCAGCGAGTACAAAATGAAATGGTAATAAAATTATTATTACCATTTTATTTTCCCTCTTATTGCAGCAGTGTGTGTGGGGGTCATACTCCGCTGCTCGCACAGAGGAACCACCGCTGACATGGAGTCCTCGAAGCTCCACTCTTGCAGCAGCTAGGTGTAACAGATATTAACGAGAGAGGGGTTGGCAGTTTAAAAGGTGCCCGGCTAGGCTGCAGTCCTAGTCCAAGCGCCACGATCTCACTTGGTCACTACAAAGGTGGCACAAGAAGTCCTGCCGTCCACTAGGATCTTTCATCTACTGGCACTGGTTACATTTTGTACCAAATACCAGGGATTTAAAGGTTTGTTAAAAATGCTCATCAGGGATTACCATCTACCTTATAACCTTATAAGTGGCAGAGCACATGCACCTGGCGGCTGGTCAGCTGGGCTCAGTGCACTTCAGAATCAAAAAACCAACTGCATCTGTTTTAAACTTTGGAGGTGATCATGCTAAAAAGAGTCATTTCTTACACTACTGGATCTGAAAGTAAAGTCATTGTACAACACTCAGTTATATGTTAGTATCTGTGAGCACAGGAAACGACGTATAGACATGCGTTGCGTCAGACTCGGCCTGGTTATTGTGTGGTTGTGAGGGTCCGGTCTCTCAAGCTTTATCTGGCCACAAGAGAGTTCATGCTGCCGGTCTGTGTCCGATTTCACCAGGAACCTACTTCAGAGATGCTTCTGAAGCCACTATGTGCTTGCACCCGGATGGTGGTAACCCCTTACTCCATGGGCTCCACGTCTCCACACTAGCACCCCTTAAAGGTGCCCGACACACTGTAGTACGTCTCATCCAGGGCCTGGAGACGTAAGATCCCATCACCTCACCCTGGTGGAAGCCCATAGGCTCCCCTCGCCGGCCCGCCGTGGGGACGGGTACCCCTGCTCATCTTGTAGAGAAGCTTCAACCTCTGATGGTTATAGGCACACCAGCAGCCAGTACACCATCAGACTGCAGACGAAGAAGTGTAAAGAAATGTAAATAAATTAAAAAAATAAGAGAGCAGGCTTCTTCATCTGCGCACTCGTGATCTGGTACAGCATCCCTGTATCCTCGAGGACCACCCGAATTATGCTCAGATTTAGGACAGAGGTGAAGACTCGCCTCTTTAAAGAGACCCTAATTCACAGTACATCGACCATCCGCAAACCAGATACCCCTCACTTTATGCTGGTCTTTGACTCTGTACAGAGCTGTGGTGCATTCTGGCTCAGTTCACACTATAGAAAGACCATAGATGTTTGTACTTAGATGCGAGTGGCGTGAGAACGCAAGAAGACAACCTTCTGCCCCCACAGTCCCTCCAAGACGGCTCGCACACTTGAAGCCGGGACAGAACCAAGTGCACCACCCCCTCGGCCCTCCTCAGTCCGCCATCTTTTCTTACTGCCTCCTTTCTAACCGCCTCACCCCCACCAACACGTGATATGTTCTTGCCCCTACATCTTTCCGGTACCCATGATAAGTCAATCTTGTTTTAATGTCTGCGCTAAACTGCAAGGCTTGACAGGTCACAAGCTTTGCACATTTATTTATTTTTAAACATTTAGCTATCGGTGCTAGGTGCAAAACATGCAATCAGGGCCGGATTTGGTTCTGGAGGCCCCCTGTGCGACAGTCTTTTTTGGCATCCCCCACCAGACAACCACCTCCTCGGATTCCCTCACTACCACTGAACAAATGTGCCCCTCACCTCTTCATAACCCCCCTTTCACATACATTCATTTGTTTCAAAGCGCTTGTAAAGGCTGTCTTTACTAATCCACTCAGCTATCCACATAAGATATAGTTCTGTTCTTTGCAGCAGGTACATTAACCATGTATGCTACTTTATGGAGATGCAAAGCTGCCCCTAGACTAAACTCCTACCTAGCAGGAACATTAATCTAAAGAGGTATCTTGGCATTTTAATTGTTTCCTGTAGGCTGGACGCCCGAGGAACTTTTCAGCAGGTGCTTTTAAATCACGTTTCCTAAGTCATTGCTAAGTCAGAAACCCCCAATCCAGGTCAGCACCCGGTGCGGCCGCACCACTCGCACAGCCCTATAGCCGGCCCTGCCCACAACTGAAACCACAAGGAAAAGCCGCATGAGATGCTGTGCGCTGCGGCGGGAGGTTTGAGGACAGCAGAGGTCGGCCTCTGCGCATGCGCCCTCCCGCGCTGCGTTAAAGCGCTCTCCCCATAACTCATCCATGGACCCTTCAATGAGGGGTGAAGGAGGCCCCTCGGTGACAGCTGGTTCATGTGGGGGACCCTTTATTGTCTCAAGTACTGTAAATCCTCACACTGCCCCCCTGTGCTGCCTGAGGGGGCGCTTCCCGAGGGGGCAGGGGGCGCTTCCCGAGGGGGCAAGGGGCGCTGAGAGGCAGATTTACTCCCCTCACAGTGAGCTGCTCTCGGTTTTCATTAAATAGACGTCAGGTGGGAAGGTGCTTTATGCTGACATTTGACCTCCCGGGGTGCGGGAAGGGAAAGGGGGGAGGTGGTCCCCTGCCTCACCAGCTCCTGGTGTCAGCTTCATCCTGCCTGTGTTTTCCGTCCCACCCTGACCCCTCTCACTAACCGAGGCGTCTGCACCGTGAGCGGGGGACAAGGAGTGAACATGGTTTACTGTAAAACAATGGTGGTCTGTGCCCCCCCAGCCCCCACCCTTCCACACTCAGGACAAGGAAGACATCTGTCCCCTTCAACCCCGGATTAATTTCATTAGAGATGGTTTTGGGGGCGGGTGAGGGGGGCGCCAGTCTTATTCAAGTGTTGGCTGAAAGCCAGTTGTTTAAATACACCGAATAATGGGGCGGTGCCGCAGCCCCCGTGACCTCTGACCCTCTTTAGTAATTTGAAAGAGGACCTGAGAGCGCCCCGACAAAGGCCCTTTGAGGCGCTAGCCCCGCCCTTTGTCTGAATTAGTTCAGCGGTCTGAGCTTCTCTTGATTCCAGCCCTGGCAGGGCCCTGCCTCGTCTGCTGCTCCCACACGGCCCCTCTCTCTCAGCCTGGGGAGGGGAGGGAGGATCTGTGACCAGGCCCGGGCCCTCATTTCACTATCTGATGCATTCTGGGAGATGTAGTCTTGGCTTCATTCAGGTAAACACATCGAACTACAGTAACGGATGACAGAAGTTTGTAAATGGAGGCACCTTCCCCTCCCCACAAAGTGGAAGGTGTCGAGTCTGCTAAGATGAAGCCCTGAGGTAGGCCCACTAAACAACACATCCCACTTTTATCACCATCCCAAAGACCAGTATAGGCAGGGCCACTGGAATTATACGGCAACGGAGGGCCAAATTATGCGGCAGGTTTGAGCAAATTATGCGGCGTTTTAAATCGGCACAGAGTGGGATAGTATTACTTCATTGTTTTGTCATTTATACACTTGTTCATGCTATCTGTACATTTGTTACACCTCGTTAGTACCATGTTAGCACCCAGATATTCCCACATCAAACTTTCAGTGCACATCAGCACAGGTTGCTGTGTTTTTAGTAACTTTTGAAGCCTTCGAGCAGCAGAAATATATTTTTTGGGTTAAAATCAGCAGATTAGGCACAAGATGACGGGTTATGTGGCGAATGCGGCAAATCTATTATGTGACAAACGCCTCTGCCGCACAATGGCATGAGTCCAGTGACTCTGCGTAAAGTTTGAAGGGGGGGGGGGGCACTGAAGAGTCACTCTATTAAAGCTCATCTGTTTTCTACTTTTCACAACTTTGTGTTTCATTCTCTGCGTCATCGGTGACATGCTCGGCGGAGGGATCTCCTGTCTCTTCCTCTGTCCGCCACCCCAAAAATCTTCCTTTTAAGTGTCATCGTAACCTTATCTGCAGCTCGGGCACCGACGGAAATGTCTCCAGCTAAGTTATAGATTGTGGTTTCCCGGCGCAAAAAGTTTCACTTTGTTTGTTTACACAACTTATGCAGCGTATAATTCTTTTACATGTTCCAAATTCTTTGAAGAATGCTAGCTTTCTCAGTCCCACATGACCCCCCATCAACCTTTAACCTTGACCATGTAATCTAGTGACTCATTCATATTGTATTATAATGGTATTGTAATAGTATTTATATAGCGCTTACTACCCCTGAGAAGGCATCAAAGCGCTTTTCGCTAGTAGCCCGAAAGGAATTAGTGGGGGATTAGTATCGTGAAATATGAGTTCAGTTTTAGTATTAATATGAGTTAATTTGAGCAGAGGATCTGTGAGTTTGTTAGTTGGACTGACTGGAGTAATGGAGGGGAGGAGGAGGGAAGAATCCAGAAGTGTTAATTAGGAGTTTATAGTAATAGGATGAGGCTCGGGATGAGTAAAGTGAGGATGGAGGAAGGAAGAGTCTGGAAAGTGTTAGGGAGATCCTAGTAGCTGGAGGGGTTTGGATGAGTTAAAGGTGAGATGAATTCACTATGTTTTTTTTTTTTTAAAAGAGCAAACTCCTATTATACAGCATTATGGAAATGTCTACCATTACTACATTATCTATGAATGCTGATATATTTGCTTAGGTGCCTAATGTCACTGTATACAGTATAGACAGGGTTTGCGTTCTCTGTAGGAAACCTGTCAATGAGTAATACGAACCATGTTTTTAAAGCTTGTTTGTATCGGTGGCAACACACAAGACTCCACCTTTTGTGCCTTTATTACCAAAACATTTGCACTGCTACTTTGTCGAGGCTACACAGCAACTTTGTTTAAAAAATGTACTCTCTCCCTACAGAAACAGCATCCCCTAGGCAAAGTAACTAACCTGCTACAGTGTTGAGGTGTTTTGGGCCGTGAGAAAGATAACAGCAGTCCGAGTCATAAAGAGGTCTCCAACATGTCTGGTTCATTTATATCACAGGGGTTTTTCACTGGAGCAGCTGGAAACAGATGCCCCGCCCAGGCCTTTTACGCAGCACAGACGCAGTAAATAGACCTTTTTGACAGAAGATTTGCACTTCAATTTTCCTTAATTATATATTTTTTTTATAATTCTTAAGGCTAATTGTAGGAAGTTGTCTCTGTATATGCTATCTCAAAGTATAAGATAGTGGGCACAGAGTCCAAGAGTTCCCCTTAGAGGTAAGATAGTGGCAAAATTAGATAATTATAACGCTCTATTTTGTGGTAGTGTGGTCGAGCAGTAGGCTTATCAGAGGGTAGTTTTAAGAATCTGTTGTACACACACAGGCAATAAATGAGGAACACACACTCAAAGACTTAACTACAGGCAAATAGGTTTTATATAGAAAAATATATTTTCTTAATTTATTTTTAGAACCACAAGTTCAAAATTTGAAGTAAATACATAAAATGCAAGGTACTCCACACAGGTAAGTTAGGAACTTTGAATTAGAGCAATAGCATACACAGTTTTAGTAAAAATGGCAATAAGCTATTTTAAAAGTGGACACAGTGCAAAAATCAACAGTTCCTGGGGGAGGTAAGTAATGGTTAGTTAGTCAGGTAAGTAAGACACTTACAAGTCTAAGTTCCTGGGCATAGGCAGCCCACCGTTGGGGGTTCAGGGCAACCCCAAAGTTACCACACCAGCAGCTCAGGGTCGGTCAGGTGCAGAGGTCAAAGGAGGGCCCAAAACACATTGGCGCCTATGGAGACCAGGAGTGCTCTGGTTCCGGACTGCCAGCAGGCAAGTACCTGCGTCCTCGGAGAGCACACCAGGGGGAGTTTGTAGAGCACTGGGGGGACACAAGTAGGCACTCAAAACACACCCTCAGTGGCACAGGGGTGGCCGGGTGCAGTGTGCAAAGCAGGCGTCGGGTTTTGTTTTAGAATCAATGGAGGGACCCGGGGATCACCCTAGCGGTGCAGGCAGGGCACAGGGGGGCTTCTCGGGTCAGCCACCAACTGGGCTAGGCAGAGGGTCGCCTGATGGTTTCTCCTGCACTGAGGTTCGGTTCCTTCTGGTCCAGGGTGCTGCGGGTGCAGTGCTAGGTCCAGGCGTCGGGTTCCTTGTTACAGGCAGTTGCGTTCAGGGGGAGCGACTGGATTCTTAATGCATGCTTTGCTGTGGGGGTTCAGGGGTGTCGTCTCGGGCTACTCACAAGGTGAGGAGTCCTCCCTGTGGTGTTTGTACTCTTGAGCCGGGGCGTCGGGTGCAGAGGGTGAAGTCTCACGCTTCCGGCGGGAAGAGTGAGGTCTTTGAAAGTTGCAATGATGTTGCTGTTGTTGAGCAGAACTGCTATTAACTGGTGTTTCTTGGTCCTTAGGTTCAGGGCAGTCCTTTGAGGCTTCAGGGGTCACTGGTCCCTGTTGGATGCGTCGCTGTTGCAGTTTTCTTCGAGTCAGGAAACAGGCCGGTAGGGCTGGGGCCAAAGCAGTTGTCATCTCCATAGTCTCTGCAGGGCTTTCAGGTCAGCAGTCCTTCTTCTTGTTTCAGGTTGCAGGAATCTGATTTCCTGGGTTCTGGGGTGCCCCTAAATACTAAATGTAGGGGTGTGTTTAGGTCAGGAGGGCAGTAGCCAATGGCTACTGTCCTGGAGGGTGGCTACACCCTCTTTGTGCCTCCTCCCTCAGGGGAGGGGGGCACAACCCTAATCCTATTGGGGGAATCCTCCAAACTTAAGATGGAGGATTTCTAAAGGCAGGGGTCACCTCAGCTCCGGACACCTTGGGGGCTGTCCTGACTGGTGGGTGAATCATCCTTGTTTTTCTCATTATCTCCTCCAGCCTTGCCGCCAAAAGTGGGGGCAGTGGCTGGAGGGGTGGGCATCTCCACTATCTGGGATGCCCTGTGGGGCTGTAACAAAAGGGGTGAGCCTTTGAGGCTCACCCCCAGGTGTTACAGTTCTTTCAGGGGGAGATGAGAAGCACCTCCACCCAGTACAAGCTTTTTTCCTGGCCATAGAGTGACAAAGGCATTCTCCCCATGTGGCCGGCAACATGTCTGTTTGTGGCAGGCTGGCAGAAACTGGTCACCCTAACACTAGGAGTCAGACTGGTATTCAGTGGGCATCTCTAAGATGCCCTCTGAGTCCATTTTACAATAAATTCTACAGTGGCGTCAGTGTGCATTTATTGTGCTGAGAAGTTTGATACCAAACTTCCCAGTATTCAGTGTAGCCATTATGGAACTGTGGAGTTCGTGTTTGACAAACTCCCAGACCATATACTCTTATGGCTACCCTGCACTTACAATGTCTAAGGTTTTGCTTAGACACTGTAGGGGCACAGTGCTCATGCACTTATGCCCTCACCTGTGGTCTAGTGCACTCTGTCTTAGGGCTGTAATGCCTGCTAGAGGGGTGACTTACCTGTGTCACAGGCAGTTTGAGTTTGGCATGGCACTCTGAGGGGAGTGCCATGTTGACTTAGTCATTTTTTCCCCACCAGCACACACAAGCTGTGAGGCAGTGTGCGTGTGCTGAGTGAGGGGTCCCCAGGGTGGCATAAGACATGCTGCAGCCCTTAGAGGCCTTCCCTGGCATCAGGGGCCTTGTTACCAGAGGTACCAGTTACAAGGGACTTATCTGTGTGCCAGGGCTGTGCCAATTGTGGAAGCAAAGGTGCAGTTTAGGGAAAGAACACTGGTGCTGGGGCCTGGTTAGCAGGGACCCAGCACACTTTCAGTCATAACTGGCATCAGCAAGAAGGCAACAAGTCAGGGGGTAACCGTGCCAAGGAGGCATTTCCTTACACTGATGGGCTGTGTTCATTTCCTATGCAGCTGCCATCCCCTTTATTTGCGGAGTAGTTCAGAACTATTATTGCTCCATGATGTGGTTTCATCAGAAAGGAAAACCTCTTGGACATTTCCTTGTTTCTCTTTGGTCTGCCCCGACAGTATTGAAAATAAGGCTAAATATACACATTGGTTATTACTGTTTAAAATGTTCTCTATTTAGATTGATAAAAATGCATATATGTAGGAAGAACAAATGCCCTAACCTTATGGCAGAGGTGTATGAGGTGTTCGTATGTCTGAAAGTATTTTTCAGTAAAGTTTCCCAAACCTTTGGTCCTGTGAATGCATACGTGTGCTCCCCAAATGCTGAAACACATTTGCCTTTGTCATGGGATGCTAATCACCTTTCGAGGAGTGCGAGGAGGAAATATATATGAAACAACAATCCAGTTCTGATCTTACTGTGCAGAACCATAGTAGCGGGGCTTTGTGGATGTCTGCAAACATCCGATACCCTAACGTATATGGAATGGGTCACTAACATGAAAGACAGTGAGTGGAAACATGAGCTAGAATACTGTCTCACCACCTGCAGTGGGTGTATGTTCTATGTGTAACGGACTGTTGTACATCTAAGGGGGATCTCATTGAATACCTGTAGGGTGCAAGCACTGCAGACATGCATGGTCCTTTGAGGGCACATTAAGTTCACAATATGGTTGGGGTGAAAAGGAAACTTGTGCATGCAGCATTTAGTTTAAGGTTTGATTAACTCGGTTGGAGTTATGAAAGAATTCCCCTAACAGACTTGTTCTTTCCATAACTAATGTAATGTTTCTTGGCTTCCAAGGGTTACAAGAATACGCTTTCTTCTGCACTGATCATTCAGCACCTGATTACGTATCAACTAGTCGTTCCTTATTTAAAAACCTTATAACTCCACTACCTCTCCCAAGCACACTTTCAAATGAGCGACCCCAAAATGCTCCTCTTGACTGGGGGATATATACGTCTGCTGGTCTAGCCCCTCCTATCTTTTTGATAAGAGTATCACTCAGGTGTAGAAACGATAGGAGCTGAAGGCACATAACATTAAAGTCAAAAAGGCAAGCTTCGCCTTGAACCTGTGCTACGAAATAATCTCTGGAACCATTAAAAGTGGTGCAGCAAAGAGAAAAACTAGCCACTAATAAAAAATAAAAAAATTACCAAAAAAAAAAAAATCGGACCTGTGACATTACCTGAATAATGCCCCTCCATTGTGTTGATAAGACAAATTAAAGAAACAACGTGGAAACATTTAGTGGCACAAAGTTTGTGACAGGGCTCCGGAGACCAGGGCCATGGCAATGAGGAAGAAAGCTCTCGCCAGAGCCTGGCCAATCTTAATGGCGGCCAAGCACATATCACAAAGTTATGATAAGGTGACGGGAACAACCGTACACATTTGATGAAGGGTGGGGGGGCGATTACTTAAGAAAGTACTGGAACTGAAAGGGCCCAGATCTCTGCTCACCCAACCAGAGCCCTGTACTTCAAAGCGTATTTATTTAGTTTTTAAATGCAGCATTGGACCCCTCTTAATGTACCCCGAGACCTTAAAAGAAGAAAAACACTGACGTGGACTGATCTTTCTTGTCCAGGTTTAATCAAACTGGTCTAGATGCTCAGTCTCCCCCTAGACTCTGCACGCACAGTAATTGACGTGGGTCATTGCACAGGAATGTGCATGAAACGGAATAAATTGTGTTGCGGAGCATCAAAAGGAAATGATGGGTAGAAATTTGGCCATGTTTTAACAACCAGAGCCCTCAGTTACTACAGAATGAAACAAATGATTCATCGCCTTCAAGCGGAAGCACACTACATATTAATAAAAAAGAAAAAATAAGTGTAAACGGTCCTCACCAGCAAATCTTTCTGCAGCTTTAATAGGTCATCGTTCTCTTCATTTCCAGACAACGCAGCCTCCGCCTGCTGAAGCTGCGCTTTGTAGCTGGCTAACTGCTTGGCAACTTCTTCCGCCATCTCAAAGCAGAACGGTGTGTGTATATACATATATATATATATATATAATAGACAATTTACAGACTGCCCTCCGGCCCGCCTTCTTTCCTTTAAAACTCATTGTATGTGAGTTTCTGGGGTAACAATGTACTTATAACCTCTGTTTTCAACCAACTGAATGGTGCGTATTTCCTCGCCATCCATAGGATGAAAGGTGAATTTGCTCTATTACACTTCAAACCCGATGCCAAAAGATTACTTGAAGCGTGATGTCATGAAACTTGTACAGCAAAGGGTACTAATGGTTTGCCATCAAAGCGCTTTCTTCAATCCTATGCGCCTGATGATGACGTCACTGGGCGGTGGAAGCGAGTTTGCTTGAGTGTGACTGGTACAACCCTGACAAGTGTTGGAACTGCCTAAGGTCGGTGTAGACTTCGTTTGTCCTGGTGAACAGCTTTGTAGCTTGTTGGCCAAGTGAGTCCATCCGAGGCAGTGTTGTGCACATAGGGGAGGGTGTGGTGTCTTTGCGCTTGGTGTGATTGCAACTGTTGTGCACATGGGGGGTGGTGTGTTTAAGCTTGGTGTGATATTGCAAGTGTTGTGCACATAGGTGAGTGTGTGATGGAGGGATGGTGTTGTGTTTTTGCATCTGGTGTGAGTCCCAGTGTTGTGCACTGAGTGGTGTTGGCTTGAAGCAGCCATCGGGTGTCATGGTAGCTGACCTGGACATGCCCGAATCGTGTTGAGATGTGTGCTGATTGTGTTTCTCTGATGTGTCTTGGGTGGAGGGGAGTGGTAGTCTCCTGCACCTCACATCTTCTGTGTTTGGTTGGGGGGGGCAAAAAGGAGGGGAGCAGAAGTGGATTTGGAAGTACATAGGTGACCACCGCTCTCTGCACCAGGTGATTATCTCACTGAGCCATCCTGTTAGACTAACCCTTGCGGTCAGCACTGCTTCGGGTGTTTTTGGGTGTGATGACTGTCCAAATGTTCATTGTATGATGACGTGTTAAAGACTACAAACATGTTTTCTATGGGATCTCACAAACTGCAGTAAGACCACTTTAAGATGCACAAGACCCCACACACTACTAGGCTTTCGGTTGAACTGTAGATGGCCTCTATAACCCTTTCTCCAAGAGCTGATTTATGACCCAAGGTGGGGCTCCTTATATTTCCCAAACTAGCAGAGCTTTCTGCAGAGGCCTGTGTAAACAGAAAAACCATTACATAAAATGAAATATTGTGCAGCCTTGAATTCACTGGAAACAAACGCACAGTTGCATTTCCTCTCCTTCCTCTTCACCCACCAAGTGCAATGAGAAGTCTGTTTTTTAGTGAAATAGAATGCAGCTCTCTCGCATAACTCTGATTGGCTGATCCCAACCAATCATTGTGAAGGTGTTTCACAAAACTGAAAATGTGTTTATATTACTGATGGATGAGGAATGTGAGTATGGATGATGGATGAGGAGTAGGGATGATGGCTGAGGCATGAGAAGTAGGAATGAAGTAAAATGGATGAGAAGTAGGGACGAGTGAGGAGTAGGGATGAAGGATGAGAAGTAGGGATGATAAGCAGGGATAAGGGATGAGAAGTAGGGATAAGAAGCATGGATGAGGAGCAGGGATGATGGATGAGAAGTAGGGATGATGTATGATGGATGAGAAGTAGGGATGGTGTATGATGGATGAGAAGTAGGGATTTTGGAAGAGAAGCAGGGGTGATGTATGATTGAAGAGAAGCAGGGATGATGGATCAGAAGTAGGGATGATGTATGATGGATGAGAAGCAGGGATGAGGGATGAGAAGTATGGATGAGAATTAGGGATGAGAAGTATGGATGATGGAAGAGAAGTAGGGATGATGTATGATGGGTGAGAAACAGGGATGAGAAGTATGGATGAGAAGTAGGGATGAGAAGTGGGGGTGAGGGATGAGAAGTAGGGATGATGGAAGAGAAGTAGGGATGATGTATGATTGATGAGAAGTAGGGATGAGGGATGATAAGTATGGATGAGAAGCAGGGATGATGGATGAGAAGCAGGGATGATGGATGAGAAGCAGGGATAATGGATGAGAAGTAGGGATGATGTATGATGGATGAGAAGCAGGGATGATGGATGAGAAGTAGGGATGACGTATGATGGATGAGAAGAAGGAATGATGGTTGAGAAGTACGGATGATGGAAGAGAAGTAGGGATGAAGTATGATTGAGAAGTAGGGATGATGGATGAGAAGCAGGGATGATGGAAGAGAAGCAGGGATGATGGATAAGAAGTAGGGATGATGTATGATGGATGATAAGTAGGAATGAGAAGAGAGGAATGAGGATGTCCTAAAATGGGTGCTGTAGAAGTGAGCTCTGTTGTCCATGACCATGCTGTGTGACAAAAGATGGTCGCACATGCTTCAATTCCAGTTGTTATTACAACTCTTTAATTAGGTGGTTTGTCATAATTTGTTTGAAAAATCCCAACAGAAGAAAATAAAATCCTTGAGGTACTCACTGTTGACTCCAAGTCTTTCTCCACCCAGTGGAATCAAAGTTAGAGTCATACTCTGCCTAGACAGGAGAGATCCATTGTTTGCATGTGACATAATTGCCTCTTTTTTGTAAACCCGGCCATGGCCTCTCCCTTTCGCCTGAGGTCCAGCTGCATCAGTTGACCATGAAGGACCAATTCCCTCTTCTGGTTGTTGGTTATAGTCCAGCCTTGGATGCTTGGCGGATGGCAACCAGTGGGAAGGGTGCGGGATTGTCATTGAAAAGTCCAGACCTCCTCAGATGGGGGACCTGACAGCTCTTAAATCCCCTGTTTTTTGACTCGCACGCAAGCGGTGGAATTTGACCTCAGTCTTTAAGATCATACCCACAGGAGTGTGGAGATGGGCAGAAACTTACAGAGCTGTTTGCAGAGCTTGTGCAGGGTACTCATGGGGACCCCAGGCTGCACCCAGGAGTCAGTACGTCTGGTACTTTTTAATAATTGTTTATCATGTGCTAATCTAATTTAAATCGTGTTAATTCGAATAATAATAGTGGATAACGCGGTGATTGTGTATATTTTTAGACTAACTAAAATAGAGTCTCTAACATTCATCAAAAAACCTCGGTGAGTTAGCTTAGAAGTTTGTGAGTGGTGTGGCATCGTGGTATTTGGTGGTGGTTTATCGTCCACCCATGGACTACCCCACATACATGCTCCAGACCACTGCGTCTTCAGTTCAGCGTCCTGGCCACAACCTACCCACCAGCATCCTCTCTCCCCCTGTCCAGCCTGGGAGACCTTCTACAACTTTTCACAAGGGTGGTGTCTGTGGAGCGGGTGGGGCTCTCTCACCCACAACCCTGCTTTTGCAACACCAGCGACTGGCTCTGCCATTGTTTGATGCATTCAGAAGTTGTGGGACATGTTACCTGAGTAACTAACCCCTTTAATGAGTAAACTGGTGTTCTCACCTAAACCATCTTGCAGGAAAGGTTTACCTCATAACTGCACCAACTGTCAACGTTTAGCAGCAAAAAAGGGGAATTCCTGTTCGGTTTAAGCAGTGAAAACCAGAAAGCAACATAGCAATTTCCCAGCCACAAAGTAAAACATTCAGCCAGCTTTGCCTAAGTGAACCAAAAGAATCAATGCATTTCAAGGCTCCATTGTAGGACTCCGTGCATACTAATTACTAATCCAGATGCGGTTATCTGACATTGAGGAAGCCTGTAAAGAGCTAGGGGTGGGCAGAACTCGTGGAGTCTCACTCTGTGGAATTCTGCACAGTTGCAGGAAAAACTCTGTGAGATTCCGGGGAATTCCACCAGCTTGCAGAAAATGTGTAGCTTGTGCTGTAATTTAGTGCTGGTATTGTGAACAGAGCTGAAAAATAGTGCAAACAGCACCATGCATTGTGCAAGAGCACCTGGCCATTCGAGTTTATTTTGCTGCTGCTCAAATAGAAAAGCTACTCGAGCGGCAGCATATCTACTTGAACAACAACACTCTGCTCACAGACACCGACGACCCCACATATTGGAAAATTGCGCTAGAAGATGCCAAATCCTGCTCACGCTCGCCAGCTCACATATCCTGGAACCTCGCGAGAGAAACATTCTGTCATGCGGTGATTAGTGGAATTTGGACAGAACTTTGCCTAAAAGAATAATGCAGAGTGACCAAAATTCTGCCAAATCCGTGGCTGGATCAGAACATTCTGCCCACCCCTATAAATAAGCTCATTATTATACCTAAGGAAGGTTGCTGTACCCACATGATGGGGTAGGAATTGCTGGTTCAGCACAGCACACCATGTCCGGATTCTGTGCTCCCTTCGCTCTTGCCTCATTACTGCTCCCCTGGCAGGTGCAAAGTGATAGTCATTGAATGACTTGCCCCAAAGGGACATTGTCAGTCATGGGGTTATTAATCTGGACGGGGGGTATCCCTACCATTTCAATAAACCTCCTCTGGTTATGTGAGAAACAGTTCTGAGAGGGTAGTCCCTGTATTTTAGGCACAAAGAGCAGCAGTCCTCGGAGAGGTTGTCCTTCATTTTAAGCTCTCCAACAATTTCAAAGTAAAGAACACAACACAATAAAAATCCTAACACAAGTTTAGAAAAACGGAGAAAGGTTCAATGAGCAAAGACTCCTGAATTAAGCAGATCTGGAGTGTTTCTGTCACAGTTGCAGAGGGCCCTTGGCTCCCAAATTGTCAGATCAGCAACCTGAGCTCTCTATTTAACTGCACCAGAGTTGAATAGAGGCTCATTGACCTCAAGATGCACACCTGTGATTGAGCGGTCCAGCCTCCTATCACTTCCACCACACAAGCACGGTGACGCTCCCAGGAGATGCACACCTGTAATCAAGCGGTCCAGCCTCCTATCACTTCCACCACAGAAGCATGGTGACGCTCCCAGGAGATGCACACCTGTAATCAAGCGGTCCAGCCTCCTATCACTTCCACCACAGAAGCATGGTGACCTGCCCAGAAGATGCACACCTGTAATCAAGCGGTCCAGCCTCCTATCACTTCCACCACACAAGCATGCTGACCCTCCCAAAAGATGCACACCTGTAATCAAAGGGTCCAGTCTCCTATAACTTCCACCACACAAGCATGGTAAACTGCTCAGAAGAAGCACACCTGTAATCAAGCCGTCCAGCCTCCTATCACTTCCACCACACAAGCATGGTGACCCTCCCAGAAGATGCACACCTGTAACCAAGCTGTCCAGCATCCTATAACTTCCACCACACAAGCATGGTAACACTCTCAGAAGATCCACACCTGTAATCAAGCGGTCCAGCTTCCTATCACTTCATCCACACAAGCATGGTGACGCTCCCATAAGATGCACACCTGTAATCAAGCAGTCGAGTCTACTATAACTTCCACCACACAAGCATGGTAACCTGCTCAGCAGATACCACCTGTAAGCAAGCGGTCCAGCCTCCTAGCTCCTCCTCCACACAAGCATGTTAACCTGCCCGCAGGATACACACCTGCAATCAAGTGGTCCAGTCTCCTATCACTTCCACCACACAAGCATGGTGACGCTCCCAGGAGATGCGCACCTGTAATCAAGCGGTCCATCCTCCTATAACTTCCACCACACAAGCATGGTAACCCGCCCAGAAGATGCACACCTGTAATCAAGCGGTCCATCCTCCTATCACTTCCACCACACAAGCATGGTAACCCTCTCAGGAGATGCACACCTGTAATCAAGCGGTCCAGCCTCCTATCACTTCCACCACAGAAGCATGGTTACGCTCCCAGGAGATGCGCACCTGTAATCAAATGGTCCAGCCTCCTATTACTTCCACCACAGAAGCATGGTAACCCTCTCAGAAGATGCGCACCTGTAATCAAGCGGTCCAGCCTCCTATCACTTCCACCACAGAAGCATGGTAACCCTCTCAGAAGATGCACACCTGTAATCAAGCGGTCCAGCCTCCTATCACTTCCACCACACAAGCATGGTGACGCTCCCAGGGGATGCGCAACTGTAATCAAGCGGTCCAGTCTCCTATATCTTCCACCACAGAAGCATGGTAACCCTCTCAGAAGATGCGCACCTGTAATCAAGCGGTCCAGCCTCCTATCACTTCCACCACACAAGCATGGTTACGCTCCCAGGAGATGCGCACCTGTAATTAAGCGGTCCAGCATCCTTTAACTTCCACCACACAAGCATGGTGACGCTCCCAGGAGATGCACACCTGTAATCAAGCGGTCCAGCCTCCTATCACTTCCACCACACAAGCATGGTAACCTGCTCAGCAGATGCCACCTGTAATCAAGCGGTCCAGCCTCCTAGCTCCTCCTCCACACAAGCATGTTAACCTGCCTGCAGGATACACACCTGTAATCAAGTGGTCCAGCCTCCTATCACTTCCACCACACAAGCATGGTGACGCTCCCAGGAGATGCGCACCTGTAATCAAGCGGTCCATCCTCCTATAACTTCCACCACACAAGCATGGTAACCCGCCCAGAAGATGCACACCTGTAATCAAGCGGTCCAGTCTCCTATATCTTCCACCACAGAAGCATGGTAACCCTCTCAGGAGATGCGCACCTGTAATCAAGCGGTCCAGCCTCCTATCACTTCCACCACACAAGCATGGTTACGCTCCCAGGAGATGCGCACCTGTAATTAAGCGGTCCAGCAGCCTAAAACTTCCACCACACAAGCATGGTGACGCTCCCAGGAGATGCGCACCTGTAATCAAGCGGTCCAGCCTCCTATCACTTCCACCACAGAAGCATGGTGACGCTCCCAGGAGATGCGCACCTGTAATCAAGTGGTCCAGACTTCTGTTACTTCCACCACAGAAGCATGGTAACCCTCTCAGAAGATGCGCACCTGTAATCAAGCGGTTCAGCCTCCTATCACTTCCACCACAGAAGCATGGTAACCCTCTCAGAAGATGCACACCTGTAATCAAGCGGTCCAGCCTCCTATCACTTCCACCACACAAGCATGGTGACGCTCCCAGGGGATGCGCACCTGTAATCAAGCGGTCCAGTCTCCTATATCTTCCACCACAGAAGCATGGTAACCCTCTCAGAAGATGCGCACCTGTAATCAAGCGGTCCAGCCTCCTATCACTTCCACCACACAAGCATGGTGACGCTCCCAGGAGATGCGCACCTGTAATCAAGTGGTCCAGCATCCTATAACTTCCACCACACAAGCATGGTAACCCTCTCAGAAGATGCACACCTGTAATCAAGAGGTCCAGCCTCCTATCACTTCCACCACACAAGCATGGTAACCCTCTCAAAAGATGCACACCTGTAATCAAGCGGTCCAGCCTCCTATCACTTCCACCACAGAAGCATGGTAGCCCTCTCAGAAGATGCACACCTGTAATCAAGCGGTCCAGCCTCCTATCACTTCCACCACACAAGCATGGTAACCCGCCCAGAAGATGCACACCTGTAATGAAGCGGTCCAGACTCCTATAATTTCCACCACACAAGCATGGTAACCTGCCCAGAAGATGCACACCGGTGATCAAGCGGTCCAGCATCCTATAACTAACTCCACACTATAACTTCAACCACACAAGCATGGTAACCCTCCCAGAAGATGCACACCTGTAATCAAGCGGTCCAGCCCCTTATCACTTCCACCACAGAAGCATGGTGACCTGCCCAGAAGATGCACACCTGTAATCAAGCGGTCCAGCCTCCTATCACTTCCACCGCACAAGCATGGTGACCCTCCCAGAAGATGCACACCTGTAATCAAGCGGTCCAGCCTCCTATCACTTCCACCACAGAAGAATGGTAACCCTCCCAGAAGATGCACACCTGTAATCAAGCAGTCCAGCCTCCTATCACTTCCACCACACAAGCATGGTAACCCGCCCAGAAGATGCACACCTGTAATCAAGCGGTCCAGACTCCTATCACTTCCACCACAGAAGCATGGTAACCCTCTCAGAAGATGCGCACCTGTAATCAAGCAGTCCATCCTCCTATCACTTCACTTCTACCACACAAGCATGGTAACCCACCCAGAAGATGCACACATGTAATCAAGCGGTCCAGACTCCGATCACTTCCACCACACAAGCATGGTGACGCTTGCAGGAGATGCACACCTGTAATCAAGCGGTCCGGCCTCCTATAACATCCACCACACAAGCACGGTAACCTGCCCAGAAGATGCACACCTGTAATCAAGCGGTCCAACATCGTACTACTTCCACCACACTGTAACTTACACCACACAAGCATGGTAACCTGCCCAGAAGATGCACACCTGTGATCAAGCGGTTCAGTCTCCTATCACTTCCATCACACAAGCATGGTGACCCTCTCAGAAGATGCACACCTGTAATCAAGCAGTCCATCCTCCTATAACTTCCACCACACAAGCATGGTAACCCCGTCAGAAGATGCACACCTGTAATCATGCGATTCAGCTTCTTAACACTTCCACCACGCGAACATGGAAACCTGTCCACAAGGTGAGCACTTGTAATCAAGCGGTCCAGCCTCCTAACTCCTCCATCACATAAGCATGTTAACCTGCCCGCAGGATACACACCTGTAATCAAGCGGTCCAGCCTCCTATAACTTTCACCACACAAGCATGGTAGCCAGCCCAGAAGATGCACACCTGTAATCAAACGGTCCAGTCTCCTATAACTTCCACCAGACAAGCATGGTAGCCAGCCCAGAAGATGCACACCTGTAATCAAACGGTCCAGTCTCCTATAATTTCCACCACACAAGCATGGTAGCCCGCCCAGAAGATGCACACCTATAATGAAACGGTCCAGTCTCCTATAACTTCCACCACACAAGCATGGTAACCTGCCCAGAAGATTCACACCTGTAATCAAGCGGTGCAGTCTCCTATTACTTCCACCACACTATAACTTCCACCACACAAGCATGGTAACCCACACAGAGGATGCACACCTGTATATTCAAGCGGTCCGGCTTCTTACTAGTTTACCTCCTAAACATGGTCACCTTTCCAGAGGATGCACACCTGTACATTCAAGCGGTCCGACCTCTTACTGGTTCCACCTCCTAAACGTGGTCACCTGCCAAGAGGATGCACAACTGTATATTTAAGCGGTCCAGCCTCTTACTGGCTCCACCTCGTGTGCTTGGTCACCTGCCCAGAGGATGCGCACCTGTAATCAGGCAGTCCAGCCTCTTACTGGTTCCACTTCCTGAAAGTGGTAACCTGACTAGAGGATGGACACCTGCAATCAAGTGGTTTGGCCTCTTACTGGATCCACCACATGAACATGGTCACCTGCAAAGAGGATGCACACCTGTATATTCAAGCACTCCGGCCTATTACTGGCTCCACCTGGTGTGCATGGTCATGTGTCCGGAGAATGCACACCTGTATATTCAAGGGGGTCCAGCCTGTTACTGGTTCCACCTCCTAAACATGGTCACCTGTCCAGAGGATGCGCACGTGTAATCAAGCAGTCTAGCCTCTTATTGGCTCGACCTCGTGTGCATGGTCACCTGCCCAGAGGATGCGCACCTGTAACCAAGCGGTCCGGCCTCTTACTAGTTTACCTTCTAAACATGGTCACCTGTCCCCAAGATGCACACCTGTATATTCAAGCGGTCCAGCATCTTAAGGGCTCCACCTTGTGTACATTGTCACCTGTCCAGAGGATGCACACCTGTATATTCAAGGGGGTCCAGCCTGTTACTGGTTCCACCTCCTAAACATGGTCACCTTTCCAGAGGATGCGCACCTGTAATCAAGCAGTCTAGCCTCTTATTGGCTCGACCTCGTGTGCATGGTCACCTGCCCAGAGGATGCGCACCTGTAACCAAGCGGTCCGGCCTCTTACTAGTTTACCTTCTAAACATGGTCACCTGTCCCCAAGATGCACACCTGTATATTCAAGCGGTCCAGCATCTTAAGGGCTCCACCTTGTGTACATTGTCACCTGTCCAGAGGATGCACACCTGTATATTCAAGGGGGTCCAGCCTCTTACTGGTTCCATCTCCTAAACATGGTCACCTGCCCAGAGGATGTGCACCTGTATATTCAAGCGCTCCGGCCTATTACGGGCTCCACCTCGTGTACATGGTCACCTGCCCAGAGGATGCGCACCTGTAATCAAGCAGTCCGGCCTCTTACTGGTTCCACCTCCTAAACGTGTTAAGCTGACTAGAGGATGGATACCTGTAATCAAGTGGTCTGGCCTAATCCTGGCTTGTTTTCGCTGTGTGAACTGGCAGTTGGGGACAGGGTCGTGATGTTTGAGTTTTTCTCTCCATCGCCGGAGAGAAGCGTCTGCTAAAAGCATCGAGCGCCTTGAGGTGCTCCTGAGACACCGCAGGAGGAGGGATGCTGTTCTTTGAAGATGTGGAGAGCGCTATTTAGGCTGTAAGGATGTGCGTTGGAGGCGGGGCCCCGGTGATGAGTTACTCGGTGGAGCAGACTGGCAGCGCTGCGTTGGCTGGTAGACTTGGCATGGTGCTCACCTGGCCTGCAGGGAAGGACTAGCCTAGGGAACCCAGTGAATCAACTAATCTGCGCCCCGCTAAAAGTGGAACCCTAAAACTCTGTCCCACTGAATACCCGAGCAGGATACATAGAACACCTCGATGTCTTCATGCAGACCATGAGGCCACCCTGCGGCCCGTATGTGAGACGCGGAGTGCTGCAGGCCTGGTTCCGGGTCCGGGTCCGGTTCCTGGTCCTAAAGGCTCCGATCCCACAGGGCGTGGGTGTACAATCAGAGGTAAAACCACGGGAGAGGCGGCAGGCGAGGGCCCTGAGAGGAGAGGGCCAGCTGCCCAGAGTGTGTAACTTCACCAGGCTGCTTACTGGTGACGTCACCGTTACACCTGTGAAGTCCCAGGGGGTCCAGAGGTGCCCATCACACGGTGTAGCCGTGCAACTATAGCCAAGCGGCTCTGTTTCACTCACCCGTTATTGTAAGAATTATAACTGGGGTCACCCCGCGCTTGAAGGGCGCCACGGGGCTCCTCCGCCGGCTGAGATGCAGGCAGGCACTGGATGTGTCTCCCAGGGGTACCACCGTGGGTGCAGGGTCACAACAGCAGCGCAGGGGGGCTCTTTCTCCTGGGCACAGCCTCTCTGGTGCCTCCACCAAGAACACATTGGCGTCTTCTTGCTCTGCGCCAAAGCGCCTAGAAGCTCCTCCTTCCACCAATGCTTGCATTTCCGCTCGGCACTCTAGATAGACGTTGGTTGCGTGAACAGCTCATCTCTTGAAAATAAGTGCCCGGTGCATTTAATGTGCTTCCTGCAGCAGTCACCGACCGCGCTGGCCTTAGAAGCATCTCTTTCCCTCTCACGTCAACACGTGCATTTTGAATGCGGGAACAGAGGCTTTTGCGCGCGGCCTCGTCTGCACTACGACTGGCGACAGCAAACTCTGAAAGTACTTTTTGTCGACTGAATAGTAATCCGACTGATTATGGTGTTTCCAGATGTATTTCCTTGTAACATCTCTCCGGCGTTTATTGCACTGACGTGCCCTGGCCCGAGAGCCCCCGCAGGCCCAGCGTCGGTGGCAGACACGTACCTACTACTGGGAGGAGTTTCTTGGCGCTGTACACCAGTTACCTTGTTCACCCGCAGGCTCCCGGCTCTGGCGCCCACAATGGCCCCTCTGTCCTTTAAAGGCCTCAGTACAGAACCGCCCTGTTCTGAGCATCCGATGGGGCAAGACATCGTGTCCTGTCAGGAGCGGATCAGAAAATGCAAATCCTCCCAAGAACCTGTCCCAGGTAAAACTGTCTCTGAGGCCCCAATGCAGCAGCATCTCTCTGTGGCGGTAAAACCCCTCCTATCTGTTGCGGTAATACAATCTCAGCCCATCGTGGTAATACAGTGTCAGTCCATAGAGGTAAAACTTTCTCTCTCTTCAGTGGTAAGGCACTGTCAGTCTGCAGAGGTAAAACAGTCTCTGTCTGCAGTGGTAAAGAAGTCCCTAATGGTAAAACAATCTGCCTGCAGTGGTAAAACCGTCTGTCTGAAGTGGTAAAACAGTCTCTATTTTGCAGTGGTAAAGCAGTCTACAGTGATGAAAGTCTCTGAAGTGGTAAAGAAGCCTCTGTTCGAAGTGGTAAAACCGTCTCTGCCTGCAGTGGTAAAACCGTCTGTCTGAAGTGGTAGAACAGTCTCTATTCTGCAGTGGTAAAGAAGTCTCTAATGGTAAAACAGTCTCTATTTTGCAGTGGTAAAATACTCTCTAATGGTAAAACAGTCTCTGTTTCCAGTGGTACAACACTGAAGTGGTAAAGACAGTTGTGGTAGTACAATCTTAGCTTGCTTAAATAAAATAAAGCGTTGCCTCAGTTCACACAGTAAAACCGTGCCAGTGTGCAGGTGTGAGAGTGTACCACAGAGCGCAGCGGTAAAGCCTTAGCCTAGACAGGAGAAAGCATCGCATTCTGCAGTGGGAGGAAGCGTTGTGGCCCTGAGTGTAAAACTGGTGTCCCTGAGGCGAAACAATGTCTCAGTTGCAGTGAGACGTTGTCTCAGTCACAGAGGTGAAGTGGAATCTCAGTTTGTATCACCAAAACAGTGTTGTGCTGGTGAAACCGTGTCTCAGTCCACAGATGTGAAATGGGATGTCAGTCTGTATCACTAAAACAGCGTCTCTGTGGTGAAAGTGTGTCTCAGTCCACAGATGTGAACAGGGATCTCAGTTTGTATCACTAAAACTGTGCCTTGGAGGTGAAACCGTGTCTCAGTCCACAGATGTGAAATGGGATGTCAGTCTGTATCACTAAAACAGTGTCTCTGTGGTGAAAGCGTGTCTCAGTCCGCAGATGTGAACTGGGATCTCACTCTGTATCACTAAAACAGTGCCTTGGAGGTGAAACAGTGTCCCAGTCCGCAGATGTGAACTGGGATCTCACTCTGTATCACTAAAACAGTGCCTTGGAGGTGAAACAGTGTCTCAGTCCACAGATGTGAAGTGGGATCTCAGTTTGTATCACTAAAAAAGTGTGTTGGTGGTGAAACGTTGTCTCAGTCACAGATGTGAAGTGGGATCTCAGTTTGTATCACTAAAACAGAGTCTTGGTGTTGAAACAGTGTCTCAGTCCACAGATGTGAAGTGGAATCTCAGTTTGTATCACCAAAACAGAGTCTTGGTGTTGAAACAGTGTCTCAGTCCACAGATGTGAACTGGGATCTCAGTCTGTATCACTAAAACAGTGCCTCGGTGGTGAAACAGTGTCTCAGTTCACAGAGGTGAAGGGGTTTCTCGTAAAACCCGGTCTCATCGCTGAAACTGTTTCCGTGCCCACTCTGGTGAATCTGTGTCGTCACCTGCAGTGGTGAAACTGGGTCATAATGCACATAGGTGAAGCTGCGTCCGCCTGGAGAGTATTAAAACAGTGTCTTACTCTGTGGTGGTAAAAGAGTTTTTCAATCTTCAGTGGTGAAAAAGAAACTCAGTTTGCAGCTGCAAAACTGTTCCAGTTTGTAATGGTGAAGAAGTGTCACAATGGTGACCCTGTATCTTTCTCTGCGGTGGTGAATGTACCAAATCTGATTGGTACTATGGTGCCTCCGTCTGCAATGGTGAAGAACTGTCTGAACCTGGAGTAGTGAAATGTTCTTCACCACAATGGTGATCCTGTATCTTTCCCCGCAGTGGTGAAATGTTCTTCACCACAATGGTGATCCTGTATCTTTCTCCGCAGTGGTGAAATGTTCTTCACCACAATGGTGATCCAGTATCTTTCTCTGCAGCGGTGAAATGTTCTTCACCACAATGGTGATCCTGTATCTTTCTCCGCAGTGGTGAAATGTTCTTCACCACAATGAGACCCTGTAACTTTCTCAATAGTGGTGAAATGTTCTTCACCACAATGGTGATCCTGTATCTTTCTCCACAGTAGTGAAATGTTCTTCATCACAATGAGACCCTGTATCTTTCTCCCCAGTGGTGATATGTCCTTCACCACAATGAGGCCCTGTATCTTTCTCCGCAGTGGTGAAATGTTCTTCACCACAATAAGACCATGTATCTTTCTCCGCAGTGGTGACATGTTCTCACCACAGTAATGATTGTGTATCTTTCTCTGTAGTGGTGAAATGTTCTTCACCACAATGGTGATCCAGTATCTTTCTCCGCAGTGGTGAAATGTTCTTCACCACAATGAGACCCTGTATCTTTCTCCGCAGTGGTGAAATGTTCTTCACCACAATGGTGATCCTGTTTCTTTTTCAATAGTGGTGAAGTGTTCTCACCACAATGGTGACCCTGTATCTTTCTCCGCAGTGGTGAAAAGTTCTTCACCACAATGGTGATCCTGTATCTTTCTCCTGAATGGTGAATGTGTCAGACCTCATTAGTAAAGAGTACGTCAGTCCTCAAAGGTAATGTAGTACCTCGGTTCATAGTGGTGAACCTGCGTCATAGTCCCTGGTGGTGAAAAGGTGTCTCCTTTCTGAATGATGAGAGCTTGCCACTGCAGATAACTAGATAGTGTCTCACTCTGTAGTGATCTGTGTCTCTCTGTGCCTCATGCACTGGGACATCGCTACATGACAACTCCCCCTTCCAGATCCCAAATAATCCAGTCTATGTTGGACAAGTTGGCTTCTTTCATGGGCAGGTCTGCCAGGCTGAATCTTTTATTTTTATAGCCACTTTACATCTTTTTGTTTGAAGGACCAAAAAACTTCGGGGTCTCTGTCATATCATTCAGTCAGACCCCGTAACGTGAGGGAGATGTGTAGGGTTAATTCTTTCTATATTAGAGTGACATAATCCCTCAGATGGACCGGGGAGTATGGAACATGCATATTGGTTTCCAAGTTATTAAACATTGACAGCTGGTCCTAGAGTCATTAGAGGCGGGACAGCTATTTTTTTATAATATCTTAGATGTTAAGTTTATATTCAGACTGCTCCAGATTGTGAACTGTTCGAACAGCAAAGATGGAGCTACCAAAATAAATACAATTCACACAATACTTCCAAGCATACCTTATGGCATAGGTGGTACATGAGCCGGGAGTAAGGGGACCTGCAGTCACCTAGGTTGGTGGCCACAAGACCATGTCCTAATGGACTCCAGGACCCACCAGGAACATGCCCTCGTAACAGAAGCATCGTCATGCAGTGAGTGCACCTCTAAACATAAACATAATGCAAACAATTCTGGTCTATTATAGTATATTTTTAAAGAAATTAAAAACCTTAATTTTAATACCTCACAGTAATGGCACTCAAGGGCATAGACAGTTTAGGAAAAGTTGACTGTTTCGGCCTTTGATCAGTTATTAGAAGGCCTTCACCAGGGCAATACGTTTTTTTTTTCATTCTGTATAATATGCATGCTATTTAATATGCCATAAGATTTGGTTTATAAATATTTAAGCAGAGACCTGTGGTGGATTAACCACTTGTGAAAGTGGTCGATGCTTCCAGTGACCTGAGCACTAATTACGGGGACCTCCCCCAAATAGAAAGAGTTCTGTGTGCTCCTAAATATTGCTAGTTCTGCTTTTTGTTTCAGACACGTTTTTGGTTTCTTTAGTGCCCTCTTAGGGTTCAGTGGGGGAATTACCGTAGCCCCTTGGGTTGGGATATTCAGTTAGTGAGGGGGTGAGGCATGGAGGCCTTTATCCCAATTGTTACTTTTGGGAGCCGCGTGGACTGCCATGGATAAAGGGTGGAACATGGAGTTGGGGTTTAGAAAAGCCCTCTCTGGGTACCAGGGATGGGGCAAGGAGGGTGACCGGGCGGGGTCATGAGGTCATGTGGTGTACCACCAGAAACCTTGGTTCTTACTGGCTGAGGCATCCGACCAACAACTGAGTGATGGGGGAGTACAGAGTCTAGGTGCCAGGATTGTAAAGATATGTGAGGTGAGGCAAGCATGGTGAGTGTGAATGTCTAAGGTCCTGCATTTCGTATGGCTCCTGCCCCCCCCCCCCCTTTCAGAATCCTCCACCCACCCGGTAAGAGCGCTTCATGGTTCAGATTTGCAAATTGTGGGTTTAGTGTGACGTCAGATGCAGTCTTTCTCGTAGTCATTTTGTTTTAATGCCAAAAGTGTGTGTTTTTTAAAAAAAAAATCTTATGTTGTTTTAGTCATTCTTCCAAGTGGACAGGTGCCCGACTTAGAAATTCAGCCCTAACAAAAAAACAAAAAAAATCCCCTGTTTCCTCCGCCATTACCGCTCATGATTCCTCTAGTGAGGGCCTAAGACACCCCTAAAACATACCTCAGACATTACACCAAAGCGTACCCCGGAGTCCACCCCAGAGCCAGGCACCCGGGGTGTGGGGTCTGTGGTGGGCCGCACTGCTGTCAGTGACTGAGCGCCAAGTGCCAACACATGAATGAGAACCCCGGGGTCATGAAGGGAGAACACAAGCACGCCATATATTCACGCACAAGGTCAGAGGTCGCAGCCTCATGCACCAGGGGTTGCCTGTCCTCCATAGTCCCTGTGGCATAAATCAGGGGGTGGTGTGCCCATCGCAGAGAGGTAGGCTGGCGTGTGGAATGAGTTCAGTCCTCCTGGCGAGTCTGGTCAAGTCTGCGCGGCTGCAGCCCTCTCTAGCGCCGCGCACCCCGGATGGAGTTTAGGCGCTACACAAATGCAGCAGCTATTATCCGCTCCGGGGGCTGCGCAGAGAAGGATTTCCCCTCCCGCTCGCGCCATAAAGGGCGGATTTGCCGGGTAAAGCCAGTGAAAAGGGCTTAAAGGGAGTAAAAACCCAAGTCCAATTCATCTGCGCGGCTGAGGTTTATATCCCATTTTCTGGGCTGAGAACGAGTTTAAGCTGTTCCAGGCTGCCCCGGCCCCCCCTTCCGCTCCCCTAAATTCTAGAGGATTTACAGAGTGAGATTAATAAATCCTCGGATGGACCTATGTAGACTCTTATTAACAACTTTAATAAGACGGCAGCTTTTCAGGTTCTTATTTCGCATTTTACGCTCACAATGACTTGAAATATAAAGTACAATGGCTTTACCTCTGGATATAGGGCCTCTTATTATGTGTTCTATAGGGTGTGATGGGGGGTGTTTCAGCATTCCCAGGAGACGGGATGAGTGAATGAATGAATGAGTGACACGGGGTACCATGCAGCACCATTCAACACCTTGGTGAGGAGGTCAAGGGAACTCCTGGGCCTGAAGGGTGGGGAGACCCTTGTGCCACAAAGGATGAGGGGATAGATACTTCCTACTACAAATACATAAACCACTAAGGTACCCCTCTACTAGAAGAAGCAACTCTCACGAGAACGAAAAAAAAAAAACGAGCTACGACTCGGGGCCACGTCACTCACAGATGGGAAAAAGGGAAAACACCCTCACCCACTCTGGTAGTGGCATTCTTCATCACTGGGCTCACCCTAACCCAGTTAGGGTGAACCCCACCGTGTTCAGGGAGCTCATTGAATATTTCTGTGCAGATGTTTTTCTTTTTTTTTAGCTAGATACAAGTCCTCATCCAACCCAAGGTATCCCTTTATTGATGGGGAGGGTTGGAGAGATAAAAAACTAGATGAGAGGAATTCAGGCTATTGTCGTCCTTTGACCCTATTAAAATAGTAACTTTTCTGCCCTACACTACTGTCCGCAAAGGGTCCTGGGCATTCATCAGGACAGAATTATATTACTACTCCTCCAGTGACGCACTATTGTGTCTTATGCCAATAATATGTGGCATACATAAGTTTCTTGCATGCAGTGACTAAGGAGTACTTGCCTGTTTGGAAGTACCCGAGTAGTATGCAAGGTTTCCCTTTCGGAGGGCGTGTGCTAGGTCCTGTAGTCACGCCTTCCTCAAGGGTCCCTCCCCTCTGGAACCCCCCTCGGCTACAGCTCTCCCCGGGTGGCCTTTAGGAGTGAACCCGATGAAGAAGCATGCCACGACTAGAGTGGGTAAGAGTTATACTAAAGAACAGGTTTCCCCTTTGTCCCACCTGAGTGAGGTGGTGTCTGGGCAGAGCTTGTTTCCTCCTTCTCACGAGAGTTGCCTCTTCTAAGAGAGGGAGACCTTAGTGGTTCATGTACTGTGCAGCACCTGCATACAGAATAGAGGCAGCAGCTCCCACCTCCTCAGCTTCTAGGAGCTGCTAGGAAGGAATTCTTTCCACACTACTGGTTTCTAGGCACCTTTACATGAAGTTTGCGCCTGTTGTAGGGTGCACACCCGCAGTACAGTCTGCGGCGGTCCTCGCTTGTAATCTCACGCCCTGTCCAATCCACATGTAGCAGCAGTAACATGCAGTCATTACATTGCTTTTACAATTACTCTTCAAGTCTTTCCTGAACCCTCAGCCATCCCTCCAGGAGGTTTCCCTCCCTGTGAGCCCTGTGCTGATTCTCGCCATTGATTGTTGGTTTTACTTTGAGGTTGCGATGCCCTTGTCCATATTGTCTCCTTATCCAGCGCCTGGATTCCCTCATGGGTGACTAGAAGCGCTCTACAAACCTTCTACTGGTGGTCCTGCTGTTCCCCGCTGAGGTCTTGATTTGCACGACTCCTTCATTGTACAGAGCACACGCGCCTCCTGCTCTGGACTTCTGTATGCTGAGTGGACACGTTAGTGCTCATGGTTTGCAAACACAGGCTCTGATTTAAGAACCAGGTCTAAGTTCCTACGTGCTGACCCTTCCTACAGGGGTGGGCTACAAGAAGGGGCTTGGGGCTTCCTCGTAGTCCAGTTGCAGGCCACGCCGAGGCAGGTGTTTGCTCCCCAGAGTTCTTTATTCTGCCCATTTCCAGCATGTGTGCTCTTGGTTTCATATATTAATATATCTAATGGTTTTACTTAGCTCCAATTACCCTTTACGAGTATTAAGGCACTTTATCTCAGAGAATCATTGAAAGAACTCCCCAGAGAAGTGTTAGTAAGTCTTGGGTCCCATTCAACATAGAAACCATTCTCATTTCAGGTAACGGTGAAAGAGGTGCGTTTATCACTTTCCCAGAGTAGAAATGATGCTCAGTTCCTAATTTGAAAGAAGGAGTTCTGGTCTTCTCTTGTAGCCCTAGAGAAAGTTTGGCTTTATGCTTGAGGGTTTTGAATCTCCTCTCTTAAAGTTCTGAAGTCATCCCACTTCTGAAACCTGTGTTTCTGTAAGAGATGACATTGGCTTTGGTCAGGTAGTTAGATGTCATTTGGTGGAACAGCTCTACTCACTAGGTAGCAGATTTTAAACCCATTCGCACTTGCAAGGGAAGCCAGTATAAGTTAATTTGGTACAAGGGAAATGTGATTACATTTTCTCTTAGATGACAGGAGTCTGACCAAGAGAACACTGGGGACATGTCCCATCAGAGCATCACCAAAGTCTAAAAGAGAAGCCATGAATGAGCGGACCACTGTCCTCCGGTGGTCAGGTGATGTTCTGTGTTTACTCTTTTAGGCATGTAAAGCTACCAGATGCAGTTTCTCTAGAGGGGTCTGGGAATAGTCAACCTATAGAATCCATTGTAAATCTGAAAGATTTCCATAACTTAGACTGCGAGCGAGGGGGAAGCCTCCACACTTGAGACTGTCGAGGAGCAGTTGGTCATATTTACTTCCCAAGACCAACACCCAGTTTGCTCATCCATATTTACAGGGAATGGGCCCTTTTAACATTCCACTGGTGTGGTACACGAAATGGACGTGTTGCACCAGGCCACTCAGGAAGGCAGCACAATCTTCATTGTATTCAGTTTCAATTGTTTTAGCAAAGAAGTATTTGCTTCAGAGAAGAGTATTTCTTAAATTAGGGTGCTTAGTTGGCTTGTAATTGACTTTGGTCAAAAACCAGATAGAGGAAGGGTGCAGTCCGACTGACTCCTTGGTGCTAAGATGGAGACATTTAACATTGCACGGGCGTGCAATGCATGCTGAACCTGTTGCACCAGTCCTCCCTCAGACCAGGTCAAGTTCATTTTACTCACACGCCGCTAGTTATGGTACTAAAGTGCTTGTTCAGGTTCTGGGAAATGGGGGTGCACCAGAGTTCGAGTGCCAGCTCAAGGTGTATTAAAGGACGGCTCACTTTAAATAATTGTGAGGAACCAGAAAGATTATTTCAAACAAGAAGGACACAATACTGTGATGGTTGGTGTCTGCAAACCAACATCGAAAATTAAATCTTTTTTAGAAACAGACAAACGTGCCTCCTCTTTGCAATTTATGCTCTTGCGGACATTGTCAATTTGCCACACTTTCTACCTCCAAACAAGCTTTATCTCTAAACCCTTCTGTAGTTTTTTTTCTAAGATAGCTTTCCTATTGTAAGTTGGAGCAGCCTTATATAATGCACTCACTGTTTCCAGGACCCTGTGGGTCCCTCAACATTACTCAGGACTGATTCTCCCCTGTTCTACTTTCACTTATTGTTCTGTCCTGATGATGCCTCTTAACCAAACAATAGGCCGAAACACTGTCTATTTGCACAGCAGTAAGACTAGGAATCCTATTTCTAGATTAACCCAGGAAAGACCTTAATTAAACTATCCCAGCTTTTCTCACATCTCGGTTCCTATGTCGTCGTATATTCTAGATTTTTTTATTACATCATATGTTATTGTGTTGTCACTTTGAGCACTGTTAGACTTGGCATCCTTGGTGTGGTCTCCCCTAATCTTTTGCCTCAGCGTCCCAGGTTGTTGATGCATGCTGGGCTCTATATTTGCTGTTTTTTATACTCTGGGCACTTTACCACTGCTAACCAGTGCTAAAGTGCAAGTACTCCTATGTAAAATGTATGTGTAACTGACTTATCCATGATTGGCATATTTGATTTACTAGTAAGTCCATAGTAAAGTGCATCAAATGCCACTAGTGGGCCTGCAGCACTGGTTGTGCCACCCACCTTAGTAGCCCTGTAAACATGCCTCAGACCGCCACTGCAGTGTCTGTGTGTGCAGTTTTAAACTGCCAATTCGACTTGCCAAGTGTACCCACTTGCCACATAGGAACCTTCCCTTTCTATACATATAAGGCACCCTAAGGTAGTCCCTAGGTAACCCCATGGTCAGTGTGCATTGTATGTTAAAGGTGGGACATGTACTGATATGTGTTACATGTCCTAACAGTGAAATACTGCAAAAATTCGGTTTTTACTGTTGCAATACCTATCTCTCTCATAGGTTAACATGGGGGCTGCCTTTAAATATTATTAAAGTGCAGATTCCATTTGAGACCAGATAGAAATATGGAGTTTGGGTCTTTGAACTCATAATTTAAAAATACATCTTTTAGTGAAGTTGGTTTTTAGATTGTTAGTTTGAAAATGACTCTGCCTGTTCGTGGATTCCCTGTCTGAGTCAGTTGGACAGTTGGGCTGTTTGTGAATCCCCTCTAGACAGTGAGACAAAGGGAGCTGGGGTGTAGCCTGCATATCCTGATTAGCCATCTGTGCTAGGAGGGAGGGAGGAGTGGTCACTTACACCTGAAGGGGCTGTGCCTGCCCTCAAACAATGCAGTCTCCTACCCCCTGGTGTGTGTCTGGGGCCTGGCTTGGCCGAGGCAGGATCTTGTGAACAACAGAGACTTTCCTTCAAAGGCAGAAAGGGGTATAAGTATTGGACTCAAAACCCCTGAAAATTCGACCACTTCTGGATTCAAGAGGAACCTCTGCCATGGAAAAGAGCTGAAGAGCTGAGGAGAAGTGCTGCTTCTGCCTGTGAAAGGGGACAAAGACTCTACATTGTGGTATATTCCTGCTTGCGAAGAATCTCCAAGGGCTTGGACTGAGCTTGCCTCCTGTTTTTAAGTCTCAGGGCCATCAAAGACTTCCTCTGTCAGCACCTGGACTGTCTGCTGAGACCCCTGCCCTGCCAAGTGGTGCCCTATCCAGTTCCTGGCTCCTTGAAAGGCGAAGTTGGCAGAACAAGTGCTGAAAAGTCATGCACAGAACGCCCTGCGGGGATATTTTCAACGCACCCTTGGCAACACAGCTGATAAACAGCGTACCACCAGCTTTGCGGGTAAAATCGATACTTCACCTGCATCGCAGCTGGGAGATCGACGTACCATGGCTGGAGAAACAATGCGTAACACCTGCTTGCGGTTGTTAATAACGAAGCAAACCCCACACAGCGCAGTTTTCTAACACTGTTCAACCAAATTTTCCACGCATTGTCCCTGGGTGTCAAAGTGAACCCGATTCTGCACGGATCTCAGGTGCCCTGTCTGAAAATTGGTGCATCGCTGTCATGCGAAGGAGAAAAACGACACATCGATGACCCGACCGAAGAAGAAATGACGCATGACCTCCCTTGCGAGGAAGGAATCGATGCATCGCTGCCTTTTCTGACGCCGCTCGTCCGTGCAGCTTTATTTTTTACGCTAACCAGGTACTTTGTGCAAAATCAACAGTTCCGTTGTTTTCTATGGAGTAAGGGACATATGTACGAACACTTTTTCCCACAGACACAGAATGGGTAAACACCTTTGCTACATCTGGCCCCAAGACTCTTATTCTTTTAAAAATTCATATTTGAGCTTCTGCACGTTGGATTTTTGTCATTTTGGTCTTGTTTGATTTAGATAAATATTGTTTATTTTTCTAAATTGGTGTGGTGTCCATTTTGTAGTGTTTTCACTGTATTACTGTGTGTGTTGGTACAAATACTTTACACATTGCTTCTGAGTTAAGCCTGCCTGCTCATGCCAAGCTACCAAGGGATTGAGTGGAGATTAACCAGGTGTGTTTCTCCTTTGCCCTGACTAGAGTGAGAGTCCTTGACGGGACAGGGGGTAACCTGACTGCCATCCAAAGACCCCATTTCTAACAAGCACCCTAACACTTTATGGAGAACTGCTTTGAGATTTGTTCGATTAATTAAACTGATTTTTTCATGTATATTGTTTGAAGCTGACGTCTAATCTTGTTATCCACATGTTTTTTAATAGAATAATTGTCCCTGGATAGCTAGGGTGACCAGGCATCCTGGATTTGCTGGGACAGTCCCAATTTTTCATCAGCTGTCCTGGCAGTTTAAGGTTAATTTGGTTTGTGTCCGGGTTTTGGAAAGGGGCAACTGAAACCAGAAGGCGACATGTTTTGTGTGTTACATAGCAGAGTTGTTTAGCAGCTTTTAGAAGGAAACAAAATGTAATTACATTTATCTTACTGGGTTTTAAAAAATGCATTCTATTTATTTTCTTAGCGCCTCTTCTGTGGTTTTAGGTTGACGAGAGCTATTATTCTGTGCCGCTCGGTTCATATAAAACTGTAGTCCTTTTACTTTTGCAAAATGTCATGATTTTTTTTCTGGTAACCCTATTTATAGTTAAGGAAGCCGCTCGTCTACCAGACATCTGCTCTGGGATGGGGCAGAAGGGTGGGATTTCTCTTCCAACCTCTGCTCCCTCTTCTTCAGTGGGTGCCGAACCGCCACCCTAATCTGTCTCCCACACCCAGCTTTTCGGGGTCTGGGAACCACGTGAGATGTCTCCAGTGGAGACCCCCTCTTTCATACCTTCCCTCCTGTGGGGAGTGGGCGGGGGGGGTTAAGTCCTGGATCCAGGGTCATCTCAGTTACAGCTTCCGTCCACAGACCGACGAGAGACAAAACAGACTCTCTCCATCCGCGTCCCTTCAGAGGCATATCAGTCTCCCTCGGGTCCCTTGTCCAGGTGAGCCCGGCACACTGCCGGCAGCTCACCTGTCTAGTACCAAGGCAGGTGCACGCCTGGTCCAGGGGCATCTCAGTTACAGCATCCCTCCACACACCGATAGAGATGCAAAACAGACTCTCTCCATCCGCGTCCCTTCAGAGGCATATCAGTCTCCCTCGGGTCCCTTGTCCAGGTGAGCCCGGCACACTGCGTGCAGCTCACCTGTCTAGTACCAAGGCAGGTGCACGCCTGGTCCAGGGGCATCTCAGTTACAGCATCCCTCCACACACCGATAGAGATGCAAAACAGACTCTCTCCATCCGCGTCCCTTCAGAGGCATGCTAGTCTCCCTCAGGCGGGTCCCTTGTCCAGGTGAGCCCGGCACACTGCCGGCAGCTCACCTGTCTAGTACCAAGGCAGGTGCACGCCTGGTCCAGGGGCATCTCAGTTACAGCATCCCTCCACACACCGATAGAGATGCAAAACAGACTCTCTCCATCCGCGTCCCTTCAGAGGCATATCAGTCTCCCTCGGGTCCCTTGTCCAGGTGAGCCCGGCACACTGCCGGCAGCTCACCTGTCTAGTACCAAGGCAGGTGCACGCCTGGTCCAGGGGCATCTCAGTTACAGCATCCCTCCACACACCGATAGAGATGCAAAACAGACTCTCTCCATCCGCGTCCCTTCAGAGGCATATCAGTCTCCCTCGGGTCCCTTGTCCAGGTGAGCCCGGCACACTGCCGGCAGCTCACCTGTCTAGTACCAAGGCAGTTGCACGCCTGGTCCAGGGGCATCTCAGTTACAGCATCCCTCCACACACCGATAGAGATGCAAAACAGACTCTCTCCATCCGCGTCCCTTCAGAGGCATGCTAGTCTCCCTCAGGCGGGTCCCTTGTCCAGGTGAGCCCGGCACACTGCCTGCAGCTCACCTGTCTAGTACCAAGGCAGGTGCACGCCTGGTCCAGGGGCATCTCAGTTACAGCATCCCTCCACACACCGATAGAGATGCAAAACAGACTCTCTCCATCCGCGTCCCTTCAGAGGCATATCAGTCTCCCTCGGGTCCCTTGTCCAGGTGAGCCCGGCACACTGCCGGCAGCTCACCTGTCTAGTACCAAGGCAGTTGCACGCCTGGTCCAGGGGCATGTCAGTTACAGCATCCCTCCACACACCGATAGAGATGCAAAACAGACTCTCTCCATCCGCGTCCCTTCAGAGGCATATCAGTCTCCCTCGGGTCCCTTGTCCAGGTGAGCCCGGCACACTGCCTGCAGCCCACCTGTCTAGTACCAAGGCAGGTGCACGCCTGGACCAGGGGCATGGCTGGGTCAGTAAGATTTGGGGGGGGGGGCATATTATGTTAAAATACATTATACGGCAAGCAGGGTGCGTGAAAGGGACTTCAGGGGCAGTGGATAGGTAGAGGAATGATAATTGGTAGAGGTACTAATTGAGATAAACACAATATTTTGTAAAATATCCAAAATTTTGAGGGTTTTCAAAAGTGTGTTTGTGTTTTTTTTGTTTTTTTTTTTCCCTTCGGTGTGTGCTTGCAAAAATTCCAGGTGAAATCTGGTAGATACCTCACTGTACCCAACTACCCATCAGAAAATAATTTTTGGGGGGTTATAACACCCCAAACACCCGCTGAAGCTACGCCGCTGCCCTGGTCCTTGTACAACCTACATGTCCCTCTAAGGCTAACTGATTTCTGATACCGTGCTGCCCCAGACCCTGAGGGACGCTTGTTAAACTCTTCGAAAGTAAAACTGAGTGTCTGGCGCCACCGTCTGTTCACCGGCCGCACTGCACGCGTCGCACAAGAAACCGAACCTCAGCGCCTTTCCTCTGCGCACAGGAGGAAACAGCTGCTTGTGGTGGGAGAGGGGGTGCACCAGCAGGACACGTCACACGCCCCCACAGAGGACTAGATTGAAAACAGTGCAAGGAGGGGGCTGAACGGCCACAAGCTGCGCGCTTCACCCCGTACAGCAATGGTCTTCACACTTTGTAATGCAGCACCCCCAGTTAAAGAGCCCGGCCTTACGGGGATGGAGACTGACCTCTGCTCCAAGGCCACACGGGTCTGGGCTGTGGGCGATGGGTCGAGCCAACATATCGTGCTGCGCTGTCTCCAGCAAACCTTCATTAGCACCAGGACGAGCGTTAACAAGTAGATTCCGCAGCTATAAGGGACACGGTTATTTTGATCAATTATTGTAAATGAATACTAGAGATTTTACCGAAGAAACCCGCATCCTAGAATAACCATTAGGAAAGTAAAGCCAAGGGATTTTGAACTACTTTTTTTCTATTATGTATAAAAAAATGTAATAAAAATTGAGCAAACGGATTTTCCTCAAACAAAACCCAGATCCTTTCATACATAAACCGAAACTATAATGTTAAAAATAATTTACTCCACAAGCTGTTCTAGTTAATAAAAATGTATATTTCGTTTTGCACAAGTAACAAAAATGGTGCAAATTCACTAGTTTAATTTTTTTGTACCATGGTGCAAAGTTAGTGCCAAATGCTCTCTAACACCCCCCCCCAGTAGATCCCTAAAAGGCACCAGTGTTTGGAGTAAATGAGTGGACTGCCCCCCCCCCTACCAGGGCAGACGGAGGGCAGCCTCTGAGCCTTCTGGCACAAGCCCCTCTAAAACTAATTCTGCCCGACACGAGCCCCGAGTTAGGAGCCCTCGTGGCCCCCACCGAGGGGCGATGGTCCACATAGTGGTGCGTGTGGTGTGCAGCGGCACCTGGCGCAAATGTTGAGGTGGGGGTGCGCAGCTGGGACGAGGGAAACCCCCCCCCCCCCAAAAAAAAAAAATACCTTTCTCGTCGCCACCACTGCCCCCTCCTGTCTCCTTGCTCCTCCTCTGGTGTCCCAGCATTCACTGGGACACCAGTGCAGGTTCTCGAGAAATCCTGGAGCTGCTTTCTTGTGAAACCGAGCATGAAAGCAGCATCAGGATTGGTCTGAGTGGCTCTGACTGCTACTCAGACACAACCCTGGGATCTGTGCAGTTTCTGCAGCCCATGTGTGTACACAGCCGGGCTGGAGAAACCTAACTGCATTAGAGACGCCCGGTCAAACACACATGCACACTTAGGTGCACTCTCTTCTCCCCCCCCCCACCTCCCGGGGCCCAGCCCCGCCCTCCCTACACATGCTGCTGGCTGAGCAAGGAGCTGAAAAGTAAAACGATTATGAAATATTGTTTAATCTTTCAGCTTCTGGCTTAGCCAGGGGGTAACGCTCCTTCGCCATTGTGGACGAGCAACCCTTGAAAGGTACTCCAAAAGTTTGTCATCTAGCTTGACAATAAAAAGATGGGAGTGAATGATGAATGGAGAGAGGTTCAGAGGATAACATAACTAACAAAAAAAAAAGAAACACAAACAGTCTTACAAAAACGTGCTTCTGATCGTATTGTTTTTTCCATTTTTCCATCACTACGTGCTGCAGGCTCGAGTTGCGGAATTGAACATTGGGCAATACAAACCCTTACCAGGGGGTTTCTTGGTTGCCTTATTGTCATGATAATTGCTCTACTGTTCATACATTCTTTAATTTGGCACCCCTTTATCTGCAGAATTGGGGTATGGACTTCCTTCATTTTATTGGGGTTTGGACTTCCTTCATTTTATTGGGGTTTGGACTTCCTTCATTTTATTGGATTATAGTTGGCTTCTGTTCTTTCTTTGATAGTTGTTGAGTGATGACTACAGCCTGGCTTGCCCTGACATGATGAAGAAGTATTTTTTACAAGAGAAAACACATGTTGGCTGCTTGTTTTTCACTTCAGTTTGGTACAGGACAAACAGACAGTAATTACACCCTGGAATTCTTAAGGCGGCTCATGTATCGCACTGATCGTGTATGGAGCACGTTGAGACAATAGTTGTAGTTTGTAATGTCTAGATGGACGCTGCGTCTCATTGATCTTCATATATGTATTTATTTTGTTGATACACAAACCTGGTAATTTGTTAAAATTGCTATGACTAATAAAGTTAAAATTTGATTTAATTTCAATGTGATTGTTTGTCCTGTGCTCTGGACTTTTGTTTTTCTCACTGTTTAGAAGTTATTGAGTTTAAAACTAAGCATTTTAAGTTCTATGAACGTTTGTGTAGGAGGCTGGACTGGCTTGTAGTGAGTACCAAGGGGTACTTGCACCTTGCACCAGGCCCAGTTATCCCTTATTAGTGTATAGGGTGTCTAGCAGCATAGGCTGATAGATAATGGTAGCTTAGCAGAGCAGCTTAGGCTGAACTAGGAGACGTGTGAAGCTACTACAGTACCACAAGTGTCACTTGCACAATATCATAAGAAAACACAATACACAGTTATACTAAAAATAAAGGTACTTTATTTTTATGACAATATGCCAAAGTATCTTAGAGTGTACCCTCAGTGAGAGGATAGGAAATATACACAAGATATATATACACAATAGCAAAAATATGCAGTATTGTCTTAGAAAACAGTGCAAACAATGTATAGTTACAATAGGATGCAATGGGGAAACATAGGGATAGGGGCAACACAAACCATATACTCCAAAAGTGGAATGCGAACCACGAATGGACCCCAAACCTATGTGACCTTGTAGAGGGTCGCTGGGACTATTAGAAAATAGTGAGAGTTAGAAAAATAACCCTCCCCAAGACCCTGAAAAGTGAGTGCAAAGTGCACTAAAGTTCCCCTAAGGACAAAGAAGTCGTGTTAGAGGAATAATGCAGGAAAGACACAAACCAGCAATGCAACAACTGTGGATTTCCAATCTAGGGTACCTGTGGAACAAGGGGACCAAGTCCAAAAGTCACAAGCAAGTCGGAGATGGGCAAATGCCCAGGAAATGCCAGCTGCAGGTGCAAAGAAGCTTCTACTGGACAGAAGAAGCTGAGGTTTCTGCAGGAACGAAAAGGGCTAAAGACTTCCCCTTTGGTGGACGGATCCCTCTCACCGTGGAGAGTCGTGCAGAAGTGTTTTCCTGCCGAAAGAATGCCAACAAGCCTTGCTAGCTGCAAATCGTGCGGTTAGCATTTTTGGACGCTGCTGAGGCCCAGGAGGGAACAGGAGGTCGCAAATTGGACCAGCAGAGATAGGGGACGTCGAGCAAAACAAGGAGCACTCTCTGAAGCAGATAGCACCCAGAGAAGTGCCAGAAACAGGCACTACGAGGATGCGTGAAACAGTGCTCACCCGAAGAAGCACAAAGAAGTCCCACCTCGCCGGAGAACAACTTAGGAGGTCGTGCAATGCAGGTTAGAGTGCTGTGGACCCAGGCTGGACTGTGCACAAAGGATTTCCGCCGGAAGTGCACGGAGGCCGGAGTAGCTGCAAAAGTCGCGGTTCCCAGCAATGCAACCCAGCGAGGTGAGGCAAGAACTTACCTCCACCAAACTTGGACTGAAGAGTCACTGGACTGTGGGGGTCACTTGGACAGAGTCGCTGGATTCGAGGGACCTCGCTCGTCGTGCTGAGAGGAGACCCAAGGGACCGGTAATGCAGCTTTTTGGTGCCTGCGGTTGCAGGGGGAAGATTCCGTCGACCCACGGGAGATTTCTTCGGAGCTTCTGGTGCAGAGAGGAGGCAGACTACCCCCACAGCATGCACAAGCAGGAAAACAGTCGAGAAGGCGGCAGGATCAGCGTTACAGAGTTGCAGTAGTCGTCTTTGCTACTATGTTGCAGTTTTGCAGGCTTCCAGCGCGGTCAGCAGTCGATTCCTTATCAGAAGGTGAAGAGAGAGATGCAGAGGAACTCGGCTGAGCTCATGCATTCGTTATCTGAAGTTTCCCCAGAGACAGAGACCCTAAATAGCCAGAAAAGAGGGTTTGGCTACCTAGGAGAGAGGATAGGCTAGCAACACCTGAAGGAGCCTATCACAAGGAGTCTCTGACGTCACCTGGTGGCACTGGCCACTCAGAGCAGTCCAGTGTGCCAGCAGCACCTCTGTTTCCAAGATGGCAGAGGTCTGGAGCACACTGGAGGAGCTCTGGACACCTCCCAGGGGAGGTGCAGGTCAGGGGAGTGGTCAGTCCCCTTTCCTTTGTCCAGTTTCGCGCCAGAGCAGGGCTAAGGGGTCCCCTGAACCGGTGTAGACTGGCTTATGCAGAATCGGGCACCTCTGTGCCCAACAAAGCATTTCCAGAGGCTGGGGGGGGCTACTCCTCCCCTGCCTTCACACCATTTTCCAAAGGGAGAGGGTGTCACACCCTCTCTCAGAGGAAGTTCTTTGTTCTGCCATCCTGGGCCAGGCCTGGCTGGACCCCAGGAGGGCAGATGCCTGTCTGAGGGGTTGGCAGCAGCAGCAGCTGCAGTGAAACCCCAGGAAGGGCAGTTTGGCAATACCAGGGTCTGTGCTACAGACCACTGGGATCATGGGATTGTGCCAACTATGCCAGGATGGCATAGAGGGGGCAATTCCATGATCATAGACATGTTACATGGCCATATTCGGAGTTACCATTGTGAAGCTACATATAGGTAGTGACCTATATGTAGTGCACGGGTGTAATGGTGTCCCCGCACTCACAAAGTTCAGGGAATTGGCTCTGAACAATGTGGGGGCACCTTGGCTAGTGCCAGGGTGCCCTCACACTAAGTAACTTTGCACCTAACCTGTACCAGGTAAAGGTTAGACATATAGGTGACTTATAAGTTACTTAAGTGCAGTGTAAAATGGCTGTGAAATAACGTGGACGTTATTTCACTCAGGCTGCAGTGGCAGGCCTGTGTAAGAGTTGTCAGAGCTCCCTATGGGTGGCAAAAGAAATGCTGCAGCCCATAGGGATCTCCTGGAACCCCAATACCCTGGGTACCTCAGTACCATATACTAGGGAATTATAAGGGTGTTCCAGTAAGCCAATGTAAATTGGTAAAAATGGTCACTAGCCTGTTAGTGACAATTTGGAAAGAAATGAGAGAGCATAACCACTGAGGTTCTGATTAGCAGAGCCTCAGTGAGACAGTTAGTCACTACACAGGTAACACATTCAGGCACACTTATGAGCACTGGGGCCCTGGGTTACCAGGGTCCCAGTGACACATACAACTAAAACAACATATATACAGTGAATAATGGGGGTAACATGCCAGGCAAGATGGTACTTTCCTACAGTTTGTGAGTCTTAAAACGAGCAGTGAGGTCGGCAGCTTGGAGGGCTGGTGAGAGAGGGGTGGTCTGTGTGACACGTGCACTGTCTGTGCACTACTGAAGCAAGCTGTGTCTTCAGTAACACTTGGATAAAACAAGGCACCTTTTCATGTACAGATTCAATCTGTTCCATCTAGTGTGTGCCCCGAAACATATTCTGCACTCAGAAACCTTCTTCTGAGACTCACCTGTCTACAGATCAACCAATCACAGACTGCGCCTTCATGCAGGTCAAAGGACGGCCCAGGCGAGATGACACTGGGGAGCAGTGATGGCAAAACCACTTCATCCCTCTCCATGTGCCCAAATCACCCACTTTATACAACCAGGATTGCACCTCGGTGCCTGACGGTTTCCCTTACATAGCTCCATGTCCAACCATCACTGGTCTTCTGCAAGCCCTTCCTGGTTTGCCAGGTCCTACGTGCACTGGGTCCAGAAAAGACTCTGGTAAAAGCCCAGGTACGCACATGCGTCCCACGTGTCACACATCACATGTGACATTATAGTATGTTGGACGTATTTCTGCAGATTGGCAATTTAGTTATTTATATATATATATATATATGTCTGTGTACATATATTGTTCACACAGAAAAAAAACAAAGGTTAGAGTGACATTATTGTTGTGTTTTGAATTAATATGAAGCTATAGTTTAAAAAAAAAATACTGACATTCACCCATTATAATTCACTGAAGTAACTAAAAGTTTCACCCCGCCATGCAGTGCATAACACTTCCCGTATTAAAATACTCATGACGTGTTAAATGACATAATTGAAGACATCACTGAACAGCATATTCCTGTAGAGATTTACTGAGTGAATAGTGGAGAAGTGTGGCTCAATGGTTAGAGCGGCAGACCCTGAAGCAGAGATCTGGCTCAAGACCAGGGTTCAAGTCCCGCTTCGGCAGGTCTTGGGCTCAATTCCCCTTGACCAGATAATTCTCGCCTCGTGCCTAATCTAATTCATGGGTCCCGCTCTGCAACTCTGGGCAATAGCTTGCTTAATCTCCACAACGGCCCCAACAGCGCTTGGATGCCTGGCTTCACCCTGGGGGTGCTCAGGAGTGGGCGCCTCACAGGGAAAAGCCAGGAGGGGTTCCATAGCGGTATGAGTACAGCGCCTTGAGACCCTAACGGGTGAGTAGTGCGCTATACAAGTGCTAATTTACATTTACAATACGTGGGGGTCGACCGCATGGAAATAGTGTAAGCCCCACAGGAAAGTGTGACTCTGCATCTTGAACGTTATTTGGTGCATCGATTAAAACATCCACTAAAGTTTGGGGTACAAGCACTACTCCATGTTAAACAAGGGAAAGGCTAAGTGACGCAAGAGTGGGTCGCAGAGGTGTGTTTGAAAGTAGGTCGCGGCTCGAAGCCGCCGAGGACAGATTATCCACCTGTGGATATCCAGGCCTGCGCCCGTGTTTTATGTTGTCATACAGCGCTATTGTCATGTGCTATGTAGTGAAGGCATGTAGAAGGTGTGGGTGTTTACTTCCAGGTCTTCCTGAAGATTTTGAGGCATGGCAGATTGTTGAATAATGAAGAATATTGGGACGTCCTACTTGGCGGTGATTTATCTCCTCCTTGTGTTGTAAACCTGTCTTTAAGGTTTTATGCCCATCTCGAGAAGGCGTGTACTGTATTTTACCAAACTACGAAGGATTGTACGTAGGGCCTGGCAGAAGATGTCTGTTCAGTGGCAAATGCATACATGGCAAGCTCTTGACTGCAGGGCATGTGAAGTCTTTCAGAGGTAATCCCACTAACGTGAAAAGAAAATTGGCTACGAGTGTTATCATGTTGAATTACTTCATAAACAAACCATACAGGACTGCGTCACAATGACTACATTATGTCATCCATAGTGTAATCAATTATTTAAATTAAGTTGTCATGAAGTGATTTATTATGTGAAGTCGTAGTCAGTGCACGGTTAGGGTGCAAGTTATACTTACCCGAGTAAGCTATAACTTGTGAATTTGAGTTATTTGGTTTGTAAATGTTTTTTTTAATATCAAATAAACACCTTATTGTAACGTCACCTAATCTTTGTGGTTTTTTAGTTATTTTTTGGGGGATGTTCTAATTATTAGAGTTATTAAAGTTATTAGTGAAACAAAAAGTGCTCTTCGTATGGAGAGTCTACCCTAAAAAGACATGTATGTTTTTGAAATATGCAAATCTGGCTGTATGTCTATACTTAAATATCTCATATACGTCCACACATACATATACATATGTCGGATTTTAACATTTCAGCTAAAAGAACCTGCTGTACAGTGAAAGGTAGTTAGCCAACGTCCTGTGTGTGACAACGTGGAGTTGTGTCACCTCCTTACGTTCAACAGCTGTGGTGCTTGCGCAGGACAGGTAGAGCCGGGGCAGGGGCCCCAGTTGGCCCTCTCTGGAGGTTCCAGTGTAGGGACTTCCATTCTTTTTTTTTTTTTTTTTTTTGTGAAAGCACTTTAACACCGGAGTAATGGATTTCATTAGAATGGTGTGTCATTTGATCAAATACTTAAGCACACCGGCCATTAAAATAAGAGGTTCCAATTCATCAGCCTCTTTGAAAGTATTGTGGAGTTGATGCGAATGATGGATGCGTTAACGATCCCGTTAACGGAGCAGAGTGCGCCTAAAGGGGCCTTAGCAGTCCAATAAACTGCAGTCTGGGTGTTCATCAGACGTGCATACATTTACATACATTTATGGAATATTATAAAACCGTCAATATCTCTCCTCTCGAGCCTCGGTGATGCAGAAATCCAAAGTTTAAATGCCCCCTTCCCCCCACATCGTGCAGTGTTCACACTGCCTCGAGCACCCCTCCCCCTCGCAGGACATGGCAGCCCCCACATGTCCGCCCTCCACTCCTTCCTGGCGTGTGACGGACTCGCCTCCAGCCCTGCCGGCCTGTCACGGGCTCCGGCCTCCCTGGGAAGCGCTCAGTCTCTTAGTTCGAGTGCAGTGGAGTCCCGCTGGGGGGCGCTGCTGCTGTGCACAGACCACACGTGTGAAGGTACCACCGAGCGCCTGCAGACTGATCACACTCTGGAGGGTGGAGCTGATTAACACTCATTGGTGCAGCAGGAGCAGCGCACTGGGGCCCACAGATGTGAGGAGCCCACTGCACCCCATATGTGGTTGCGTTTTACTCCCCCACCATGGGAGGGGACATGTCCTTTGTTTTAGAGCCCATGGTACCCTTGTTCGTGAGCTGGCAGCAGTTCAAGCGCCTAGTCTTTCCTCCTTCTCCTCGAGGCGCATTCCCTTGCACTGGTGATCATAACACCAGCGAGTGCTCTCCCCGGCCCCAGAACTTGCACTGACTCGGGAAATCTGGGAGTAAAAATGACTGCTCGTCTCTTCACTCAGGCCATCCTCTGCCATGTGCCACTCCGGGATAAGGACGCTAGAGCCCATTTACGGACGGCGTGCGCCCCCCGGCGGCGGCTACTGGAACTATCCCGGTAATATCGCCCTGGAACAGCAGCGCGGGCGGTGATATATTGTACAGGTTTCCTTTAATGCATTGTTGTGTGACGCTTGTGGCGTGAAGGGCATATTAAATAGCGGTGGTTGATCAATTCTGCTCTGCCGGCGAAGTTGGTGCAGTTTTGCCCATTCTGCGTTATGCATGTAACGCGAAGTTCTGGCCCAATGCGTCCGCCCGCTGCATGGTGGAGTTTTTTCTCGTGCGTGGCTCGCACACTGATGTTCAGGCACCAGGAGACCACCTGGCGAGACTTCCCAGGGGGGGCATGATGTTCTCCTTGAGAAAGCCGCAGCTCTAGTAGAACATCTTCTCGAGTAGCAGCCAAACCAACTGCAGGAGCAGTGCCCCCGGGCACCTGGCGTGGTGCCACTCACGCTGACTTTTCACTGCAGAAACCAACTGCAGGAGCAGTGCCCCCGGGCACGTGGCGTGGTGCCACTCACGCTGACTTTTCAGTGCAGAAACCAACTGCAGGAGCAGTGCCCCGGGCACCTGCGTGGTGCCACTCACGCTGACTTTTCAGTGCAGAAACCAACTGCAGGAGCAGTGCCCCGGGCACCTGCGTGGTGCCACTCACGCTGACTTTTCAGTGCAGAAACCAACTGCAGGAGCAGTGCCCCCGGGCACCTGGCGTGGTGCCACTCACGCTGACTTTTCAGTGCAGAAACCAACTGCAGGAGCAGTGCCCCCGGGCACCTGGCGTGGTGCCACTCACGCTGACTTTTCAGTGCAGAAACCAACTGCAGGAGCAGTGCCCCCGGGCACCTGGCGTGGTGCCACTCACGCTGACTTTTCAGTGCAGAAACCAACTGCAGGAGCAGTGCCCCCGGGCACCTGGCGTGGTGCCACTCACGCTGACTTTTCAGTGCAGAAACCAACTGCAGGAGCAGTGCCCCCGGGCACCTGGCGTGGTGCCACTCACGCTGACTTTTCAGTGCAGAAACCAACTGCAGGAGCAGTGCCCCCGGGCACCTGGCGTGGTGCCACTCACGCTGACTTTTCAGTGCAGAAACCAACTGCAGGAGCAGTGCCCTGGCATGGTGCCACTCACGCTGACTTTTCACTGCAGAAACCAACTGCAGGAGCAGTGCCCTGGCATGGTGCCACTCACGCTGACTTTTCAGTGCAGAAACCAACTGCAGGAGCAGTGCCCCCGGGCACCTGGCGTGGTGCCACTCACGCTGACTTTTCAGTGCAGAACAAGCTCCCGGTGCTAAAAAATCAGCGATGACAGAGCGACATGCGCCGCTTGAGAAACTCAGCAGTATCTTGCAGAGTTTTCATGTAATTCCACAGAATTCCACTGAGTGAAACTGGGTGAGATCCGCCCACCCCTAATGTTGAATGGTTGAATACAGTATGGTAAATTACCCATGCGTTGACAACCTCTTTAGTATCGCGTCAAGTGCCCTACATGTGCTTGTCTTCACCACCCTTGGCCCTTCAGCAGGGGGAACGCTCTCTATCTTGGGGATTCTGCAAAAAAACAGCTGGGCATTTGTGAGGTTTCTGATGACTTGGGTCAAGGCACAACTCTAAAGTCATCGGAACCTTGACATGTACTTTGGAAACAACCAGAGCCCGTTGTTCCCAGGGATGCAATGAAGATTCCACTCCTATTTCTATTTGCTTCTGTTCCCCCACTTTAAACCACATGTACCCCACCCCTCAGGTGGCCAGTTTGGCTTTTACGTTGGCTGTAAAACTTGTTCTGGCAGTTTGTAATTTGGAGCAGTGCTGCATCACCGCTTCCTTCATGGGGCGCTTGACACCCTCTGTTGGATCACACTTTAGAAGACGGCGTAAATATATGAAACAAGGAGTGTCAATGTACTCTGTTGGAGAGATAATTTGGTTTTCCAGATGGCATTGGTTAAATAATGAAACTCAAAAAATAGAACATCTAAAATTAAACACACTTTGGAATTTTCAGCTTCTGGTGACAGCAGACATCTGTTGTGGTGTTAAGACTCAGTGACTCACAGCTGCTTTCCTGTGCTTAGTTAATATTTGTATTTGAAGTATTTATACACTTGGAGCTCATAGCAAGTTCCCACAGAAGTTTAGGTACCAACATACTCAAGCCGGCTCCTACATTTACTCGGCTGACAACAGAAGTAAAGTGATATGTCATGGCACGTGGTTTACTCAGTGCCTAGTTGAACAACTTTGCCAACTCTGCGAGCAGAGTGGTTTTTATAACCCACTCTAGTTCTGAAGTCTGTAGTGGAGGCTCATGGGACATGTAGTTCAACTTCAGTGTCCCTCCACCAATCTTCCTAACTATCTCCCCAACTATCTCCCCAGTGCTTAGTTTGTAAATGAATGAGGGGTGGTGCCCAAAGCACTGCTCAGAAGCCCACGACCGGTGACATTGAATATGTGCATGCCGAATACCAAGGCAGCATAGTCCTCGGTCCACCTCGAGCCTCTTAAACTGACTTCCAGACACTCCCTGCCCCTTATTTTACTCTTGAAGTTCCCGCTTTCTCCCTTTGTGATGTTTTTTCGTCCTTCTCCTCCCCCCCGCTTTCTCTTTTTCCCTCTCTTGCTCTTGGTAAATGTCTGATGGGGAAAATAAGTGTGAACCCCAAAACTGATTGCCGGTGAGCCCCACCAGCAACCACAGGCTCACATTAAGCACTGGTTTAATCTTTTCGGGAAGGGCACTCAAAGGGTGCTGGGCATGCAGGTCCTGGAGGCTTTCCAGTGAAATATGCCAGAGCCGCGGGCCTGTGGCGAGCATCCTTTCTAAGCTTGTTTGACAAATCATTCCTGAAATGAGAGGCTGCTGTGAGCAGCAGTCTGGAGGACACTCTGCGTCTTTATTACGCATAACTTGTGGCCAGTCTGTGCGTAATGTCGCTTTGTAATTTCAAATCAAATAACAATAGAGGCACCACGTGGCTGTAGTAGTCAAAGCCATATTTTGTTGTGATTCAAAATAATAGTGTACGAAAATAAATATAAAACGTTTTAAAACAAGAGCTAAGAAACGGTGACAAATATGACCTTTTTCCAAAAAAGAGATAAAAAGACCATGTACTAGATGTGACCACCACCATGTTGGAGTTTGCCAAAGGCTTCGTTTATTCTTGTATCAGTCTGTCGTAAGAGCAACCACCATCGCTACTTGAGGGCACACTTTTATAAACACTCTGCCAGGTACCCAGTGAGGTGCATCCCTGGCCTGGTGATTAATCCTGGGTTGGAACTGCATCCGATGGTACCAATCAGAGGAGGAAATACTGCAGTCCCCCTATAATCGTGAGAAATGTGTGGGTTTGCTGGGTTGCCTGTCTTGTGTGTGTACATGTGATGCAATAGCTATCTGTAGGTACCGGCTCACCCTCATACTGGAATGTTTCTGGGTCTATAATGCCAAACCCCTGCTCAGCCATGCGTAAGAACCATTAAATCGAAGGACAGTGGACTCTGCTGAAGCCCCATATAAGACATGACCTTAGAAGGAGTCGTGAGGTCACCTGTGGTCAACAGGATGGGCATTTGGAGAAAATACATTGTGTAAAAGCATTGCTCATAGCAGGCAGGGCTATCACCTGCTTCTAATACACTTTTGACTGGTCCCTGTCCACCACCTGACGTCCACCACCCGATCCACCATCATTGATCATGATAAAGGACTATCGATGTGATGCGTCCAGTATCGCGGTCACCCTGGAGGCAAGAGCGCAAACGACTGTAGAGCGAATGCACATCTCTGGCTAGCACAAGCCTCTCCTCCAGTATTGTGCAGATGTGTCAAACTAGCCCCTGCTCGTGAGGAATCCCTACTACCATCTCACTAGGAGCAGCAATATCTTCTCAGAGTTGTTTGATAGTTGCTTTCTCAGCAGCCTTCACAAAAACTGAGAATCTGACATTGCTAAGACAGACCAAAACTGTGGCACCAAAAATATAGCGAAGTCAGAAGAGTTCAACCACAGACAACTCAAGACACAGAAAACAACCGACCAGAACTGCATGTAGGCGCCCATTGAATCTGGTTTAAAACCAATCTATCAAACAACTCTTTACTCTTCGTTTATGATAATAAATATAAAACATGGGAAACAAAGAAAGCATCAAATCTGTGCTGGTAATTTTACTGAAAACACAGCACCTTGGCCATATCATGCACACTCCGAAAACCAGCATATCCGCTCCACTGACCATATAGATAAACCCCTATAACCAACGGTTACCCCATGAGCAAAAATAATTTAACACAGGTCTCTGAAGAGTAGAGTTCTCCTGCTAAGATCAAATCTCAGTCCAGCGAAATCAATCCATTGAGGGTCACAGAAATGTTCCCTAAACATTTGGTTGTCAAAGGCACACTTCTACACTGGCTGGTGGTGCTGTGTGGTAGCTGTAATGGTGTTTGCATCGGTGGGGGTTTGCTCCACATATTATGGTTGTGGCTTTGTTTATGCACTGAGCGGTGGATTCTGTAATCGTGTATGCATCGGTGGTGGTTGACTTCTCGTATATTATGGTTGTGGCTTTGTTTATGCACTGAGTGGTGGATTCTGTAACTGTGTATGCATCGTGGGGGTTGACGCCTCATAAGTTATGGTTGTGGCTTTGTTTATGCACTGAGTGGTGGATTATGTAATTGTGTTTGCATCGGTGGGGGTTGATTTCTTGTATATTATGGTTGTGGCTTTGTTTTTGCACTGAGCAGTGGATTCTGTAATGGTGTATGCATTGGTGGGGGTTGACTTCTCGTATATTATGGTTGTGGCTTTGTTTATGCACTGAGTGGTGGATTATGTAATTGTGTTTGCATCGGTGGTGGTTGACTTCTCGTATATTATGGTTGTGGCTTTGTTTATGCACTGAGCGGTGGATTCTGTAATTGTGTATACATTGGTGGGGGTTGACTTCTCGTATATTATTGTTGTGGCTTTGTTTATGCACTGAGCGGTGGATTCTGTAATTGAGTATGCATCGGCGGGGGTTGACTTCTCGTAAGTTATGGTTGTGGCTTTGTGTATGCACTGAGCGGTGTATTCAGTAATTGTGTATGCATCGGTGGGGGTGGATTTCTCGTATATTATGGTTGTTTCTTTGTTCATGCACTGAGCGGTGGTTTCTGTAATGGTGTATGCATCGGTGGTGGTTGACTTCTTGTATATTATGGTTGTGGCTTTGTTTATGCACTGAGCGGTGGATTCTGTAATTGTGTATCCATTGGTGGTGGTTGACTTCTCGTAACTTATGGCTGTGGCTTTGTTTTTGCACTCAGCATGGATGCTGTATTCATATATGCCTTGGTGGGGGTTGACGTCTCATAAGTTGTGGTTGTGGGTTTGTTCATGCAGTCAGGGGTTTGGACTGCATGAATGGATGCTTCGGTGAGGGTCGGGGGCGGCAGCCACTAAACAGAGGGGACAGGGAAAAAAAAAACACTTACCTTCGAGGAAAGAAGTGTTTGTCTCCCCTCCGTCTTTTCCCGGCTGCACAGGCTCCCAGCCAATCACGTGATTGGTCTGAGTGGGAGCCTGGGCATGTTCTCCACTCAGCTGTGAAATACAGCAGGGTAGAGAACATGCAAAGTGTGCATGTCAGTTTGGCTGACCCAACATGGCCGACCAAACAGACATACACACTTTTTGTGCACATAGCCCTCCTCCGGCCCCCTCCCTCCAGCCCAGCCCCGCCCTATAAGGAAAAATAAAATTATAATAATGTAGTGTACGCTGTTATGATTTTATTTTTCCTTTTTGGGAAATCCAGCGGGGCGACACTCCGCCCTACAGGAGGAGCTGCCCCTGGTGATGGTTAACTTCTCATAAGGTACGGATATGGCTTTGTTTATGTAGTCATCAGTGGAGGCTGTGTTCATGTATGCTTTGGTGGGGGTTGACTTCTCACAAGTTATGGTTGTGGCTTTGTTTATACAATCAGAGGTGGAGGCTGTATTTGTGTATGGATTGTGGGGGTTGACTTCTCACAAGTTATGGTTGCAGCTTTGATTATACACTCAGCAGTGGATACTATATTCATGGATGCATCGGTGGGGGTTGACTTCTTTTGGGGTATAGTTGCAGCTTTGTTAATGCACTCAGGGGTGGAAGCTGTATTCACTTCTCATATGCAATAGTTGTGGCTTTGATTATACACTCAGCAGTGGATGCTGTAGTCATGTATGCATCAGTGGGGGTTGACTTCTTTTAAGTTATGGCTATTGTTTTGTTCATGCACTCGATGGTAGTAGAGGCTGTATTTGTGTACACATCAGTGGGGACTACCTTCTCGTAAGTAATGATTGTGGCTTTATTTATACACTCAACGGTGGAGGCTGTATCTGTGTATGCATGGGTGGGAGTTGAAGGTTATGGTTGTGGCTTTGTTTATATACTTAGCGGTGGAGGCTGTATCCATGTATACATTGGTGGGTGTTGAAGGTTATGGTTGTGGCTTTGTTTATACACTTAGCGGTGGAGGCTGTATCCATGTATGCATTGGTGGGTGTTGACTTCTCCTAAATTATGATTGTGGCATTAGTCATACACTAAGCGTGGTGGCTGTAATCATGTATGCATCGGTGGGGGTTGACTTCTTTTAGGTTATAGTTGCAGCTTTGTTCATGCACTCAGCGGTGGAGGCTGTATTCATGCATGCATCAGTGGCGGTTGACTTCTCATGAGTAATGGTTATACACTCACTGGTGGAGGCTGTATCCGTGTATGCATTGTGGGGGTTGACTTCTCATAAGTGATGGTTATACACTCAGTGGTGGAGGCTGTATCCGTATATGCATGGGTGGAGGTTGACTCCTCATAAGTGATGGTTATACACTCAGTGGTGGAGGCTGTATCCATGTATGCATGTGTGGGAGTTGACTTCTCATAAGTGATGGTTATACACTCAGTGGTGGAGGCTGTATCCGTGTATGCATTGTGGAAGTTGACTTCTCATAAGTAACAGTTATACACTCAGTGGTGGAGGCTGTATCCGTGTATGCATTGTGGAAGTTGACTTCTCATAAGTGATGGTTATACACTCAGTGGTGGAGGCTGTATCCGTGTATGCATGGGTGGAGGTTGACTTCTCATAAGTGATGGTTATACACTCAGTGGTGGAGGCTGTATCCGTGTATGCATGGGTGGGGGTTGACTTCTCATACGTGATGGTTATAAACTCCGTGGTGGAGGCTGTATCCATGTATGCATTGTGGGGGTTGACTTCCATAACTTGTGGCTTTGTTCATCCACTCAGGGGTGGAGGCTGTATTTGTGTATGCATCGTCGAGGTAGACTTTCTTAAGTTGTGGCTTTCTTATGTACTCCTCAGTGGTTGCTATATCTGTGTATCCAGTTGTGCAGTTGGTGTTTCCTCCAAGCAGCAGGAGAGGCGTCTGCAAACTGCTCGTAATGTGACCCATTCTTTAGGGCACCTGCAGCACAGATGCGGAGAGCTTTTGTGGGGCGAGCTGAGAATGAATCTTTGTAACCATATCTGTGACATGAGCCACAAGGTCCTTCTCCTGCAATCCTCCTTTCTCTAGTTCTAACTTGACATAAACTCCTGAGAGGATCAAGAAACTAATTATTGCACCAGAATCTCCTCTTGACGTCTTCACTCATCTTTCTTTATTGAGATACACAAGAGTGAAGGCCAATGGTGGACTTTTATCCTTGGAGAAAACATGTCCTTCCCTAGCAGGGGCAAACTGTGCAGTAAATAGAGGGTGCCCGATGGACATGGGGTGACTTTGTATCACCCTGCTTAGGGGTAAAGTTCATGGGGTGTTCACACGCAGCTCTTACACAGCACTAGATGTCGGTGGATTGCACGTGGGTGGCCATATTTGGCAGATCCCAGTCCATTTAATTGGTCACTCAGGTTAACTCTGGGGCAATTAATTAATGAAGTGTAGAAGTATGTGTATGACTGTAGAGGAACACAGACCTAAGCGTCATTACCGTTGGCTCAAAGAATTCGGTGGGACTGGCAACTTGGCATATACTTTTTACTGGAATACTGGATGATGAAGAAATTTCATCCCCAGATGTTGCTGAAATCATAGATGTTTGGGAAGATGGGAAGTGATGCAAGGTTGGCATGGACATGAATATATGTTGCTGGGACCATTATTCTCCCACATTCCTGAAATCCCAGGACCTCAGATTTGAGTTTGTGGAAATAAAAGGTGTAACAGTAGACCACTTGTCGGGCCTTAATTTCAGATATTTTATTCTCACGACCCACAGAGTGCTGAGGTCTTTCCTCCACAGATAAATAATTGTTACTGCCTGGATGCTCAAAGCCGACCCTTTCCTTTAGCTACAGTAGATATCCGGTGAACCTTGATTGTCGGATATTAAAATCAGAATCCATGAATGGATAAAATTTTCAGGTCTTGAAACAAAACAATTCTCAACAGTGACTTTCAATACCGCCAAGGTTTCTGGTAGCAAATAACGTAATTATTGATAATGTTTTTATGCAAGATGTCACTGTACGGATGCTTCATTGACATTCTGTTCTTCTCCATCCTAGGTATGGTCCAGAAACTAGACCAAAAGCTCCCGGTGGCCAATGAGTACCTCCTGCTCTCTGGAGGGGTACGAGAAGGCGTTGTGGACCTTGACCTCGACGAGTTGAATGTTTATGCCCGAGGAACTGAGTATGATATGGACTTCACCCTCCTTGTGCCAGCACTGAAGCTTCATGACCGGAACCAACCAGTAACTCTTGACATGCGTCACTCGGCTCTGTGTCACTCCTGGCTGAGCCTAAGGCTCTTTGATGAAGCCACAATCAGTAAGTGGAAAGACTGCTGCACCATTGTAGACCACATCAACGGGGCCACTAATTACTTCTTCTCCCCGACAAAAGTGGCAGACTGGTTTCATGAGTCCATCACCATTGTCTTGTCTGAGATCCAGAAGAAACCTCAACGAGGAATGCCAAAGGTGGAGAAGGTAGAGAAGAACGGTACTATCATATCCATCATCTTGGGGGTCGGAAGCAGTCGCATGCTGTACGATATTGTACCAGTGGTGTCCTTTAAAGGATGGCCTGCGGTGGCTCAAACCTGGCTCATGGAGAATCATTTTTGGGATGGCAAGATCACGGAGGAAGAAGTGATCAGCGGGTTTTACTTGGTGCCTGCCTGCTCCAATAAAGGAAAGAAAGAAAACGAATGGAGGTTGTCCTTTGCCCGGAGTGAAGTCCAGCTGAAGAAATGCATCTCCAGCAGCTTGATGCAAGCCTACCAAGCCTGTAAAGCCATTATAATAAAGCTGCTGTCCCGGCCTAAAGCCATCAGTCCCTACCACCTACGCAGCATGATGCTTTGGGCATGCGATCGACTCCCCGCGAACTACTTGGCACAGGAAGATTATGCTGCTCATTTCCTACTAGGACTCATTGATGACCTTCAGCATTGCCTGGTGAACAAGATGTGCCCCAACTACTTCATCCCTCAGTGCAACATGCTGGAGCACCTCTCCGAAGAGACCGTCATGTTGCACGCACGGAAGCTGTCCTCTGTCCGATCAGACCCAGCGGAGCACCTTCGTACAGCCATCGAGCACGTCAAAGCTGCCAACCGCCTGACACTGGAGCTCCAGAGGCGAGGCAGCACCACCTGCATCCCTTCCCCGCTTTCAGATGGGGGGGACGCCAATCAGCCCGATGACCGATTAGCCAAAAAACTGCAGCAGTTAGTGACTGAGAATCCGGGCAAATCCATCTCCGTCTTCATCAATCCTGATGATGTCACAAGGCCCCACTTCCGGATTGATGATAAATTTTTCTGAGGCTTGGCCCAGGTGGACTTTAGGACTTTATGGTTTGTGGCATTTTGTGTTGTCTCGTTTTTACATTTCCTGATCGGATCTGTCAAGAACAATAATAATTTACTCCTGTTTCTGCAGGCAGGGCATTGCATAGTTGGAAAGAGTATATTACTATTTCATATGCTGCTTTGTTTAGAATGTGTTGTGTTAAAGACTGTTTGCTATCTCTGCAGAAGCCTAGACCAATTTCAGTTGCCTTCTTAATTTACCTGCTGGATTAGATGCCTACTTGACTTTTTTACACCAAATCTCATGTTGTTCCACCCATCTCTAAAAAATGCAGGACACTGAATTGCTAAACGTTGTTGTTTTTGTACAACTACTTGGCGTAACTCGAAAGGAACTTGAAAAGTATAACTCTGCACTCTCTGTCAGTCAGTCAGGGTCACTTCACTGTAGCACACATTCTCCAAGCCTTTTGTGTTCTTTACGGTGATCCTACTCTGCAAGAGGTTTTGCCACGTCACAAAATGTGCATAAGTACCAGAGAGCAGTGTACTTGCACCAATAACTAGAATGTTTGTGACCACAGTCTGTGCTCAGTCACTAGGCATTTTTGAAGAGAAAGCAAAAACAACCCTACATCATCTCCAAGTTAATTTTCAAAGAAAAAATGCCTTTCAAGAGATTCACTTGTTTGCAAAGGTCTGGTGCGTAGGCTCATGTTGGCCAATGCTTCTTAGAAAGGTTGTTCATGAGAATATGGCCAGCCCTCCCTCTCGTCCAGTTTTGAATTGTGGCATTTTCTCCTTCCCAAGTCATCTCTCCTGACTTACCTCAATATAAGCTGAAAGCCTTCACAGTATCTAGCTCATCTACACACTCTTTCTAGCTCTGAGACCACTCACTAGATTCAGACTTGGCCTCGTACTTTGGTCACTCTTTCTCTACCTATGACGTGGGTGACAGTGAACTACTCAAAGTGAACCCCGCAAGTGTGAATTTGTTTCTTTAACATTTCCATGAGACTTTCCTCCTTTGCTCATTGGAGGTACTCCTTTTATGTCTCACAGGTCTCTGCTTTTGGAGTGTGGTACATATTCCTGACCTTCACAGACATCTCATTTGGTGCATGAGTAATTACTTCCTATAAGGAATAATCATGAGTGACCAAAGGACATTTTTAGTCCAAGGACCTCTGAGCTACTAGGTTTGTCTTGAATAGAAAACGAAAAGTTCAGCAACAGCTGTTACTCACAGACTTCTGATTCTGGAGGCCTGTTACTTCCAGAAAGAGGATGGACATACAGGGAGTCTATAGAACATGGTACCTGGATTCCTCTGTTCCACAGGGGGCTTAAGATGCACTTGTAGACTAATATGTGTAAAAAATCATTTGGTGTTGTTTTGACCTATCATCAAAATTATTGCAAGTACCACCGCAGTCAAAAACTGAAATGTCTCAAGGGTGCTGAAGATATCCCTGAGGTCAAGCAGAGCTTTATGGACCAGATGACGGCATCGCATCACCCAAACTCTTCCTTCCCTTGTACCATATCCCCCCAGTGTCACACATTCAGGTGGCTCAAATCTCCATGGCCAACTCTTTAATATCCTCAACTGGTTCATGCTTGGACAAGAATGATTCACATCTCCTCATTATCTCTGTTCCCCCTTCTTGAAGATGTTGTAACCTAAATATCTGGAAGTGTCTTCCACAACAAATGGGGGCTTGACACTGTCTCCTTGTGGTTAGGAGATGCTAGAAACTCCCCACCAGGGGTGCAGAAAGATGTCCTTGGACTTTCATATGCAGTATACAAGAAAGGAGCTTGCTGTCATTGGTGGCTAAAGCCACAACCCACAATCTGAGGGACAAGGTAGATGTGTGTATGTGAGTTCTGTTTTACAAATCGGTATAGTAGAGTATGTTTTTGGCAGCTCAGGGCATGGGAGGGGCCTATGTACCCATCTGCTTAACCCACAATATGGGGAGGGAGGAGTGGTGTATTTGGAACAAATGTTTTCATTTCTTTCAGACTTGGAAATCCAAGTGATAATATGTCAAGATGTCGCTTTTGAGCTTTGGTGAATACACATATTTATTAGCCATTCCACACAGAGATTTGTGAAATTTTCATCTCACAACTATAAAGTCATTAACTGGACATTTAGATGCAGACTACAGCATAGCTATCAGTCCACAACAATCAGGCCTGAATAAAATCATTTTTGATTAGTTAGTTGTCCACCATCATCCAGGAGAAATCCTACTTTTAATAAATAATTTGGCAGCTGTACCAGACGCTATACCCCGTTATTGCAGTTGGCGTGAAAGGCGAAACTCAGTGCTTGCTTTCAACTTGACATTCCAGCTTCAACTAACAATTTCATTTGAGCTCTGACAGACACAACAGATGAAAAGGCTTCTTATCCATTCTAGAAATGTTCTGCAAAAAGGATGTCTCTCAACTCACTTTATAGAATACAAGCCCCCCACAGCATTCATTGCTTTACAGATACCTAAATCTAATTGCTTCCTGTTTACACCTTTGGCCAGGGCCAGGTGAAGGAATACAGTACAGTCAGTAGTGAGCATCGGCACCAACAAGTGGCTGGCATTAGCGTAACGTGACCGCTCCAAGTGCCCCAGAATGCACCTTGGACGGGAAAGAGGATGTCGTTCGGGGGGACACTCTTTCTTCCATGGCTTGGAAGGTTCTTCCACTCTACCCTTCTTACTCTAAAGGATGCAAACCTTGGTAAAGATGCACACCCTTCCCAACAAGGGAAATTCCTAAATGGTTTGGGATTGATCACAGGTCACCTTCATCTATCTCTTTTGACTTGGGTACTCGTGCTGCGGGGGGTTCTTAGTTATTCACTGATGCCCTGATTTAGGAGATCCAACTCAAGAGGTGAAGTAGTATTTTCCTCCCTGTCCATCAATGAAGTCATCCATTAGCATTTTGTTCATAATCTAAGGAGCTTATAAAAGAAAGAGGTTTTCTGAGGGCTCTGTGATAGGTGTGTACATTTAACTTCCGTTCCGAAAGGCCCACTCTGCTTGGGATTCATTGTGAGGTCAGAATTTACTCTAAAAGGCATCTTACTCACCTTGCGTATAGTAGTAACAAACTGGTGACATGGAAAGCAGATGTAGTGGTAGTAGCTGCCCAAGGTGGTCATTCTGCCAAACTGCATGGATTCTTACAAAGAGAAGTGAGGTTTTTATAGCATCCCACTTTTCATGCCTAGTTTCCGATTTTCACATGAGTCAACACATTTGTATTCCTATTCTCTTCTTTGATTCTTTTTCAGAAGCAGAATGTTCCCTCCAGGAAGTAAATTTGAGGCAGGCTGTCCTTTTCTCCAGAATGTTCTGTCTCTCTCCGCCAGGAATGTCTTTGCCTGTAGTAGCACTATGCTGGTGAAGTTCTTCCCTTTAACCAGTTACATGTAATCTTCCTCGCAAGAATCCTGTTGTACTCGTGGGGACTTCTCTCCTTCCATGGGCAGCATGAGAGGCTTGAAGTATTTGCCTGTTGATGTGTTCTAAAGGATGGATGGACAGAAGGTGCTCCATGACATCTGTAGACAGTATGTGTTCTAGCTCAGGACTGTGGCGATGTCATATTGAAGCCTATATTTGTTTGCAAGCCTGTTCTTTGGAGTTCATTCCTCACATTACTGCTTGTCCCAGACACATTTCAGACATGTGAAGAAGGGGTGGAGGATGAATGGAGAAGGTATAATTTTATCCTTTCAAACCACCTTCCTACTGACCCCATGGCTCTGTGTTTACACGCCCACACTGTGGTGGTCTGAGGGAAGCAGTGCTTGATTGTGGAGGTCGAGCAGGCATTTGTGGGGGGCTGGGAGGTGCATATCCTAGAACCTGTGGCTTGCACACATTTCTGGAGGGAAATTAATGTTCTGGAGCAGAATGGAAAAGATGCTGAATTTTTAGAGAAATGATCTGCAACGGATGTGTTCTGTCACTTGTCAATCATGGAACAGATGAACTCCTTCCAACATCAGCTGACCTGCATTTAGCACTTTACAAATAGACCAAATCAATACAAAACAAACTAGGACACAGGGTTAGTAGTAGCTCGTGTCCTACATCTCAAAGGAAGGTCTTAGACAGGTACTGAACCTGAAAATGTCAGTCTACCGTTGGCTGGTTTTGCCAGTGTCCTGTGTTGTGGTCGCTTGCTCTCCTGTCATTCGCTCTGAGTAATCCTGCTGTTTCTTGGTGCGTGAAGGCGGAACGATCTCTTCTTCCTTCGTCGTGAGGTCTGGGACCTGTCGTACTGTAGTGTTCTTTTTGGTGGGGGGGCGCGCAGAAAGGACCTTGGCTTGTCTAGTAGTAGTCACTGTTCTTTTGTGGAAGTGGAGATGCTACCTGGAGTTTCTACCAATCCTCTTCTGTCGCTTCAAGGCATAGATATAGGACTGCCCATGGCTAAACATTAAGACCCATCAGTTTTCCATAAATGAGTTGTCATATTGGGGGAGAACAAAATGAACTTTCTTTAAATGCTATATTAGTGTGAAACCTGGTTAACAGTGCCAGGTAGCACTGGGAGTACATTTGAAAGTCTTGCTGCCTCTTTACATCTTCTCCACCACAGAGGGTTTTAGGAGTCAACACAAACCAGCTCCTTCTGTTTATCTTTAATGACTATGCACCCACAAATAACACATCTCCAGCCGGACACTGATTCAGGCTGGCTCTGTAACTGATGGTGCTAATGGTGTTCTCCATGTGAGTCTCGTGTACAACACTGTAGGGGATTTAGAGTCTTTTTTTTAAATTTAGTTTCCTTTCTTGAATGATTGAACTCTTCTCAGTAAACCTAGCACATTTTTCCATGAATATTAGTTGCACTACTGAAATCTTTTCTCGCCTCTCAATGAATGTTTTTCATGAATTCATGTAATTGTTGTTGGACAGGCATATTGTAGCTGGTCATGCTGGCTTGGTTCTTCTCTAAGTGGGGACTGTTGAATTTAGCGTATGTGCGCTCTCTCTCCCTGTGTAAGTTTAGGGTGTCTTGAAGCGGACACCAGAGACACATGACTGTAAGTGTTCATTGTACCTTAGGTATGTGCTGCTATCAGAACTGAGATCTTCACTTCGATGTATATCCGTGTCATATATGCAAACTCAAAATGAAATCACATGATATTTGGAAACAAATGTTATCTTGGTTGCTACCTTTGAAATTGAACTGCATTGTAAGACGGACACTTGGAGCCCCATGCTTCGTCTTTTCCGTCTGACAGAAGCAGAAAGCCCTGTCGTAGGTTACATTGTACTGCATTTCGGTGAATGTTATTGTAAATTAAGAACCTAGAGTAAAGTATAGCTGATAGTCTTAATTGGAGGCCAGTGGTAGTGACGTCATCTGTACAACGTTCTGCAGATTCAGGAACATTGATTGGGCGCTTGGGTACCCTGTGCTCAATGGTGATCTGGGTCCCAGCTGGTTGTGTCTGGGGAACTCATGGTGCACCTTCACTACAAAGCGATCCAGAGTGGATCCCTCCAGAGATGAAGAATCCAGCTGACGTCAGTCTCGTCCCGGCCTATCTGCGTGCCTCTTGTCTGTAAATTTCTACTGTTCCAAAGTTAATCATGACATATATGTCCTTCCATTGATTGCTAAATCTCAAGAACATGAAGATTTTATATGAGGATTGAATAATCTTAATAAAGCATTCATATCAAGGACTGAGCTTGTGTTCTCTTTAATCAGACAATGCTGGAACCGTCCCAAAGATGGGGTGCAGACCCGCTGGTTAGGAGACCCTTTTCCCTCATCCCAGTGATGCATAAGACCCCTCCTGTTCTCATTGCCCTTTCATCCACTGAGAGATTACCCCACTCCTGGGGTAGAGTTATCCTTCAAGTCCCTTGGACCTTTTCTGATTTAATGAGTATTAAGAAATATTTCCTCAACATCACCGAAAACCCTACCCAGTCCTGTGTGAATTTGCACAGTGTGGTTGAGGGGTGTAAAGTGACTCTGCCTGATATAAGACAGTTTGTTATGATTAGTTGTACCCAGTGAACTGAGAGATGGAGTTGTTTAAACGTTGGCATTGCCGAGGCAGGATCCCCTGGAAAATTGGGGCCTGATTCCTGCAAATGATGCCTTGTTGAATGAGATTGTTGGTGTCTCTCCAATGTATGGGAAGAAGATTAAAAATTGCAAACAAATCAGGGGTGAATCGCCAGCAGGTTTGTCAGACACCAGTTGGTCGGGCAAACTGCAGTGGTATTCGTGCACGGTTCCTTACTGAATGTGAGAAGCCATGTGATGGCAGTGTGCACCATTAAAGCAAGAAACCAGTGGAATCAGATCGGGCTTTGTAGGAAAGTAAGAGAAGCTGGAATCTCAATAAAGATATTGAAACTGCAAAATATATATAGCATGAGGGCAGACCAAAAGGGAGAATGTGTAGAGGGAGAGAAAAGAAAGACAAAGACAATGGGAGGGAAGAAGAAGAAGCACCTGGTCCAGGAAGGTCATGTTTTGTCTGTGGTCAACTGGGTCATTAGAAAAAAGATTGCCCTAACACTGTTTCCAATGTACCCAGTCCTGCGGACCCGCCCAAATTGAACCAAATTATGCAGAATTCTTATCCTGAATTTTAATGTAGCTCGACAGGTTCAGACTGTTCCCTGAATAGAAAGGTTCCTATATAGCTGTATGCAGTGCTTAATTAGTAAAAAATAAAAAATAATTGCCGGGGACCAAGGTGCTCACAGGCAGCAACTGCAACCTGAACACCCACCGCCCGTCTCAGCACTGCCAAAGGCCAGTACCACTGTTATCTAACCATCACTCTCCAACAAAGGTGCCTATTTGGTCTAATCTGTGTCACCCAAACTCTAAATTAAAACTTTAATTTTAATGTCTATTGATACTTTAAACACTTTGCTGATTTGCCTAAAAATAGAAAGACCGCATCACCATGTGGTGGACCGCCAGTGTTGAGAAATAAGTGTTGGTACTGAATTTACTTCTGACGTAAGTGACTTTCTTAGCCAGGTCCTTCCATGGTGTCATCCACAGGAGCCAACAATGTGGGGTTTATTGCTTCAGCGGTGCCCGGAGTAATCAAGATCAACCCACAAAAGAATCCGATTCAGATCCCTCAGCAGCCCATGGAACCTGCTGCTGGGACGGGACTTTGTCCCAATGCTGCTCACCTCATCAAGCAAAGGGTTTTTTGCAGCGATTGTTAGGATGTGAAACAACCTCATTCCTACTATAAAGAAGGCGGGAAAGACCAATGTGTACAGATTTGTTCACGATCTCCATAAGATTAGTAAGGTGGTTATCCCTGGATTCCCTGTGATCCCCACACCTGCAGCTCTCCTTTGTGGTATGCCTGCAAGCGTCCTATAGTTTACTGTTGTAGACCTTTGTTCTGTCGTCTTCTCCATCCCTATACACGAAGAGTCAGGTCCTTTTCTGCTTCTCATTAAGCAGATTTCAACATTTGTCAAGGAGAAGCCCAGAATGATTTACAGAATCCCCATCAGTGTTTCCCCAAACTTTGTAGAAAGATTTGGAACATTGGTCTTTCCCCAAGAATCTACTTTAGTGCAATATGTCGATTTCTTGTCATTGGCATCTCTTACATTTATCTCACATCCAGTTCGACTATCGGAGACTCCTCACTGAACTGGCAAAAAAGGGGACAAATCTTCAAAGTTTTAACTGCTGTTTTGCCAACCAAAGTACAATACGGTGCCAATTACCTCTTGAGCGAGTTGATGCCATTTGTATATTGTGTTGTCCTGGGACTGTCTCTCAGATAAAAATGTTCTTGGATTTGCCTGGCGACTGTCTTCAGTGGGTTCTGTGCTACACCACCCTGGTGAAATATTTACAAGAGTGTCAGAAAATACACACCTGAACCGATGCAGTTTCATTAGGAGGAAAACAATGCATTTGTACAAATAGAACACACCCCTTACTACTAGCACACTTTGGCACGCCGTGATTATGCTAAACCGTTTTCACTGTATTGTCATGAACACCTTGGCTTTGCCCTTGGTGTACTGGTGCAGGGTCACGGGGACCAGAAAAATCCTGTAGCGTACTATTCTCCCACTTTCAATCAATCAATCAGGAATTTGTAATGTGCACTACTCACCCGTGAGGGTCTCAAGGCGCTTAGATGCAGGGTGGCCAGACGGTCTTCATGTCTCTGCTCCGTAGCCGTTACATTACCCATCTTCTTGAAGCCTCAGAAATGAATGTATTTAATATCAATCTGATGCCTCTCTGCCCCATGTTGACTACCATGCAGCATCCTTGCACTGCCCAACTGTCTCAGAATTGTTGCTGTCTTGCTCTCGTATCACCCCAACCCTCCATCCCCAGCCTAGCTGATACTCACCCGAGAGGAGGGAGAACCTCATGCCTGCTTTGTGGCAACTGGACATGTACATGTGGAGTGACACATGACTTTGGGCTTCTCTGGATTGAAAGGAGGATTGAGTCGGTGCTGGAACCTCTGTGAAGCATTGCTTGTACAGAATCTGTTGAATGCCTTAACTATACCACAAAAGATCAAAGTCGCGCTACCATGTTTGCCCACATGACAAAGTGTCCTGAGGGAATGATTCTGCTGCAGAAAAGAGGCCTTTCCCAATCTGCTGATGCTGCTATGAAATTTGTACAGATTTCATTTTTTCCTGTAGCATCCCAAGAGAATTTGACTCTCTTGCAGGAGCTGCCTCTGGGATGGAGAAACAGTGCTGGATCAAGCAGTAACGTCCACCCGGACCCTGGGGCCATGAGGGAGTGTGGAGAGCCAGCTCAGGGTGTTTGTATCATTGAACCGAGCACATCAGTAGGAATGACGCTATTTGTCGCGGCAGCCCATTAGTGCACAACTTTCTTTTGGGCCCAAAATTATTTCCATCTCAGTTTCACTAGTCAGTCTGATAATGTAGGAAAAGGTATTAAGATCACCTCTTCTGCTCACCCGCCTACGTGGGGTGCCTTTGTCCACCTCCAGATGCAAGTGACCAGGTACGCCTTGTATTCTTAAATGCTATGAATTATCTGTATGCTACAAAGTTGGGAAGAGCTTATCCCTGTGTAATGCCATAGCAGTTGCAAAACACTTACTTACAGACTTCATTCCATGTTTCAGGAATCCCAAGTTGCCTCACCAGTTACCGGAGAACAAGCTTCATTTCATTCATAGTACAAGTGATGTGCAAAGCTTTAGGGACAGGGCAAGACTTCCATGGAGCCAATCACCCGGAATGAGCTGAAGGGGCAGGGAGTTCCCGTAAATGTATTAAAGAAGCCTGAGATGGACTGACGGCTGGTAATTTTAGGAGGAGGGGGAGGTGGGCACACTCGCACTCATTCATTCACACACGCACGAACATCCATTCACAACACTCATCAACATTCAAACATCCATGCACGCACCAAACATTAATTTAAAAAACACACACACACTTACCTTAAGCTCGTAGGTGCCAGGAGGGTTGGGACTGCTGCCTTCCCTCATTGGCTGACCTAAGGAAGGCAGCAGTCCCAGCCTCGCCACAGAGTGGGACGGGATCAGTGAGACTGCTAACCGCACCCCGCTCTGTGAACAGGTGTCACTGATTGACACTCGCACTGGGCGCTTCAGGGCTTAAACCTGAAGCTCCCAGGTTGGAGTCAATGGGTGACGCTTCCCTCTTCACCCAGGGGAGGGCCTCGAGGCACCTTTGCTGAGCTGAGGAGGTCACACCCACAGGAGCTGTGACCTCCTCGTCCCAGCAAAGTTCAGCTCAGGCAGCCAGGAGTCTGCGCAAAATCGCACGTCTGCTCCTGGCTGCCTGATCTGAAAATGAAGAGTGTCTGTCAGGCTGCCCTTCGTTCAGCCTGACAGACACTCCCCTGGAGGGGGGGGGAGGTGGGTGGGTGTCGCCCCTCAGCCCCAAAGGATGGGCAGCAGCTGCCGAGACGGCTTCAGGATTAGGCTCAGTATTCCGTGCTCACACATTGAATTGCAGCAGCCACGTGTTTCAGAGGAGGGCTTTGGGCACCGGCACCTTTTTATTTACAAATTAAGCAGTGGCTTTCCCCATTAACTTTATCACTAGTGGGAGAGGCGAGGGAGTATTTAATAAAAACACTGCCCTATTTTTGTTTAAATTGTGAAAAGTTGACATCTTTAATGCTAAGTCACCTTTTAAGGAGAGGTGCGGTACATTTTATTTTCCGGCACATTTTGTTGTAGAGGCAGATATATTTTTTCTGGATCCTTGTGCGTTTTTCCACCAACATTTCTCAGCAAGTTTCGGCACGCCTGGTTTTCAGGAGGGTAGACCCGGAACAGAGGGAGGGGAGTTTTCATGTATCTTAGAGCACAGTTCATCATCAGCCCTTATCTGAACGCATTTTAGTTAATACACCTGTGCAATATTGTTGCTCAGAGCTATTCATTAAGTCTTTCTGTGCCCCTCAATCACTACAAAATTACAGATCTACTTTTATGTTTTTCAGACTGTTTTTTTTGTTTACGAAACTGTTCACCTTATCCACGAGCCAAATATCGCCAAGGCTCGGCGGGAGCACAGGCTCTTCGAGCCAGAGCCGACCCTTGGCTCGACCCTGACTCGATGTCCATATTAATCTGTTGCCTCGCGCACTTCTAGTAAATTCCACTCTAACCTTATGTTCCGCGCAGTATTGAGTTTTGCATTCCTTTATCTTTATCACTGACCTAATCACAGATAAATACATTTTTGCCACGTGCTTGCAACCTTCAGAAATAAATGTATATGTTTCTCATGCACGAATGACGTCTTCTCAGAAACAAATGACAGTAGTAACACTGGAAAAGTTACAGAAAAAAAAGAAAAACTCAAGCTTGCTTTGTCTACTTAAACTTACTTTTCTAAAATCCTGACACCTCACCGCGCCAAGCAAGCTCTAAAACAAAATGAATTAATAAAGAAAGCCACCGTCGGGCCGCCCAGAGCGAGCTGCACGGCTGGTGCTGGGCTGGGAACGTGAAACAGAACCATGTGTCGAGCGAAACACGGAGCGCGAGCGCCGCCGTGCGGGTAATGTAGTAACTTCAGCAAGTGTTTCTCGAGCACTCCTGAAGGACAATTTGCCATCATGTCTGTCATTTTTAGGTCGAGCCTGCAAGCAGGGCGCATGCGCTGTCGCTTGGCGAACTATTGTGTCTCAAAAGCAAAAACGCTATAAACAAGCGTTTTCAATGCAACGGATCTCGCATTTGATCGAGTTAAAGCTATTAGGGTTGTAAAGCAAAAAAAAAAAAAAAACGCAGCTCGATCGCGCTATGTAAAATGCAGCGCCATGGCGCTGCGTGGAAAATAAACAAATAAAGTAGTCCGGACTTCAGGCTGAAAACATCGGGCCTCGTGTGTTTTTAGTACTTTACCGGTGCTGTGTAGGTGGGCCAAACACCGGAAAAGGCATGACGTATGCATGCCTGTCACAAATGAAAGCCAGCGGATTTTAAAAGGCAAGCCCACGAACCAATGTAAGTGACTGATGTGTCATGGGCGTGGTTTGAAGCCCAAAGAGAGATTACAGAATGGACAGAGTTTTGTGCGCGCTCATAAAAAGGGACTTCAGCACGCCCATTACTTGCCAGTCGTTGGCATCATTACCACTCTTGTCTGCTGCCTTTTAATTCAGCGGCGTGTGCCAGGCGCCTCTTCCTCCTCTTTCTGTGGCACATGGACAAAGTGCAGACTGGTTTATCTCCATTAGTGCCTGTCGGCTGTACTATATAATCTTTTTAGGCATTCTTGTCTGGCTTGAACTCGACCCGATCGGATTGGAGTATTAGGCATGGGGAAATTTGCCCAGAATCACAGGATCTGGAGCCCTCGCCGAACAGGGTGAAAAGATTTTGGGAAGCGAAAACCGGGAACAGGCCAGGTATAAAAGTGGACTAAAGACTATTATACCTTCTGTGTTGTCCCGATTTTGTGTTTTTTTCTTTCTTTTTCTTTCGCAAAAATCGGGGGATGTATTTTACCCACTAGCTTGTTTTAAAGCAGAGGCCTTTACTGGCAGGCGATGCAGAAAATAGTCATTTTTGGCACAAAAAAATTTGACTCTTCCATTAAAATCGTGCCTGTTGGCCTGAACTTATATATATAAATACCTCTAAAGTGGTCATTTCTATTCTCGTTTAGACATCAATTAATAATACTTAAATCCTCTTGGGAAATGAAACAAGTGGTGGCAAAGCCAACAGATGTCACATATGAGACATCTGCTGGCTCTGTCAGTCTTTTTTTTTTTTATCCATGTTGTACAACCGCTGCCATGCTGCATGGATAAAAGTAAAAAAAAAAAAAGAAAGAAGTGCTATGATGCAGTAAACACTTCACAACGTTTTTTTTTTCTTCAACCATCCTGCACAGCAACCATGCAGATGTACAGCATGGCAGAGAAAACATTGACAAAGCCAAAAAGCTGTCGTATTTTACTTTTCAATATTTTTAAGCCATTTTGTACAGGCGTGTGGCTGTTGTGCAGCACTGTTGAAAATTATAAAAGAAAGCGCTATGACGTGGCCAGAATTTACTGCATCCCATCACCTTATATTTTACTCTTTCAGCTGCACTGCACTGTGAGTGGGCTACTGTGCAACATGGCTAAAAACACTGACAAAGCCAATAGGGTTTGCCTAGGTGAGACCTATTGACTCTGCTTTCTTTTTACTGGCTTGAAATTTTGCAAGAGTCACGATCAATGCATTTATTTATTTTGATTAATTTTTGTCTAAATCTGTGATGTTACTTGTATGATTTTCGCTTGTGAGCGACTGGGCCAAGTAGAACAGGGGTCTACAACCTTTTCTGCAGTAAGAGCTACTTGTGTTAACTGAAAATCATCCAGAGCTACTAATAATGTTAGTCTTGCATCAGTGACCACATCAAATAAAATTACATGGGTGACCATTCTTTGCAAGTTTACCAGAAGTAAACACATTGGTGCATCAGGCAGGGTTTCCAGCCGTTATGTAAAAAAGCATTGCCAATTTGCAATGACTTGTATGGATCACGCGTGACAGACATATTTTGGAAATTCAAGCACTTTTCACCTAACATCATGAAACATCCTCTGATTTATTAGGTTGGCTGCACGCAGGAGAACTACCTGCAGGTAGTTAGAGAAGCCTGGAGTAGAACATATCTACTAAGGGAACTGTGAAAGAAATAACTTGTCCTCAAGACACCTTATGTTCAAACATATATAGCCCTCCACAACCTTGAGTAATTTTTATACATTGGAATAGCCTTTCATAACATCCTCAAACACCTGGCAAAGCGTCTGTTGATTAGTAATATCATTTATTATAACAATGTGGAGATTGCAAGATAAGACGGTGTTCAATGCTGCTGACCCCTAGTTTTGTCCATTCCTTTGTTAAAATGACAATTTCCTCTGCCTCTACGGACAATGCACCCCTTTCCGAAGGTCGCTGGCCTCACCCCAAGGTGCTTCTCAATGAACTGGCCCAGCAAACACCCACTTACCCTGTTTGGCACTTGTGTGATTCAAAACAATGGAAAATGATTTTGCTCTGGATTACAGGACATTAAGGTTTTTACACTGGGGCAAATATGGAGGTAACTGGTTGTGAAACCATATCACAGGTTTTGCTTTTGAATTTCTTTTAAATACTCTATACATACATATATATGTTTTTAAATCTAGTTAAAAATCATCCCTTTTTAAATAGATAGAATAAATTTTCTGCGATGTTTTGCTACTGCTATCTTTTACTTAAAAAATGTGTCCTCTGCTGATGCCTGGAGGCTTTCTGGCGCCAAGTTTGAGATAAATGTATGTGTGCGAAACACAGCTGGAGCTGGCAGGGCCACGTTTCTGAGGTTTTCTGAACAGCGGGTGGCTAGTGACAGACCAGGGAGTTGCAAAGGAGAGACAGCACTATTTATTCCTTTTATTTCAGAAGCATGTGCCACACTAACTCCTCGCTTGTTGCTGTGCGGACTGAGTATAGTATGCGTCTTATGAGTGTCCTCCATGGGTCGGTCCTCTGTCGCTCCTGGGTGGACTGAGTATAGTATGTGCCTTATGAGTGTCCTCATTGGGTCAGTCCTCTGCCACTGCTGGGTGGACTGAGTATAGTATGTGCCTTATGAGTGTCCTCCATGGGTCAGTCCTTTGTCGCTCCTGGGTGGACTGAATATAGTATGTGTCTTATGAGTGTCCCTCGTGGGTCGGTCCTGTGTCGTTCCTGGGAGGACTGAGTATAGTATGTGTCTTATGAGTATCCTCATTGTGTCGGTCCTCTGTCGCTCCTGGAGGACTGAGTATAGTATGTGTCTTATGAGTGTCCTCATTGGGTCGGTCCTCTGTCGCTCCTCGGTGGACTGAGTATAGTATGTGTCTTACGAGTGTCCTCCGTTGTCCTCATTGGGTCGGTCCTCTGTCGCTCCTGGGTGGACTGAGTATAGTATGTGTCTTATGAGTGTCCTCGTTGGGTCTGTCCTCTGTCGCTCCTCGGTGGACTGAGTATAGTATGTTTCTTATGAGTGTCCTCATTGGGTCGGTCCTCAGTCACTCCTGGGAGGACTGAGTATAGTATGTGTCTTATGAGTGTCCTCCTTGGGTCAGTCCTCTGTCGCTCTTGGCTGGACTGAGTATAGTATGTGTCTTATGAGTGTCCTCATTGGGTCAGTCCTCTGTCGCTCCTGGGTGGACTGAGTATAGTATGTGTCTTATGAGTGTCCTCATTGGGTCTGTCCTCTGTCGCTCCTGGGTGGACTGAGTATAGTATGTGTCCTATGAGTGTCCTCATTGGGTCGGTGCTCTCTCACTCCTGGGTGGACTGAGTATAGTATGTGTCCTATGAGTGTCCTCAGTGGGTCAGTCCTCTGTTGCTCCTGGGGGGACTGAGTATAGTATGCGTCTTTGGAGTGTCCTCATTGGGTCGGTCTTCTGTCGCTTCTGGGAGGACTGAGTATAGTATGTGTCTCATGAGTGTCCTCCGTTGGTCTGTCCTCTGTCGCTCCTGGGTGGACTGAGTATAGTATGTGTCTCATGAGTGTCTTCATTGGGTCTCTCCTCTGTCGCTCCTGGGTGGACTGAGTATAGTATGTGTCTTATGAGTGTCCTCATTGGGTCAGTCCTCTGTCGCTCCCGGGAGGACTGAGTAGAGTATGTGTCTTATGAGTGTCGTCCTTGGGTCAGTCCTCTGTCGCTCCCGGGAGGACTGAGTATAGTATGTGTCTTATGAGTATCCTCATTGTGTCGGTCCTCTGTCGCTCCTGGAGGACTGAGTATAGTATGTGTCTTATGAGTGTCCTCATTGGGTCGGTCCTCTGTCGCTCCTCGGTGGACTGAGTATAGTATGTGTCTTACGAGTGTCCTCCGTTGTCCTCATTGGGTCGGTCCTCTGTCGCTCCTGGGAGGACTGAGTATAGTATGTGTCTTATGAGTGTCCTCATTGGGTCAGTTCTCTGTCGCTCCTGGGTGGACTGAGTATAGTATGCGTCTTATGAGTGTTCTCATTGGGTCGGTCCTCTGTCGCTCCTGGGGGGACTGAGTATAGTATGTGTCTTATGAGTGTCCACCATGGGTCGGTGCTCTCTCACTCCTGGGTGGACTGATTATAGTATGTGTCTTATGAGTGTTGTCATTGGGTCTGTCCTCTGTCGCTCCTGGGTGGACTGAGTATAGTATGTGTCTTATGAGTGTCCTCATTGGGTCAGTCCTCTGTCGCTCCTGGGTGGACTGAGTATAGTATGTGTCTTATAAGTGTCCTCATTGGGTCTGTCCTCTGTCGCTCCTGGGTGGACTGAGTATAGTATGCGTCTTATGAGTGTCCTCCATGGGTCTGTCCTCTGTCGCTCCTGGGTGGACTGAGTATAGTATGCGTCTTATGAGTGTCCTCCATGGGTCTGTCCTCTGTCTCTCCTGGGTGGACTGAGTATAGCATGTGTCTTATGAGTGTCCTCCTTGGGTCAGTCCTCTGTCGCTCTTGGGTGGACTGAGTATAGTATGTTTCTTATGAGTGTCCTCATTGTGTCAGTCCTCTGTCGCTCCTGGGTGGACTGAGTATAGTATGTGTCTTATGAGTGTCCTCATTGGGTTAGTATGTTTCTTATGAGTGTCCTCATTGGGTCAGTCCTCTGTCGCTCCTGGTTGGACTGAGTATAGTATGTGTCTTATGAGTGTCCTCATTGGGTCAGTCCTCTGTCGCTCCTGGGTGGACTGAGTATAGTATGTGTCTTATGAGTGTCCTCATTGGGTCTGTCCTCTGTCGCTCCTGGGTGGACTGAGTATAGTATGCGTCTTATGAGTGTCCTCCATGGGTCAGTCCTCTGTCGCTCCTGGGTGGACTGAGTATAGCATGCGTCTTATGAGTGTCCTCATTGGGTCTGTCCTCTGTCGCTCCTGGGTGGACTGAGTATAGTATGTGTCTTATGAGTGTCCTCGTTGGGTCGGTGCTCTCTCACTCCTGGGTGGACTGAGTATAGTATGTGTCCTATGAGTGTCCTCGTTGGGTCGGTCCTCTCTCGCTCCTGGGTGGACTGAGTATAGTATGTGTCTTATGAGTGTCCTCGTTGGGTCGGTGCTCTCTCACTCCTGGGTGGACTGAGTATAGTATGTGTCTTATGAGTGTCCTCGTTGGGTCAGTCCTCTGTCGCTCCTGGGGGGACTGAGTATAGTATGTGTCTTATGAGTGTCCTCGTTGGGTCGGTGCTCTCTCACTCCTGGGTGGACTGATCATAGTATGTGTCTTATGAGTGTCCTCATTGGGTCGGTCCTCTGTCGCTCCTGGGGGGACTGAGTGTAGTATGTGTCTTATGAGTGTCCTCATTGGGTCGGTCCTCTGTCGCTCCTGGGTGGACTGAGTATAGTATGTGTCTTATGAGTGTCCTCATTTGGTCGGTCCTCTATCACTCCTGGGTGGACTGAGTATAGTATGTGTCTTATGATTGTCCCCCTTGGGTCGGTCCTCTGTCGCTCCTGGGGGGACTGAGTATAGTATGTGTCTTTTGAGTGTCCTCATTGGGTCGGTCCTCTGTCGCTCCTGGGTGGACTGAGTATAGTATGTGTCTTATGAGTGTCCTTATTGGGTCGGTCCTCTGTCACTCCCGGGTGGACTGAGTAAAATATGTGTCCTAGGAAAGTGTCCTGCATGGTTGATCCTTTGTCGCTCCTGGGTGGACTGAGTATAGTACGTGTCTTATGAGTGTCCTTATTGGGTCGGTCCTCTGTCACTCCCGGGTGGACTGAGTAAAATATGTGTCCTAGGAAAGTGTCCTGCATGGTTGATCCTTTGTCGCTCCTGGGTGGACTGAGTATAGTATGCGTCTTATGAGTGTCCTCCTTGGGTCAGTCCTCTGTCGCTCTTGGGTGGACTGAGTATAGTATGCGTCTTACGAGTGTCCTCAATGGGTCGGTCCTCTGTCGCTCCTGGGTGGACTGAAAGTAGTATGTGTCTCAATGGTTTGCTCCATGGGTTGGTCCACAGTTGGACCGGGTGGACTGCATTTATTATGTGCCTTGAGAGTGGGACACCTTTTGAAAGGGATAGAAAGTTAGAAAGAGTATTTAAAGACTGCCTAACCTGAGCTCTACCTCCGATATTTATTTTATGATGGTGGTCGTGGACCATGGAAGTGGACACCCTGAGCGTGCACCCCCAGGAGCATGTCCATGCGCTTACAGGACTCTGAGTTGCTTCTTAAAGAGAGGGGACCCATGGTGACGTTGCCTCAATAAGAGTTTGAACTCTGCCTGGTCACTTGAAGATGTGTAGGGTGAACGTTGAGGCACTCACATGATATTCACTCCTTTTCACCCAAGATCAAGGGGTTTGTAGAAATAGGTGACCTGAAAGCCCCTGGTGTGCTGGAATGCCTTCTCCACTGCCCTGTGGCTGCTTCAAGGAGATTCCAAGGAAGGAGTGATTTGAACTTTGGTTTCACTTTGGGGGAAACCCCAGACCCACATCGCCCGCAGTGACTGAAGCCGTCCTTCTGACTTGTTCCCCCTGAACCCAGCAGTGACCCATCAGTGCACCGGTCACTGACACTTGGGACAATATTCCTGACCATAGTAAAATACACAGGATGTCAGACAATTTAAAGCATGCTTTAGAATATAACTGACAAATGTTCGCACCCTAACATGTCCGGCTCGCGCCGGTAGCCCCAGTGTGACCCATTAGGACAACGCCCCCCCCAAGCCCTGGAGAACCTCAGAGTTAAGACTTGGTTTGGGCAATCCATGATGTGTGATGATGAGTTATGAATGCATGTGTATTTAGTATGCAGTGCACACGTGTACCATGTTTGTTGCATGAGAGTTGCCTGTCTCTGCACATCGGCGCGCTAAGGTGAGGTAGGCGTCTCACTCCAGCGGCCATTCTTCTGCAGTGGGGTCTCGGCTGGCAAACTCAGTTGGCTGGTGATGCAGGGCCGGACTGGGAACAAAAACCAGCCATGGCACAGTTTGCCAGACCATCCCCCATACTGTACGTCGGGAAAGAGTCTGAAAGCTGCAAGGTGGGATTGTGCAACACGGGGGTCTCCCCCCAACATCCTTTTAAATAGATAATTGGAAATGTACTTTTCCCAAAACATTTTTCATTATCGGACCTTGTCCAATCATTGAATGGATAGATGGAGTTTGGAGACAGGGCTGCGTGGCTGGATGAATGAATGGATGAAACGTTGGTGGGTGAATTAATGCAAGGACTGATAAAAAATTAAGCCCAAAGCATTAAGCTTTGATCTAAAGTAGGAGAAAGAGAGAAAACCACGTGATGACCAAATTTCACAGCCTGAAACCAGCACAGCCTGCAACAATACCGCCTTCAAAGTCACCACAGTGTTTCATCCCAACCATTTCTTGTTTTTTGACAGTGTCTCCGTTTCCTTTGTCACTTGGGAACGCTTTTAAATACCTCACAGCGGGGTTTGTTCTGTACAAAACCAAGAGACTATAGTGTCACTCCATCTACAGTAACAGCTTTGGTAACATACACAGGTAACAAAACAACTGACTTTTCCCTTGGTTCACTAATTGTGTTATCATCAGGGCAGGGGCGCGGGGGAATGAATGCTTGTAAGTTCATGATTAGATTCACTACCGCAGCAGGTTCTCTGTTAGGGCAGAGGAGCATCGCCCCACTGCTGAAGGCCGGCAGATTCAAACATGGAAAATAAAATGAATAACAATATGATAATAAAATCCTTTGATTATCGGACTGACAGCTGAGCCAATTCTTAGAGCGGGTGAGGCCATCCCGACTGACAGCAGCTACAGCAGGGAGGAGTGGTGGGCACTGCAAGTGCGCATGTCAGTTTAGCCGTCCGTCTTAGCTTGGCCAAACTGACGTGCACTTAGATCTCCCCAACCTGAGATGAGTTGTACGGCTGGGTGGAGAGCACGCACAGGCTCCCAGTCCCTGAGTGAGCCCCTAATCAGCCTACTCTGTTCAACCCTGGCGATTCTCTCATGCTGGGTGACAGTATTACAAGCATGAGAGCAGCATCTGGATTGGAGAAGGGGAGTCTAGGAGCATCAACCCAAGGACTGCCAGGACCGGAGCAGAAGAGCACTGAGGCAGCAGTCGGCAGTAGGTAAGTCATCTTTTATTTTTTGTTATTCTCCCCTGCGCTGCCACTTTTATTTGACAGCAGCCGCCACTGATCACTTCTAACAATTGCCACTCTCTGTAATGGTATAATTCAATATATGACACGAGTTTCAATGGCCACTTCATAAAGAAATACATTGTTTGCAATGTTTACATGTCTGTGGTTTGGAAAAGAATGTTAGTAAAGTGAAATGTAAAATCTGGTGATGGCTTTCAGGAGAAGCTGCTGTGAAACATCAGTTCTAACAGGAAGCTCATGCAGACCTAAGGTGAGTGGGACGCTCTACCGCAGAATAAACCCAGTTTACATAGACCTCTTCTTCATGTGTAGGTTTATAACTGCGTTACACAATTCTTGAAGCGTTTAAAATGTCTGGAAAAATAATGCAATAATGTGCAGAATTAAGGTGTAGGTTTTAAAGAAAATAAACACGTTTAAATGCAAAACTTATAGTAGGCATCCACATTTACTCATAGTAGGCCTAAATAGCTGAAACCACATTTATGGGCAAGGTGTTGTGACTAAAGAATGTTAACCCCATTCAAAATGTTTAGTTCCTGACCTTCCCATGGGCATGTTTTTCATAGTGGATAATAGTTGCATAGAAGGTTTTCATTTATCTCTGCAAATGTTTTTGCTTACACAAAGACTTCTGTTAACTTGAAAAATAAAGATTTGTCATTTAGTGAGGTACCGAAGACCTTCAAACATGAAGATGCAACATTCTTGGGCGCAATGAACGTCCTGAAGCGGAGTGAGAGTTAATTTTGTATTTGATAAGAACTGTTCACTCGCCTTTGCCATCTGTGGACTGTTGTATTCCTGATGAGAAGACGGAGAGTGATCCTGTTCTCATGAGAATATCGAAAGCTGATTGGCTATCTGAAGAAAGAAGATGCAATGGGCTGTAGGAGCGTTAGATTATGATTTCTGTAATACTGCGTGTTCGTTTAGTCGTAACCACTTTACCGGTTGCCACTACCTTGGTTTCTTCCCCTTAGAAACTCTACGCACCCCCACGCTGCTCTGAGACTCGACAGAGTTTCTTGAACCCCTCGTTATTGGAACTTCTGCTTTAATGGATTATTCATCTGTGTTGATTCCTCGCTGTAATTGGTAATCTTTAAGGGTTCTGACACATTTTCAACCTCATTTCCTAGAATAGGGATTCTTTCCTTTATGAAATGTGCTTAATACATTTATTATGATTTATTGATTACTTTATTTTTGATCATTAACACTAATGATTGATATTGATGAATTTATATGCTGACTCAAAGATGAAATACTTAGATGTGATCAATAAAAATCTGAAAACTCTCATCAGCTCTCATTACTGGCTGAAAATAGAATTTATATTTTGATGACAATTTGATTTGATGTGCAGACTAACAAAGCAGTGAGGATTCCTCCCTGACGGATGGTAGTCCTTTCCCGTAAACTGATAACTTAGCTGAGATGTAAGTGTGTCATAGAAGTTTTCAGGGTCCCAACATGTCTGAAAACAGTGACCACTACCGGACAGATGAGGATAAGCACCTAGCCCTGTCTAGAAAACTGGGCAGCGACAGAATGCGTCTATTTCTTAATACTGTGGCGCAGCATAAGGGATTATAATTTGGATGACAAATGTGTGAACATTGTACCATTTGGAAGTAAATCTGAGGAAACGTTTGATGGTATATTGACTTTATTATAATTCGGTATGTGACTGTTAGAATAGTATGAAGCATCCTCATCATATCTGCACTGGACACTGAGCACAGCATCAGCAGACTTCCCACCTTCAGTCCTCCAGGTTGTCGGCGCTGCTCCTGGCGACCGTGCCGGAGACAGGAACCGAACAACTGATATAACGGTGTGCCTTAAAACCATTTACCAATACCTTGTTTTATCCTGTCACATCTAACAGTTTAGTGAACGCCAGCCTACACTCTGGAAAGAAGTAAATAATCTCCTCTCTTCCAGGCACTTGAAGACAGCTGCACTTGTTCTAGTCACCTCAAGAATTAAAGGGAAAGGACCAGAATGCTCTGTACTTAGTGCAATATGGCGCATTCCTGTTCTACCCTCCCCCCTCATCGGCACCACGTTGGTCGCCTAGCGCCGATGCAGGCACCCTTGAACCGCGGTGCAACACACACAGAGGAAACAACGAGGAGATATACCTGAGAAGGCGTGTCTTTTTAACACATTTCCAGATCTCTCCCTTCCGGTAAATCTGGGAATGTGTCAAACACAATGGGGGTTGCATGGGAACGCCCGCGCAGCACCCATGGAATGCCTCCTAGGCAACGCAGTGATCTGCGCTGTTTTGTTGCTCTATTCCAGGTTTATGGAGCGCCTCAGGCCTGCTTAAAGTGGCCTTGCATGGCTTCATAAATCTCTATTTCAAGTTGTATCGTTCTCGCCCCACATTGCGTGGTGCACGCGCGACGCAACAGGGCTCATAAATATGCCCCTAAGAGTCACATTCTGATGGAAACCATGGCTGGGTAAACACCTGAAAACAGCTGGACATTATAATAAAATGGTGAATAGTATGTAATATATGTATATATATATATATATATATATATATCTACACACAGTACAATGGTACTTTATGTACAAATGCTGATCTGCATGTTTACTTTGTAGATGTATGAAGTATATGTTTATTTTCTAACTAGGTGAAATAGAATATAAGTTTTGTAATTGAGTTTGATATGAGATATTAAATGTTTGTGTCTGGATATTTATAGGACGTTGTTCCTGGTGCTGAAACAGGGATTGCAAGGCATACATGTGACCCTGTGAACAAGATTATCCTAATTCCCTGTAATACATAAAGCTCGTTTGCCATTTTTAAGGGGTAGTACGATTTCAACTATTTGTTTTTGTTAACTTACAGTGTCTCTCAGCCGCCACCCCCATTTCCCCATCCCTGGGGAAAGAACAGTTTGCCTGTCATAATCCAAAAATATCAGAAAATGTCAATACCTTCCCTTCAGAATCTTTGAATCTTTGTTATTTTCATCACAATGCCCTGTGACACACATAGCTGAGCCCTTTGTGCCTAAAACAAATGCTTAGCTGAGGGGGACCCTCTATCTTCTGCAACTCTCCTGGGAGCTCCACAGCTTTGGCCCTCTTCCACCTCCATTTCTAATGCATATTGGTCAGTCTTTATAGCTAGGCTCCACTGAATAAGCATACATAAACACATACATAAATTACACCCTAACTTAGAGAACTGCCTCCAACCGCCTCTCTTCTCCAAAGATGGATTCCTTCCCTATTAAGGGGGGCTCCTTTCAGTAGTACTTAAGGTTATATTTGCTGTCTAATTACTAACATACAGTTTCAACTGAAGGTGCTGGAGAGGGCAGGGTCAGTCCAGGGTCAGAGTCACCTTGAAGTGTATCCTGTCTTGGGTGTCTCGTGACCAGGGCTGCTGCCCAGAGAGGCTCAGGGTTGGCCCTGATGTTGAGCAGTGCAACCTCCTCTTCACACTGTATCTCTCAGCACTTTTTGTTGTCCTCTGACCAGTAGTTCTGTGAGATCTCTTGAAGCTGCACCCTTTCTAGAGAAGGAGAGGTTGGTTTGCCTCCTTATGAAGATAGAACGTAAACTGCCAAAGCGAAGGCCTTCGATAAGTGTGCAGTGTCTTCCCCAGCCTGGCACCCGCGGAATGCCTGAATGTACACAAGGAGCAGTAAATGACATGTCTTTAATCCTCTGCGTGTACCTGTGAACTCCAACTTTCTAAACCAAGCGTTCATATGTTCTATTCTAGCGCTGACATCACACACTGATACGCAGTCCTCGGGGAGCCAGAAAGGTTCCGTTCTAGATGATGCTAGACTCTACATAGTGCACGCTGCAGACTGGATCCGTCTTTCCCCATCATTTAGGATACATGACTTTGATACCCCCAAAGCAGCTCTTGCTATGGAGGCTGGAGCCGCATCAGGAAATAAATGCTGCTGTCTCAGCAGTCAACTCTGTGACCATCCATGACTTGGAGGTTCCTGGGACACCAATCCCTAAGGGACATCCCAAGAGTTCTGAGATATCTAGCAAGAGTCCAGTATTGAGGCAACTTCAATAGTTGGTTGTTCAGGCCCAGGTGGCTTTAGACCTGCCCTCCTTTATGTGAAACACAAGCTTATATAAATTTATGCAAATCCAGGCCCTTAGGTCGTAAGAGATACTTCTGAGTAGCAAAACAGGGGAAAGCGAACTTAAGGTCCCGGGCAATAAAAGAAGGTGCAAGCAGAAATGAGCAACATAGTGAATGATGAGTTTTTGAACTCAGCTAAAACCCCCCCATCATCGACTTAGAAAGGAATGGACAAAACTAGTTGACTGAAGTCAGTTGTTTGCCCTGGGACAGCTGATAAATATATAAAATCCCTTTTAGGGCGAGAAGATTAAGAAAGAAGATTGGAAAAAAGGGGTCAGAGTGGACGGAATCTCTGGAGGTGTACGAATGAGCTACGTCTGGTCCAGGTCTATGTGGAAGTTCTACAGGACCTTAGACCTTCATGTAGTTCTGAAGGTCAGGTGCCCGGAGCAGGACAATCTGCATCAGACACAGCCCTTTCTTACGCTCCCTCCTGCTCTAGCCTTATTGGCAAGGGAGACCAATCTTACCGAAATCGATCAGCACCCCATGGTTTTATGGGTGTAGTATGAGTCAAGTCCATTAATACATAACCTTTAATGATGTGTCACCTTGTAGAGTTTGTCCTTCCATCATGGTCTAAAATACCACGGGAGAGAAGATCTCTGAGTCTGGGCAGCACTCTAATGCAGATAAGTGAGAGTAGATCGCCCCTTAAAGACTGAGGTATTGTAGTAAACATACCTCTGTCCTGAGTGCTCAGAATCTGCACAGAAAGGAGATGTGCAAATAGGGAACAAACACTTAGCTAGGATAGTACATAAAGGGACATATTTACAAGTACCTTACATTGGAGATGCGTCAGTTTTTGTGATACACTGGTGGTGCAGGCCACAGACCCATATCTACAAGGCCACGCAAGGCCACCGTGCATGGCCTTATAGAGATGGTGTAAAGCAACGCAGCGTAAGTCGCTGTGTTTCCTTACTCTATGTCAAAGAAAGCAATCCATCAGTGTTTCGGTGGGTGTTCCCATGCAACACCCATGGATGTTGATGCATTCCCAGATTTACAAGATCCTGGAGACCTACGCATGCACCATAAGCCTATGCCTCCCCAGGGTAGGCACAACGATGAGAAACAGCTTTATTTCTTTCCGTCTTTTCATCTTTCTTTATGTCCTGCATTCTGCAGCACACGTAGGAGGAAAATGCCTCAATTTAATGATTTTGTGCAAGAAGGTTTCCTTTCCTGCACAAAAACAATCATTCGTACAACGCAGATGCCCTTGCAGAAGGGTGCCGGAGTTGGCACTAGGCAACCAATTGTGCACCAGCACAGTGGAAGAGGACTCATTCCTGCCCTTTTCTTTTGATGCAGGGCAGCAAAGTGACTTGCTGTGTTCAAAACTTAGTAAAACGTACAAATACGCCCCAAAGTGTCTGTGCTCCATTGGCCTGTGCTGTACTTTGCATCTCAGCACATTCTGCCCCAGTTCTTGGTGTGAACTCGTGCAATGCCTCCGGGCATGGGTAATAAGTCATTGGGGATGCTGTGAGTTGGCGTGACCTGTGCCGGTCCTCCGCTCTCTTTTTGAGTACTTGTTTACAGATTTGGGGAATCACTGCAGGCATACTTCTGTAGGCTCAGTGTGCTGTGTAAGGAAGGGAGAATGGTATAGGATGAGCGCTATCCAGGTCTACGATGGTGACATCAGTCACCGACTCCTCCTATTGTAAGAGGATAAACCTGTATACTGGAGCCGTTAGTGAGAACTGGTTCACTTAGCATCATGCAGGTGAAGAACATGGTGACAGATTCATTGCCCTGCTTAAGAGGACACGGACATATGTCGGCCCAAAGAGGCACGTTGTAAGACATAGGTCACCCAAAGAGGCACGCTGTAAGACATAGGTCACCCAAAGAGGCACGCTGTATGACATAGGTCACCCAAAGAGGCACATTGTAAGACTTAGGTCACCCAAAGAGGCACAGTGTAAGACATAGGTCACTCGAAGAGTCACGCTGTAAGACATAGGTCACCCAAAAGAGGCACGCTGTAAGACATAGGTCACCCAAAGAGGCACCCTGTAAGACATAGGTCACCCGAAGAGGCACGTTGTAAGACAGGTCACCCAAAGGGGCATGCTGTAAGACATAGGTCACTCGAAGAGGCATGCTCTAAGACATAGGTCACCCAAAGAGGCACGCTGTAAGACATAGGTCACCCAAAGAGGCACCCTGGAAGACATAGGTCACTCGAAGAGGCACACTGTAAGACAGGTCACCCAAAGAGGCATGTTGTAAGGCAATTTGCTCATTTATGAAATACTACTGCATCCTGAAAGGGAGTGGAATTTCAGTGGGTACATGTCAGACATGAGCTGTCAAATCTGTTCAGCCCTGAGACTAAGGGGAGACATTGGGGACATTTTTTACCATTTGGACTTTGGGGATGTGCTGAGAAGTGCTGCACTGGATGGTGGAAGAAGATGTGTCCATCCAACATAAAGAGGAGGAGACGGGTGTCCAAGGCTCCTCCCACGTGCTTCCGCTTTTTGATCGAGCAACAGGGCGTGGGGGGATTACTTTACAAAGAGACATGTTGGAGATGCATTGATCCCACTTACCAGGAATCAGTTTTCAGACTCCAGGAGGTGTCTTCTGAAGTGGAGTGCCCTCAGCTGGACATCCTCACCACCAAGACACCGTCCACACCAGGACCTCGAGAAGGTGCTAACCCTGGAAGAAGGCTACAACCTCTTCCTTCCCACCCTTCATGTCTCATATTCCCTCAGAACTAAGCACATTCGGTAAAGAGGATCTGAATGTCTGGGAGGGGACGTGTTTTTGTTATGCGAGCTCCTAAATGTATAATTAAATGCCATCACCGTTGTTGGTGCTAAAAGGAGTCATACATATGTCAGATCTGCTTTTTCTTGAACCTGAGTGAGTGAGGACCGGCCTTCACTCACCCCACGTCAGTCACATCATCACAGAATCAGCCACATGAAGTATAAAGACCATGGATGCATATGGGGGTGCTGTTGTGCAAGGGTCTCGTGAACAAAAGCAGCTGCAAGTGACCGCCTGCCGAGAAATTGAACAGAATGATCATTTACAGTTTTCAAATCAATATTTAATGATGCAAACAGGGGTATCACCTTAATGGGAGCAGGTTGTTTTGTTGAAATTATTCTAGCTGTACAGCTTGTCTTGAACTTTCAGGATATCAGAACACACCAGACAACCCATTCACAAGAAGTACATGATGTCACTCTACAACAGTGCTTTTAGACGATGAACTTAAGCGGCTTGCAGTACTTTGTAGGGGCAGCGCGGCACGCGGGGAAGGGGGAATTAAAAAACAATATGCTTACCTGCATTGTCGCGGCAGCTACTGCTGCTGCCACCACTACGCCGCTCCTCTGCTGCAGGCAGTCTGCAGGTACCAGCTCCCAGCCTGCCCTGCGCCAATTCTGATGCTGCTCAGAGCAGCATTAGGATAGGCTGGGAGCGCCCATCAGAAGCGCTCCCAGGCAGACTGGGAGCCTGTGCCTGCTCTCCAGCCGGGCACCACAGCATATATATTGAATGGATCCATCACTGAGGGTCAAAGTCCACACTCACAGGCTCGATTTCACTGATGCACTAGTCTGCCTTCCATAGCATGGCCATGTAAATGTAAACAGGACTACACCCACCCAACTGCACTTGCTTTATTTGTGATCAGGGCAGGAATTGAGGTAGATCCTACAGGATCGCTGATCCAGCAGATATTATTGAGCAGGATCTGGGACCCAGCCAGGCCTCAGTGAAATATCCTAGGGCTATAGTTATGAGTTTTGTGGTGCAGGGCAGCACAGCCACGCACCTTGGTGCACTGCCCTGCATCACAGGGAAAGGGCAGGAATGCTCGGTATTTATCCAACACGGCACAACCCAGTCCTGTCCCCCTGAGATGACACATAAAGGGCTGCCTTGTGCCAAAGCAGGCATCCTTGCATCCTGTATTTCAGACATGATTGTTTTTGAGTAGTAAGGGTCACCTTCCTGCCCAAAAACAATCCTGAGAGGCTTTTTCCTCTTTCTATGTGGCTGCAAATGAGAAAAAGATGAGATATAGAGATATTTATCCACGTTACTCCTCACCTGAGGAGGTTGATCTTTTTGGTGTATTTCTAGGTGTACAAGGTCTAGTAAATCTGGGAATGCTCCAAAAACCATGGGAGTTGTGTGGGAACGCCCACGCAATGCCTGTGGAATGCTTACCTAGGGCAGAGTAATGCGACGCAGAGATTTGCACAACATTGCTTTACTCCATATTTTTGGAGCCACTCAAAGCCACGAAAAGTGCCTTAACCTGGCTTCACAAATATGACATGAGGTTTGCACCGCTTTTGCACCATGATGTGCGGTGAAAGAACGACTCAAACCGGGCCATAAACATGGCCCTGAATGTGTCCTTGTGCCGTTTGACAACAGCAGGAGCAGTGCTTAATTTGAGCCGTTGTTTGTTGGTGCGCACCATCAGCATTCATTTGTGGCGACCAGCACGTATTTTCCTGCATTACACATTTGCTCAGTAGAGAGAGGGAACAATACAGCAAGTGGAAAGACAGGGAAAGAGAAGACAGACAATCTATCAGAAAGGGAGATTGCAGGAAGCTGCAACAGTGAGATGGAGGGGCAGGGAGTGTTGGGTACTGGATTAAAGAGACAAACGGTGGATGTAGGACTAAGCAGTCTCTGTATTTGGTGGGCAACATTTATCTAGATGTATGGATAACACAAGTGCCAAAATCATAATTCCAGATAATTACATACTGTGGATAAAGTAGGTTTGCGAAATGGTTTACTGAATGATATGCACTGGCAGGGTACCCAACTTCTGGTAAAGCCAACAGGGCTGGCGGCTTCCAACAGCTTCTGAAAAAAGCTGAAGTCGCTGGATACTCGTGTGACCCTGTTATGAATGGACTTAACACACAAGACCTGTGAAAACGACAGCAGATCTGTTCATCTACTGCTCAGCCTGGGTAATACACACTCGCCTGTTTCCTTTTTTTCCCTAATCCCCGCGTGGTCTCCTGAGAACGAATATGAAAAAATAAAAAAATATTGCATTTTTGAGCTACATTTATGACTATTGTCACTGACTGATTAGCACTTGTGAACTGTGTTTGAGGAACCTTTCATTATGATGAAGGACTTCACTGAATGTTTTTACTCATTGCTAATTGTTGATTGAATAAGCGTCCGCTAGAACCCTTCGCTCTTTCTCTTTTAATTGGCCCCAGTTCGAGGTGGTATCAAAAGGGCAGTCCCTCTGCTGTATTAAGCAATAGGAGCAAAGCAACTGAGATTGACACAAAAGCCATCTAATCTTGAGATAGGATTGGCTCTGTGGAGTATTGTATATTTTGAGGTAAGTTTAAGACAGCAGGGGTTGTCTTTAACAAAACAACAGAAAGTGCCTGAAAATGTTTCTCAAAACATCAGAATTGTTTAGTTGAATTTCAGGTTGTTTTAACATCGGTCAAGATTTGGTTCCAACTTTTCCAACTTTTTCGTAAGTCAAAAGTTCCTAGAGACTTAAAGGAGAGTGTGCGGGTTCGGCCATGTAATGGGTGGCACTGTTTGGCAGAAATAATTAAGCATTGTCCCTTTTTTTGGCTATGCATCAGTTCTGCCAGGTAACAGCTCAATGAGGCAACATGATAGGTGGTGCTTCTGAAAAAGGAACTCAGGGGAACATTACCAAGAGGCAAAAGAATACCCATTGCAAAAAGAGCACACACCTTCTGCCTTCATGGCAAGAGAAAAGGGTAATACAATATGCTGGCACTTCAGGAATGGTAAACATGATCAAATCCTTCCAAGCAAACTTGCAGGGGTTGTGTTTTGCTGCACAGCTTGAATCATCTGCAAAACCTACTGCCTCCGCCTGGCAACAAAGCAAGACCACTTCAACTCCTCTGACCAACTCATCAAATGAGGTGTGGACGCGGCACTGGCAAAGGCCCCACACAGGAAGAATGGTGAGTGCCTGGGGCATAGGTTTCTGTGGACAGATGAGGCATGATCCAGGGGAGAAGGATAAGGGCGAAGAGGAGCGGGGGAAGGACCGCTTCTCCCAGGGATCTCCACTGACCCCATCCTCAAGGTCACTAAGGTTTTCCACAGCTCCCAACTCCCTCTAATGAGCTCCTGATTGCCCCAGAGGCCCTACTGCTGTCTATTTCCTCTTCCATATTCTCTTCCAATTGTCCCCTGTGCCTATGGCACCGCCCCCCACCCTCCCTAGCACACTTGCTAGCCCTCTTTCCCCAGGTAATGGGATCTTGAGGGTCCCCTGCCCACCCCATCCCTCCAGGAGACCCTCTCATGTGAGGGAGAAGAGAAGAGCCCCAACACTAGAGAGAGCTGAGGTCACAGTGGAAGGTGGGATGGAAAAAAAAGGTGTGATACTGTGAGAGTGTGTGTGAGTGTGTGTGCATACATGTTTGTGAGTATCTCTGAGTTTGTGTGTAATGTGTGACTGAGCACACATACTTTGAGTGTATGTGTCTCAGACCAGAAGGCAGTGGTCCTGTTGCAGATGGGTAATCCGTCGATGGATTTCTGTGGCAAAGTCAGCAGAGACTCTGTTGTCTATAATCTGGTGACCCCCCCCCGACTAACCCCTCAATGAGGAGGGGAGCTGGAGGTTTGGCGGGGTGCGAAACCCACCGATTAGTGGTAGGGGGTGCAAAATACACATCATTTGGTTTTGCATAATCACGCAAAATTTTAGGAAAATTACATTTAATTAAGTGAAATGAGAAACTGACAATTGGTCCTGTGTTTTAGTGATAAGAGAGCCTACTTTGGAAACCAGGATGCATTTTGCACTAAAAAAATTGTTCCAAAAACACAAAGAACGGCGACCAATAGTCGCTTAACTTGTTCCTGTGCGGCTGCTGATGCTGCATTTGTAGTGCATTGTTATAGTGAATGATGCATTTGGGGTAAACGACAAATGGCGCATAATTACATGATTAGGCATAATAGGGTAATTTCAGGAATTTCTTGTAACAAGAGTAACCCGAGATTATGCTCATCAATCTGGTGTAATGCAAATTTCACCCTGGCCTAGATTACAGCCGCCATCCCACTCTGCCCACCAACAAATGGACCCCTGAGGGTTCAGCTCACTGAGGAAGGCTTCAAGGGCAGCTGCATCTCTGGTTCTTCCTACCGCTGCCTGGTGGACTGTGCCCTAGTCATAGAGAAGGGCTCCTCCTTGTAAGGTGCATCCCGTCCTAATTCAAACACGCTCAGAAGAATTAACGCCTGGAGTCATGGTAGTGCTGAACTCTATTAGAGTCTGTGGCGCACCGGGAGCACAGCTTGTTTATGCAAAGAGATTCACTCACTCCCCTCTTAACTGACTGTGAGGGAGAATCCGAATTCTTCTGCCCTAGATAATGCAGAAGTTGAGCACCCATCTAATAAAACAGAGCCTTATTCACCAGCTGTCCCAGGGTCCTATGTCTGGCAAGAAGTTCTCCAGCTAGGTGCTCAGATATGTTCAGTTCATCAGCGTTAGTGGCACTGACCACCTTCGCAACAAAGGTGTCCCCTTTTCACGGATCATTAGACCATAAACACAGTAAGGAGCAGACCGTTCTGGGGATCACAACCAGTATGGAGTAAACACCAGGCTCTCAGAGACCAGGCTGCTGGTTTGGACATCACCTCCTACATTCCACCATTTTAAGACCCTAATGCAACTGTTTGGCAAAAGTTTTGGTTGAAAAGGTGTCTTCTGAAACATTTTGTATCTGTTATAGGTAAGTGTGGCTCTGCCTTGAGGAGACAGAGAATTTCATAGTGTTAGATCCAGATCTCCAAGTGATCAGCTCTGTTTTTCTGGCGGTTGAAGTGCACAGTTTGTTGAGATGTGACAAGGCTAAGCGAAGATGCCTACTTGGAGTGAACTTGTGGCCAGATCATCAACTGAGAGCCAACTCAGTGCTTTAAAGCTGGTTTGGGGGGCTCTAATTCTGTGTTTCGAAACATTTTGACAGCTCGATTTTGAAATCTCTGATGTCTGTCCAACAAAATCTGTGGCATGCCCAGAAAAATAATTTTGTGGCAGGCTATCCGTCCCCAAATGAGACATCTTGTAAATTCAGTTCAGTGAGAGGTTTTATGCTGATTTACAACGGACAGACCGATGTCTATTCCCACATCAGCTACTGAATGGCATCTCCTGCAGCCATCCTTCAAAAATCTAAGGTAACCTCCGAAGAGGCCAGATCTGCACCATACATGGGGGGCATATTTATGAGAGGGTTGCATCATGTTTGCACCACGCAATGTGGTACATGCATGACGCTAACCTTTAAGTCAGATTACTGAAGCCAAGCAAAGCCACTTTCTCATGGCTTCGAATGGCTCCAAAAAATGTGGAGAAACGCGACACACCAACAATGGCTGCATTGTGTAACTCTGCAATGGGATGGCGTTCCGTGGGCGTTGTGTGCATGTTCCCACACAACTCCCTTGGTTTTTCATGCATTCCCAGATTTACAAGACTTTGTAAACCTGGGAATGCGCCAAAAAGATACGCCTCACCAGGAGAGGCGTAACCAGGAGAAATATCTTAATGGGGAGAAATATCTTCTTTCTCCTCGTTACTTCCTCTTTCTACGGGTGCTGCGTTCTGCAGCTGACATAGATTGAGGAATGTGCCTCTAAGTATTGTTTTTGTGCAGGAAACTGTCCCTTCCTGCGTGAAAACAAACCTGCATGCAACGCAGGCACCCTTGCACCATGGCACAAGGGTAACTGAGTTAGAAAAAGGCAGCCAATTGTGCACCAGCACAGGTGCAAAAATCAGGAATGAGGTGTATGCCTTAAATACAGTACATTCCTGCACTTTCCTGAGACACAGGCACCTTGCTGGGCTGCACTGTGCCATAAATGAGGCCTATACTGCTGAGCTGGAGACAGATTGAACAGACCACCCAGCACTATGGATGACCACTGACACTGACCAATCATGAGGAAACATTCAAAGCTCAGTGCCTCACATCCAAAGCCTTGATCATAGATGTCTAAGCTGCTGTTTGTGGACTACCCACCAGCTCCCCATCGCTGACTGCACAGAGCAGACCTTCTGCACCGTGCAATAATGTTTCCGCTCCTGGTCATCAGCTCCCAAGACCTCTAGCTATGTACACTCTCCCACTCATCCTTCATCTGGAGGTAGACTTTGTGAACCAAGGCAACAGCCTTCTAGTGCATCTCTTTCATTAATGCTATGACTAGTAATTGCCTAATCAGCCATCTTCTTTCTTGATTAGCTCCTACGTGGTGTTGTTCCCCTCACAGCATTAGTTCTCTAAAGCAGCTGAAAGGTTGGATCAACAGTATACAAAACAAATAAATGAATGAATGAAATGAAATAAATATTACAGTCCAAGGCAGGCTAGTGAAAGTATAAACGATGGGGGATGTCCTGACCCTGTATGGAGAAGGCCGCCTGATCCCGGGGCTTCGTGAGGTGGCGGGCCCTGGACGGGGACAGCAGTGCTCAGGGAGCTGTGAGGCCCAACAACTGAACTGCGAGGGACCTTTTGAGAGAAGTGCCCCGACCAGGGGGACAATGATGAGGCGCCCTCCACTACAAGCGCCTTCCCAGTGCTGGACAAAGGCAGGCGAGGCCTAGCCTTCCGTTTGAGACGGCGGCCTTGCGTGCCAGCAGAGTAGTGCCGTTGGTGGGATAAAGACACACCTCGGGACCTGGGCTAGCAGCCCCCCTACCAATAACACAGGAGTGGATCCAGTGGGGATCCCCCTTCTCACCCTCTCCTGGAGACCTTCCCTGCCTCCCCCCATAAATCGCTGCAGAAGACTGTTCCAGCCCGCAGCCACGAGGGGAGGATCACGCTGAAACACAGGGGCGAGCAAGGGGCACAACGTGGACGTGCCACCCCCCGCAACGATGCCACACCAACACTGCTACAAAGGCCTTCAGGGGACCCCCCACCTCTTTGTGGTTGCCCCCCCCACTACATAGCACTGCACGTCCTCGCATTGACCTCTTCGACCTGCGGTTGGCCGAGGAGGACAGGAGAGGCCAGATACAGCCCCAGTGAGCCCAAGGAGGGAATGAGCAGGGGGGTGAGGGATATGTACAGGGGAGGCTGGATACAGCCCCAGTGAGCCCAAGGATGGAACGAGCGGGGGGTGAGGGATATGTCAAGGGGGCAGTAGCCATCCCCAAAGAACTGCCACTGCCATCACACCACCGGACAAGGTGGGGGCCCTCCGTATGAAGACAACCCCCACCCCCCAAGATCGGAATTGTAGAAAGTGACCTGTCCTACCACGAGTTGCCTTGACCCACCTTGCCTTGCCTACCCTTTCGGTGTCATACATCCATTACCTGCACCTTGCAGGCCATTGTGCCTACGGACTAGCACGTAAACCCTAAGCGGAACCACCACCTATCGACTCGTTGACCTCGTAGGGGAGACCTGGGCGGAGGCTACCGCAGACGGCATGGACCCAGGAGCAGAGTACCCTAAACTATGACCGCTCAAAGGTACTAGCGCATACCGGCTCCACCACCCCCCTACACAACACCACCAGTGAGGCTTAGAAAAGTGGAGAGGACCCACGGCAGAGTGGACCAGACAGGGGTGGTGCCCACAGGAGGGGACTCCCTAGGAACTAGAGTCTTTGGTTTACCAGTGACACCTTCCCATCCCCTCCTCCACCCTGCTTCTTCTACAAAGATACTGGGTGCGCAATAGACAGGGCGGCCCTTCTCTCCCGGCCTTGCAATAATAGTAGAGAAGCTACCCCTGCTAGTACGAGACGACGTTGGCCCCCAGTTGGGCAACAGCACTAACCTGGACAGGCTTGGACCAAGGCCTTACCCGCATCGATACGGAGCAAGTTCATGTAACTGGACAAGAGGGTCAGCCTCCAGCTTTCCCCTTTTATCTTTACCCCTCTCATTTTTTGGCACTGAACTCAGTACGCTTGTCAGAGGCGTGAACTTCGGGACTCAACCCTATGGTCCTAACACGAGGTGCCTGTCCCAGAGATGCCCAGCGGCAAAACGACAGGTAAATCCTCTGGTAAGCCAGCAAGACAGCTTCTCTTCTCTGAAGCCCTCCAACACACACGACCTCTGCCAAAGGAACGCAACCGGCAGACCTGCTCCACACCACAGCCTGTCCAGCACAGGAAGCAACTATTTTATGCACACTTCAAGAAGTTACAGCTGTGGGTTGCAGACTTGAAGTAATGGACTCTATATCCTCGCTGACAGCAGAGACAAAATATATACGCTTAGACATTGCGGGTTTCCAGTCCCGAGTTTCAGGGCTGAAGCAAAAGGTAGTTACAGTGGAGGACCATCTCAACACCACATCAGACCAAGAACTTCTGTATCTCCGCAGTAAGCTTATTCATTTGGAGAATAGGAGTTGCATGGACAACCTCCGTTTTTCGGATTCCCGGAACAAATAGAAGGGAAAGACATTCAGGCCTTCCTGCAGACTGCCCTCCCCAAACTAACAGGCTGAACCTTTGACCCACCGTTGGAGTTCCAGAGGGCACACCGGCTGGGCCCAAAGCGAAATGATGGAGCACACAGACCCCACCCGATCATCGCCTGTCTCATGCAACACGGGCAGGTCTTACAACTCCTCCTCATAGCTCGTTGCCATGGACCATTCCGAACAGAGGGATATGAGGTCTGCATCTCAGCGGACTTCTCGAAGGAGACCAACGATCGTTGAAAAGCATTCCTGTCACTCAGACTATGACTACGCCAACTGGAAGTGAAATGTGGCTTGTTTGACCCAGCGCAGATGTGGATCACCAAATACGGAATTTCCAAGGACTTTTACGAACCAGAGGACTTACGGCTTTTCCTGGACATCTTATCTCCTCAGTTAATGGATACGACTCCTATGGCCCTGCCTCCAGGTCAGACCACTGACTCTCAAGGTGCACTGCCTCCTCCAGCCACATTGGAGTGGAGAAACCATCACAAACTGCAGGCGGTGGTGCACCACATTTAGGTGTCGGACATAGACAAATCTTGCTCCCCTTTGAAACCTTTTCATGTCCCCACCTGGTGTCACAGTGATGACATGGGCCAGACAAGACCCGAGAGACTTGATCGAGATCTGGAGACTTCGCACCTGTATCGGCGGACAGATGAGTATCTTGCTGTATGTTGTTAAATGAGATACCCTAGTTGTAGTGTAATCAGATTATGGTTGAGACTCACTAGCAAGTCACAATAAGTCAAATTCTGTTATGTGGTCTATAGCACTGTTCCTCTTTCTATCTCCCCTTCCTCCCTCCTCCTTACTTACATACTTATCGCTCCATTGGCGTACCAGGTTTCTGTTAGAGCATCAGCAGGAATACATGACCTGTACAATGTAACGAGTTACATGTAAGATGTAGGATGCAGTGCACAGTTCTGAGCTAAATCAAACAATTTCATGTATTGGGCTTATGCCCACAAAGTCTCATTTCGAATATTTTATGTTGTACCTTATGCGGTTTAAACTGGTGCCGGAACCAGGCTGTTCCAGCTCCCCGGATTGTCTGCTGTTATTGTTAATATCCAATATGGCACCATATGTGACACTACCCATTACAAGGCGCTCATACCCATGCAGAGTTTTTTCGTGCTCGTCCCCCGCTCCTGCCCTGGCAGAAGATGACACTAGAGATTCACCCCTTTTGGCACCCTCCTCTCATATTTTTTCCCATTTGGGTCACTTATCTGGGACCCTGGGGCCCTACGCTCACGAAGATCACAGCTACTCTACATACCGCGGCTCACCGTGCGCGTCCTGCCCCCAGATGGGGCCCTCCCGGCCGAGCGCATAGGCTCCACAGGTTTATACCCGAAGTCCACAGATCAAGACCCTTGGGGTTCTGACCCTACCCGTAACTGGTAGACCCACCTCCCTCTCCAGTTGGTACCCAGTTCTTTCTCCCACCCTTCCTTTATCTTTTCCCTTATCTCTCTCTTCCCTCCTCGCACCCCCCTCCCTTCTCTCTGTCTCCCTTTCTTTTCCCATCTATCCCTAGCCCCTTCTGTTCCACCCTACCCTCCTCCACTCTCCCTTAACCACCACAGGTGGGCATCCAGCGCCCTACACCTCCCCTTCCGCCTCCACTGTCCCAACTCACCTCTTTCCCTCCAAAAACCTCTTCTCCTTGGCCTCCATATCCTCTACCCTTCCACTGGTCCCCCACATCTAGTGCTGTCATGGCTGTTTCGGTCCCAAACCCAACCGGTCCACTCCAGATCCTATCCTGGTATGTCAATGGTCTGACCCACTTTGTGGAAAGAAAGAAGATACTCTCCTTCATTCTAAGCTGGCTGATGTAGCTCTCCTCCAAAAGATGCATCCTGATGATGTTGAATATAGTAAACTGCACTGTGATTGGGTAGGAAAGGCGGTATTTAGTTGCTGTCCTGCACCACAGACGTCGGGGAGGAGGACGCCAAGGAAATGTGGGGAGGGGATCTTACTTCATAAGACACTGCCCATAACTGTCTCAAAATCGTGGTCGGATCCTGAGGTGAGATATGTGTTTGCCAAACTGAAGGCGGGAGATTCCTCGTTATGCGTTGGTTCAGTATATCCACCTACAATTGTTCCTCCTTCAAATTAACTGCCTTCTTGCAGAGATAGGGGCAACCTGCTACTTTATATGGGGAGACTGGAACCTGGCCCGAGATGCAGTGCTGGATAGGACCGGACCCATCGATGTCTGCAACAACCATGACAGGACCATCCTGGCTGACGTGTCCTCAGATCATGGGCTGGTGGACCACTGGAGGCTCACATTTCCAACAGACATGGAATTCACATTCCTATCATCAGTACTTCGAACTCAGTCACGATTGGACTACTTTCTCGTGACACATAGTTTGGTGGCCCGGATCCAGGACACTTGAATACTGGAGTGTGGTTTCTCAGACCACTTTCTGATCTTATTATCCATCGCCGCGGGTCTTCTCTCTCTGGGCCGCAAGCCATGGTGCTTTGCAGTACACCGTTATCACTCCCCACAGGCCAAAACATGACTGCAGTCCCATGTGTCCACTTATATGCATGACAATAAAGGCACTGTTCGCTCCCAGAGGGTTTTATGGGGAGCTGCAAAAGTGACCCTTCGCAGGCAAATGATGCGTGACACGCCACAGGCTAATAAGAACAGAAGGGCCTGTCAGGCAAAACTGGAGGGCGACATTACATATCTCACCCTACAATACACTGCCAACCCATCTACCCTTGCTCGCCAGTGCCTGGGCCGGGGTTGAATGGCCCTCAATGAACTATACAGGTCCCAGGCCGAATTTGCACTGCAATGTCTGCAAGGACGACACTACGAACAAGGGGAAAAGGCTGGTCGGCTTTTAGCCACTCAACTTCACCAGACAGAGGCTGCCCAGGCCATCCCCACCATTGCATCCACCAATGGGGAAATACTCATCCGCCCACAGGAAATTGGTAATGAGTTTGCGACTTTTTATCAGTATCTGTACACCCCAGAAACGGTGGCCAGTCCTGTCCAAGTTGAGGCCTTCTTGGAAAGCACTCACCTTCCCTGTCTATTGGCTGAGGGTCAAACTCTGCTGAGCCGAGCGATCAGTAAGATTGAAATAGCACAAGCCATCTCTAACCTCCCTTGTCATAAATCACATGGGGAGGATGGTTTTCCTACAGAATTCTATAAATGGACTGGGGAAGAGGTGATAGATTTCATATACGAGACGCTCTGAAAGGCATGCCGCGAGGTCTCGCTGGGCGCAATTTCCAAAAGGGCAATGATTGCGGTTATACATAAACCTGGGCGAGACCCCATTCATTGTGGCAGCTACCGACCTAACTCCCTCCTGAATGGAGATATCAAAATCCTGGCCAGCGACTTAGCAGCCCATTTACACAAAGTTATCCCATCCTTAATCCATCACACACAAGTGGGGTTTCTACCGGGACGCACCTCTGGAAACCACCTACGCACTCTCTCCCATTCCCTGTGGGAAGCCAGAAATCTACCGGACAAAGCCCTGGCCTTATCCCTTGATGCTGAAAAAGTATTTGACCGCATTGAATGGGACTACTTGTTTGTGACCCTGCAAAAATTTGAACTGGGTGAACAATTCATTGCCAAAGTCCGTCTGCTATACGATTGTCCCATGGCGCAAGTCAACTGCGGGGGCTTCCTGTCTGACCATTTCCAATCCGTAGAGGGACGAGGCAAGGCTGTCCCCTCTCGCCACTTCTATTCCTATTGGCCATGGAGCCGCTCGCGGCCACTATTCGCCAATCCCCATTGCTTGCAGGAATACCCCTGCAAGGGGGGGGGGTCTGCAAACTCTACGTATATATGGATGACATCCTACTCACCCTAGCAGACTTAGGCCATTCCTTACGGCCTTACTGGAGATGATTGATGGGTTTGCGACCCCATCCAGGTCCCTGCTGAACTGGGACAAGAGTGAAGCGCTGCCCCTTTTGCTTATCCCAACGAGAGCAGCAATACACGGATTTCCATTCCGTTGGACACCGACCCGCCTCAAATTCCCAGGGATACTTGATAACCAAGGATTAGAATGTATGGTGGCAGATAACCTGGACCCTCTCATCGCCTGTATTAAAATGGACTTAGAAAAATGGTCTCATTTCGGCCTCCCCACGTGGTGGGCAGGGTGCAGGCAGTAAGGATGGTTATGTTACTGCGCTTGACATATGTGCTAGGAATGTTACCCCTTCAAGCGCCCCTCTCGACCATGAGACCGATAGACGCAGAGATCAGAGCCTTCGTGTGGGGATCCACTCGCCCCCGTTTAGCGTCAGCAAAACTTATGGCGTGCCGCTCTTGCGGAGACATGGGGCATCCTTCTGTGGAAATTTACGCCCATGCTCTCCACCTATCCCAGTTAGCATACATGCTCCCCGGAGTAACAGATCCACCACAGTGGATGAAAACAGAAAGACTGCTACTCTCCCATCGAGGTGGCCTTAGTGGCCTGTACCGCACCGGCCTTCCACAAACATGTCCTGCCAACCCGATACTGAAGACGATGCATGTGGACTGGCGTAGGGTGCTCTGCTTTCTTAGAATACATCCTTCTTTACGTTCTCGGGCCCCTTTGTGGGGAAACGACAGTCTACGAGATGGGGGAGATACCCTTAGCTGGGCAGAATGGAGTTTGGCCGGCATTGACAGTCTGGACCAAATTATTGAGGATGGCGTAATTAAACCGTTCGGGAGCCTACAAGAGGAATACGGTCTCCATCCTTGCCAGGAGTGGCGTTATCTGCAGCTTAAGCACTGCCTTCAGCGAAGTATGGGAGCCACCGCTTGGGTCGTTCAGGCCTCACCTGTAGTGGCTTATCTGAAGACATGGGGACACTGCAAGGGTGTGATGGCAGGTCTATATGACGTTCTTACACAGCATCTATATTTGCAGCTTCTCCTCAAAACACTACTTTCTAACTGGCAGATGCGCCTTCAGCCGGAATATGCCACAGAAGACTGGTCAGATATCATTAACGCCCTAGACAGAGGCACCCGAGAAGCCCACCTGAAGTTATGTCTCTTTAAAATATTCCATGACTGGTACTGGACCCCTGTGAAATTATACAGAGCGGGAATTTTACTACATGCGGACTGCTGGCGATGCTCGGAGACCCGGTGCAATTTGACCCATGTTCTCTGTGTCTGCCCATTGGTTCAACCCCTGTGGGAAGCAGTCGGCTCCATCCTCGGTGCCTCTCTGCCGCTTCAGCTGCCGCTCTCCTCTTCTCTCATACTTCTGCACGACACAGGACATCTCCCCGCTCTGTCATGGCCTCAATGAAGACTGCTTCACACGGCTCTAGGGACAGCCAAGATCTGCATCCTTCGTCACTGGAGGTCAACTGTCCCCCCACCCCGGAAGAGTGGATAGCAGCAGTGATCCGAATAGCCGCTCATGGATGTGTCATCTATCATTTGGAGGACAAAGGTGCTCTTTTGGAGCAGACTTGGGCGCCCTTTCTTGCAAGAGAATCTTAGAACACTCACCATCTATCTACCCCACCGCCTGTCACTGCTGCCAGTACTGTGACCTAAGCTTTCCACCTACCCCAGTTCTGTCCCACCTTCCTCTCCTCCCATCCCAGGACCTCCCCCTCTCCCCCCATACTCCTCCTCCCATGAGCCCCATCCCCCCCAGACTGAGATGGGCGCTGAGTGCCTCTAGGCCCGTTGCCTCTGCACTTAACACTTCCCACCCCCCTTACCTCTGTTCCTCACTCTTCACTGTGTCTCTTTTCTTCTTTCTCTCCTACCTGATTCTCTGTTTTTGCATTTTCATGTTCCTTAGAGTAGTTGACCTTTTCCCCATCCCTCACCTCCTAAAAAGTCCCTATAATAGCCAACTCTACCTTCCTCTGCCTCACCTCTTCCAACCTCCCCATATAGAGTGCTATTAAGCTTAATTTCACCCAACACTATCTGGTCCTGCAGTACCGTACTCTTCTCTGGCTCGATCTCCTCGAATGCGCACCCTCATCTATTACCCTCTCCTCTCTCAACTCTACTACCCCTTTCCTATAACCTCCTCCCGTGCCCCCCCCCCCTTCCCAATGCCCATCCCCTTATCTCATTGTGGGCTGCACGCCCTACACACAATGAGCAATGACCTGATGGCACAACCCATTGACTACCGCTGCTCTCTGCGCTCCCCTCTTCCTCGACTGCGCTATGACATATCCACCACCGGTCCCCCCCGCCCTTGACTCCCAGCATCTGGATTGACAGGTAGACTGCTTAGTCCACTCACCGAACACTGGCTCCAAGTAGTGCTGCACGGCTGTCTTGGAAGGGGAGCACTCCCTGGAACTATCTGGAATTCTACGGGACAATGAAACCTTGGACGTCGCTCATTAGGTGCGCCGCACAGTCATACTACCCCAATGCTTCTAAGCCCCCCACCAAGTGCCCCCCATGCCCTCCCCCTCCCCCACTTCTTCCTTCCCTATCACCCGCATCTTTCTATTAGGATAACAGACACTGACTTCCTCTGTCATGTACAAATGATGTAGTGGAGGAATGTACTCTGTTTTATTCCTGTACTATGTTTGTACTGTTCCATTTCTCTAATAAAAAATTGCAACAAAAAAAGAAAGTTTAAACGATATGAACACCTCACTCTAAAAATCCAAAAACCAGAGTAGGAAGTAGAAGAAGTATTTTTGGTGAAATTCCACTACATTGATTTAATGTAAGAGTGTTTATAAATGTCTAGGCATTTGATGTGGATGTACACACATGAGGCTCTATATGGGTTCCAATTAATAGTATCAACATTGTTGATTGTACAACTGAATATCAACAAGAAGAATTTAGACATACAAGAATATCGAGGACAGGATATCGAGGGTTAAAACAACGAAAGGTAAGTGCATGTAGGGAAGTATAGATTTACTATTCTTAGAACCACATTTACGTACCTTGAAGCTATATGTACTGTGTAGGTGTATACCTATTTCTTCTAATAAATATATATATATACATTTGAGGTGAGCAAATCTAGAGTGTCGCCGGTGTTGCAGGGTGCTCCTTACTGGAGCTGCTCTCCGCCTAAACTTAGGAACTACCCAGAGTTCTTTCTGTTTTGCATAATTTATGTGTCACTCTACCCTGCGTTGTGTTTTGATTTTAGATATATACATATATATATATATATATATATATATATATATATATATATATATATATATATGGAGATAGGTATAGAAAACCTAAACATGTTACCTGTCGATATTTGTTTTCGATATTTTGTGCTCGATATTTACTACCCTCAATATTCTAATATTCTAACTTCGTTTTTTAGTAGCAACATAGAGGAATACTGGTCTGTATAAAGTGCACAAAAATCCCCAATGGAAAAGCACAATTTCTATCAGATGAACACAAGGTTTGGGGAGAGGCATGGGGCTACATTTTTGGAAACATGATGGTAAAATGGGAGACAATCTGCGGTAATGGAGGATTCGGACAAATGAGAACACTGACTCCCTGGTCTGTCTCTCCCACACCTAGAAGTGGTAAAACATCAGACAGACCAGCAGTGTTCTTGGCCATTAAAGATGATAGATATGTGGACTTCTTTAGAACAATCCCCCAATAAAGGGTGTCCAAGAGACGAAAAAGACAAGAAATGAGTGGAGGAAGTCAGCTGCCCCAGCCCCATCAACGTCATCTCATTTCATTTTAAACTCAGATTTACAGTCATCCATTTACCAGGAGAGCCCCACTCAAGCTTCAGCCAAGTAACAATACCTCACATTGCTGCACGGGAAAGCTTATGCATTTTTTATTAGTACAAATGCTTGCAAGCCATTGAGAGAACTTTATACCATACCAATCAATACATTTCTGCTATTTATGGCTATATTCTTAGAAAATCAGCTTACGCAGGCCTTTCTGATATATGAACATTATAACTTGGCTTCTGTTTACACTCAAATGGCATTGTGGGTTTGAAAGTCTCTGCAGCAGTTTTTCTCCACCATGCTTCTCGTTTCATCCCAACCAGATGTTTTCCTATGCAGGAAATGCAAGACATTGGATTATTAATTGGGCTGGGGGACCATCCATCTCAAAGAATGATCAACATTCTTGACACACTGGTATCAAGGGCACAGAACGGACAGGTGTAACTTAGAGGCAATGTGTAAAGTATTTATGAAGTACCAAAACAGGAATAAAGTCAAAATGCAAACAAATAAATATCCCAAATGAAGTTAGAAAAATAGAGTAAAACTTAATAAACAAAATGGCACCAAGACAACACCAATCCAAGTACTGGGAACCGGGGATGTGATTTTTTAAAGTCTAAAGTAATAATAGGACCTATAGGAATAAAGGGCCAGTGATAGTCTATAGTTGTGGTACCTGGGCCTAGGCACAGTTTGATTCTGACCACGAAGGAACGTGGGTTGGATACACCAACCAGGTTAGTCCTATTAAATGATTTTACTTCTGACTTTAGCCCTTTAAGTCCCAATCCTCCACAGGACTGCTCTTCTAAAGCCCCCGAGGACCTCTGGGGAGGCACTTAGTTTCATAGGGTGTGAGGCAGAGTCCAGTCCAGTTGACACTGATCATTCAGATAGTTGTAGGAAAGTCCTCTTGTACCTTGTCGTGTCCCTATAGCTTGAACAGGAGGTCAGCTATGAACTCTGGAGTCGACTTTGTCCTAGGTATACGAGCAAGCAGGCCTAGCACTTCGGGGTTGTTCTAATCTCACAGAGAGCAGGTCCAGACCTCTTCAGATCTTCCTCACATCCAAGTATGTTCTGAACGGATTGCGTGGAGATGCCACTTTCATGCCCAGCAAATGCCAGTGGTTGGGGATGACTCTAATCAATAGGGTAAACGTTCCTAGGGCCCTCTCTACCCACATCCTTGGGCATTTTAAAGATGGTGAAAGACTTGGGCCCTCATTCTGACCTTGGCGGTCTTTTCGCAAGACCGCCGAGTTACCGCCGCGGTGAAGACCGCCGACCGCGGCGGTGTGCCGCTGTGCGCATTCTGACCGCTGGGAGCGTTCCGCCGGAAAACCGCCAGCAGCCACACTGGCGGTCGGCGGGAAAGTGGAGACTGGTCAACCTCCACCGCCACGCCAGCAGAACACCGCCCCCAGAATTACGACCCACATTTCTGTGTGGCGGTCTTCTGTTGGCGGTCTTCTGTTGGCGGTCACGTCCCTATGGCTCCCGTCGCCTCCCGGAGGACCAACGCACAAGGTAAGTTGATCGTCCGTGAGGGGAGGGGGTGGGGGGGTGTTGTGTGATGTGGGCGTGCATGGGGGTGTGCGTGTGAGTGTGTAGAGGGGTGCTGCTGTGTCTATGGGTAATGTGTGCTGTTCGGCAGGTGCGCATGTCGGCATGTATGTGTGCGGGTATGTGTCCCCGTTGTGTATGTGTGTGTAGGGGGTGTGTATATGTGCATGTTGGGGGTGTGTGCATGTCGGGGTACATGTATGTACATGTCGGGGTGGGGGTGGGGAGGGGGTTCGTACCACCTCTGGGGGGTGGCAGGGGGGTGGAGGGTGTGGGGGGAGGACTCGGGTGGGTAGTGGGGGGTGGGGGAGACCCCTATCAGTGCCAGGGAAGGAATTCCCTGGCCCCGATAGTGCTTACCGCCATGGTTCGCACGGCGGTTCCCGCCCGCAAGAAACCGCGGCGGTAGGCAGGGTCATAATACCCTTGGCGGTCTTGGGACGACCGCGGGGCCGGAGTGCGCAAACTCCAGCCCCGCGGTCATGACCGCCGCGGCGGTCGGAGCGGAGAAGTAGCGGTCGGTCGCGGCGGGGACCGCCGCGGTCAGAATGCCATTTTTAATACCGCCGGTCTGTTCGCGGTCCGACCGCCGTCTCTCCGCCGACCGCCAGGGTCAGAATGAGGGCCTTGGTCTCTGGGTGTATGTAGGGAGTATACTATGGTAACTCTAGTGTCCTCCCACATCTAACACCAAAATCGAGGTTTGGTCCAGTCACGCTCAAATAAACCCAGTGACAGAATCCTGACAGGATAAATAGGCTTTTCCAGCAACCAGACATTGGATAAGCTAGAACTGTTTTGGCATCCTGTTTTCCTTCCTTTCAAGTATGCCACCAGCGGTTAGGTAAATCCTAGAGACAGAAATCTGGTGCGACAGAGCAAGTCCTTTGGCAACTATACATTGGATAAACAATAGTTATGTTGTCATCCAGGCAAGACCTACCACTCCTGTCTGGGGTGAGTGATTACACTCACTGGATAACCTGCGCTCACCCTTGGGTAGCATTGGCACAGCACCCCCACAATAAATACACTGAGTGTCACAAAAGAGACTTCAGACATGTGGGAGGTAAACATAGTTTGCATTAAATACACTCATAATTAACGCAGAATAAAAATCCTGAGCTTCTGGGCATAAATCACATTTGATAATGTTACTAGGAGTACTAGGCTCAGCCACATTAAAATGACATCCGTACCATGCACACTTAGGAGAAATCATACAGTACTCCCCGAGCACCCTCATGCGGTGCGAAACGTTGTCAAAACTAGGCCCACCCTGGCAATTAATATAATGCAATAGCACACAGTTATAGGATGCACCCCAGATCGAAACAATTTCAAGAATATATACACACATATAACAACAACACTTTTAGCAGCACTATGGGCCAAGGCCGCACAGGTAGAAAGAACTATTGTCAAATGTAGTATCCAGCTGGCAAGAACTCAACGTGTAAATCAGCACCACCAGTCGATGTAATCACTAGCAGATGGTCTTCATGCAAGCACTCCCGCCACACACACGTTCACTCAGCATCGCTACGCTTTGCTATGGGTATCAGGCACGTCCGTACTAACCACACTCACATGCACGCACACAGCACCAATATACAGTGCAACTAATACCCAACAGGTCAATTGGTAGCACAATGCAGATCTCGTGGCCTAAACCCTCCTCCACCCTACGTCTCACACCGACGAGCCCACACCCATGGATTGGAAAGAGTTCACCCCCCCCTCATTGAGATGAGGCTGCTCTCGGCCCAAGTCACACTTAGTTGAGTTCATGGAGAGGAGGGTGGAGGTTGGTAGCAGGACTGACTAAGAGGCAGTTAACCAGCAAACAGGGGTTGGCCACCACTCAGTAAGTTCACCCACAGAATGCAGAGCAGAAATGTCTGAGAGAAATAGTTTTTTCAATGGAAGGAATCAATATTGTGCCTTCTGGCACCACTTCTGCTCTGCGAAGCACCGCAGGGGTGTGTGTGGGGGTGTGTGGAGTGATTGTGCAGGCTCTTGACACACTTCCAATAGCTCTTGGAAGCTTTCCTTCAGTACGGTCAGTTACTCTCACCACCCAGGCCCGGTTTGGGCAATACTACTTTGCACATAATGTCGCCCGGGGCTGGGTGAAGAGAAGGCAGGTAGTTTGCCGCACAGCTGACCCAAAGAAAATGATCAGTTAAGAGGGGAATGTAGCAGGGGAGCCTCTCAGAAGACAGAGATGCCCCGTCAGGTACACGTTGGTCTAAGTTGCACGCAGGCAATCTAGTCACAATGTCTTGTGCATGATAATCCAAGTCACACCATACAATTACAGCTTCACACACACAACGATGAGTTGCGCGTTCTGTGCCACCCTGGAAATGAGGCACAACATGTGGTGCACATGGATAAGGCTTGTACCAGACAGTTTTGATCACTTATAATGAAGAGTTACCAATTCTATGTTCCAGAGAAATGAGGCACCACGCCTGGTGCACAATGATACGAGTCAGACTAGACAGTTCCATTCACCTACATTTAAGAATTACCAATCTTGTGCCTCCTGAGAAATAAGGCACATCACCTGCTGTGTGTTGATACAAGTCGCACCAGACAGTTCCAGTCACTTACAATCGAAGAAATGCTAATTCAGTACCTCACCATAAATGAAGCACAACACCCGGTGCACGTTGATACAGGTTGCACCAGACAATTCCAGTTCCACACAAAGGTATAAGTTCAGTAGTGCCCCCACCTTTGCGGGTCACAACATGCAAAGCAGACACCGCATGCAATGATCATGAAGCAGACCATGAGGGGTCCCGCACTAGTGAATCCGCTCACCACCAACAAGACTCTTTTGTGTGCCGAGGCCCTACGGTGCAGGGGACACATTCCTTAGGTGCGGGCAATGCTTTTGTGGCTCCTCCTTAGGTAATCCAGACTTCAGGCACAATTTTCAGGTTCATGCTCACTCAGCACTGCCAATTGGAACCCAGCAGATGATGTGGAACTTATGAGGGTATCTCTCACCAGATGTCACAAGTAGATAGTGTGGGTCCCTTGTGGAGATGTTTGATGTCATTGCGACCTCCACAAGAGAACAGAGGGCAAGCTGACAAGCCCTTGGAGAGCACACTTCAGGGTGCCACACAGCAGCTGGCAGTCTGCCCAAGACAGCCCATGATTCAGGAAGTGTGTGTGGTCCTTTTTCGTGGGCAGTAATGCTGCTTGTGCGCACAACAGATTCCTCTGGCAGTGTGCACCACGTGGCCCAGCGTCTCTGGTCCCGTGTCAATGGAAGTGTATCTTTACCCTGCTGCAGGATGACACCAGTAGTTATGTTGTAGTGTGCCTTTCAAGTTGGGGGCAGATCAAAGGTTATCTCTTTGAACCCTAGGTATCTCGCTTAATTTCAGTCCTGCCTGCCATTGGGCCATGGAATGCTGATCCTAATCTTTAGTGGGGCCATGATCCGGCTCTCAGAGGCCAAGTGTCAAAAACTCTCCCTCCACTCTATCCAGCCAGGCCCTCAAATGGCAAAGGCCTGTCGTTCCAGTTGCGTGCCCATTGTTTATAGTTCTTGATGGGGAATGCACAGATGTGCTCCCCTATCCTCAGGTGTCGATTGGAGCCAGGTGGGAAGGCACACAGACAACTCTAGAGAAAAGAAATGGCCACTTTGCAGAAGTGGCATTTCTCAGTTATAAATGGCAAAACCACCCTTGCCACAGGAAGGGATGTATCACTGTGAATCTAAGGATAGGAAACATCATGAGGATGCTCATCTGCAATCCAATATTGCATCTCGGAGTGAATCCACTCAATCCCCCACGTTAGCCTACGGGGAGGACAAACTCCAGAGGTAGTGAGAACACATATGGGTATTTTTCAATACTTTTAGAAACACCCTTGTTGCAAGTGCACAAATAGACGCCTGTAATGAAAGGCTGGACACAAGTTAAAGCACTCTTGTGCAAGCGTGCACACTTGAACCAGCAGTGGCAGGTGGGGCACATGTTAAAACACTGTGGTGCAAGCGTGCACATACCAACCAGTGATGGCAAGTGGGACACATTATTGAGTGCCACTTCCCAACATATTTAGGATGGGCGCATGAACTTTCACTCTGTGCTAGCAGCAGGAAAGTGCCCAGGGCCTTAAGGCCACTGAAAGAGAATCTGCAAAACCTATGGAAGGAGCCAATCTCCTAAGTAGGGAAAACCCATGTGAGAGTTCTGGGCATAGAACACACATAGGTACTGCCCTGCCTTCCGCCTTCCCAACCCTTCAGGGGTGCTCTTAGCTGTAGTGTAAGGCCCACTCTGGGTTGCCAAGGAGTAAGAAGCACAAGCGCAACTGCCCCAGTTCAACTGCACCTGCGCAACTCCCTAGGCATTGCACCCTTGGAGATGAGGACTTTGATGTGGCCCCTGACTGACTGACGCACCACCTGGAAGGGATGCACATTCTCTGTGACACTGAGAAATGTCTGCCTCAGTAAAGCACAAAACCTGGATGTGCACTACCTTGGGATTAGACCATTTCCTGGAAAGATGAACTAGGATTAATTGTGTCTAAAATGCAGCATCATCTGGGTTTCTGGTCGGCATTGTACCTGCTTCAGACTTCAAAGGCGTGTGTGATAGCTGGTCGTGTAAGTTGCAGAGAGTTCACTTTTGGACACTGGTCAAGTTCTGAGCATGAGAATAGAGAAAACAGCTAGACATGGCTGTTGCAAAGAGACCCCTTTCTGGGTGATAACTCACAGTTTTCATTTTCTGGGGACTTATGTGCTGGTACTTTTGATCTATAACACTTGTATGCTGCTACCCAGTGCTTTGTTCATGTGCTCTGACCCCTAAACAAAGTTCAAATTGGCTTAAAACCATATTGAGAATATTTAATTTCACCAAGAGACCATTGTATGTGGTGTAAACTACTCTTCTACCATGGAAAATTAAAATGTCGCGTGTGAGATGAAGAACTATTTTGTGCGTCCACTTTGTGACTCTGAAAATATAACAGCGACATCTACTGTGGTCTGGTCCACTGCAGCCTGCGAGCCCTCATGTTTGCAGGCAGATCAGTAAAAATACACTCTTACACACCTAAAAACCCTCTTCTAAATGCTAAACAAGCCACCCCTAAATGACCTCATTGCCCATAAGGTAGGGTAGGAAAGTGCCTAGAAGTGCTAAGATGTCTAGATTAATGATCACATACACCTGTTGTAAATAAATCACCAAAATACTATTTTCACTATATTGGGTTTAGCCGTTCCCATAGTAGATACTGGTAAAGCATGTTAAGTCACTGATTTTATATTGAACAGAAGGAAAGAGACACAGGAAAAGTTAATCACATTTGTTAACCTTAATTAAAATTGAAATGTGTTGGTAACGTTGGATTTGTTTCTAACTAATTGGCAAATACAACTTTTAGAATAGTTATATTCACTCCCCTGAGCCACTGAATGCCATTTGGCATTTGTCTGCAGCTGCTGGCCGACATACTCCGACTGCAATGAGGTGTGAAATTCCATCCAGGAGCAGCACAATAGAACACTTTGATTGACAGGGTGGCCTGAATGGGCAGGAAGGACTCATCTGAGCTCATCAGAACATTTCGGGTGAGGCAGCTGGCACTGCCTTTGAGGAAGTGTCAGATCCTACGTGCCAGGCCTGTGTGAGGCACATGTAAAACTTTTGTGTCCTTGAAAGGATAAAACAGAACCAGATCACAATTCTTGTGCATCCTGTAGGAACGTATCCTCTTTCTAGCTTGGTTACCCCAATTTTTTGGCCTGTTTGTCAGTGTGTTTGACTGTGTCTACTGGGATCCTGCTCATCAGGACCCCAGTAGTTATTCTCTGGCCCTTAAATTATGGTTGTGGGATACTGCTAATTCAGTATTACCACCCACAATTGGCATACTTGTGCCCCCTTATAAGTCCCTAGTATATGTTACCTAGGTACCCCAGGCTTTGGGATTCAGGGGATCCCTATGGGCTGCAGCATTTATTTTGCCGCCCATAGTGAGCCCATGCAAATGCTTCTGCAGGACGGCCTTTGCACCCTGTGTGAACAGGTGCATGCACCCTTTCACTGCTATTTACACTGCACCAGGTCATTTATTAGTCACCCCTACGGCACAGCCCCTTCAGTCCTGAGGGCAGGGTGTAGAGTACCTGTGTGTGAGGACACCCCTGCACTAATAGAGATGCCCCCACAAACTCCAGAACCATGTTCCCGGACTTAGTGAGTGTGGGGATGCCATTTTACACGTGTACTGGACATAGTTACTACCTATGTCCAGCTACATAATGGTACCTCCGGACATAGGCGTGTTTTGGTATAAACAATGTTGGAACCATACCTCGAGGCTTTTGCAAGCATTGGTTGTATGATTCCATGCACTCTGGGGGCTCCTTAGAGGACCCCTAGTATTGCCATTCCAGTCTTCTGAGGTTTTCCAGGCAGCCCCAGCTGGCTCTCAGACAGGTTTCTGCCCTCCTGTTGCATGAGCAGCTCAAGCCCAGGAAGGCAGAAGAAAGGATTTCCTTTGGGAGAGGAGTGTTACGCCCTCCCCCTTCGGACATAGGTGTGACAGGCTTGGGAGGGGTAGTCTTCCAGAACCTCTGGAAACGCTTTGAAGTGCCCAGCTGGTGCCCTCCTTGGATAATCCAGTCTACGCCAGTTCAGGGACCGCCAGTCCCTGCTCTGGTGCAAAACTGGACAAAGGAAAGGAGAGTGACCATCACTACCCAGGGGTGGTGCTCAGAGCTCCTCTAGAGGGTCCCTGGGTTTTGCCATCTCGGATTCCAATTTGGCAGGGAACTCTGGGAGCCTCTGAGTGGCCAGTGCCAGTAGGTGATGTCAGAGCCCCCCCCCGAAAGGGGGCTTACCTGTTTAGCTGACCAATCCCTCTTCCAGGGCTATTTAGGGTCTCTGTCTTAGGTGGTTCTTCAGATTTGGATTGCAGGACTCCAGCAGAAATCATCTGCATCCTTTACTTCACCTTCTTACCGAAGAAACTGCATCTGGACCCTCCAGGAACTCTACAAACTGCAACAAAGAAGCCAAGACAACTTTTGCAACATTGTATCTTCAGCTCCTGCCAGCAACTGCAAATGTTTCCCAAACGTGCATCCTCAGAGGACAGCCTGGCTTCAGACTGCACCAGAAGTATGAAGGACTCTCCCTTGGAGGGAAGGAGTCACTCTCCTGCGTAGGTCCGCTCTGCTGACAAAGTGCATGGATCCTTCATCACAGGTGGTAGACTGAAGTGGTCCCCACGGTCCTGACGTCCTGCTGTCCAAGTTTGGTGGAGGTAAGAGTTTGCCTCCCCACGCAAGACAGTACCTCTGTGCACCACGTGTTTTGCCGTTGCCAAGGCTTGTTGGCATCTTTCCACAAAGTTCTACATGTACCGTGCAGCTCCAGCCCCCAGCACTCTATCCCGCAACTCACAGCTTCCTGAGTGGGACCCTTTGTTGTAGTGCTGCATGGGCCTCCTTTTGCACCTCCTTTGTCCCCGTGCTGTGGGACACCTGTGCATGCTGCCTGGTCTTCTGAGGGCTCTCTGAGTTGCTGAGAGCCTCATCTGACGCCACCTTCTGGGTAGAGTCCACAAGGTCACTCCTTGTCCCGGGCAGCGCCATTTTCCGATAACTGTGAGCTTTGTGTATGCCAAGGCTTGTTGGTAGAATCCAGCAACGCAAACTGGAGTGCAATCATCCACCCGGCGTTGGACAGCTTCTGCACCCACCAGGAACCCGCATCCATCTTCTTGAGTGCAGTACTGATTAATCTTCCTCACCGGTGGTTCTTCTTTTGCACCTTCATCCGGGTTAGCAGGGGCTCCTGTTCTCCCTGGACTCTTCAGTGCTTCTTGGACTTGGTCCCCTTCTTCTACAGGTCTTCAGGTCCAGGAATCCATCGCTGGTGTCTTGCAGTCGCTCCTGGTTCTTGCATTATCTTCTTTCTCTTGTTCTTGTGTGTTCTAGGAAAGTTACTGTGATTTACTCCTGCTTTCCTGGGCTCTGGGGTGGGTTCTATTACTTACCTTTGGTGTTTTTTAATACTCGCAGCGCCCCTCTACACACTACACCTGCCTAGGTGGAAAACTGACCTTCTCATTCCACTTTCTTAGTATATGGTTTGTGTTCCACCTAACGGGGGAATGCCCCTCTTGCATACATTATGCCTGGCGCAGGCATAATGTGGTGCAAGGGGTTACAAAGTGGCGCAATGGATGCATTGCGCCACTTTGTAAATATGGTGACGTGTTTTGCCATAATATCACCACATTAGCGTAAAACAAATGACGCTTGTGTGGTGATAATATGACGCAAGGAGCTCTTAAATCTGCCCCTAAGTCTCTTACACTGAGGTCCTGGGTCCTTAGAAGAGTACTCTTGTTGTTGGTTGGACACCAGAAGAAAGTTTAGAAACTTCTGAAAACTTTTCCTCCATAGCTTTAGTGGGCCTTCTAGAAAAAGTATCCAATGGGCAGTCCCACAGCATCATATTTTGTCCTGAGGGGAGTTCTCCACACATTGGACTAAATATCTAATCCCCAATCTAAGTTCAGACTTCAGCAGGAAACTCAAAAGCTCCAAAATGCCAGAGGGACTAACTTGCTTCAGGTATCCGGGCTTCAGTTCCACAGCAGCAGCTACAGTTTCAATGGTGTCCTACGCGGAGAGGATTTTTCTTCTTAATAAGTGACAAATGGGACCAAGAAGATAGTTCAAGATTTTACTTTAAAAATGTGGCCGTCCCTTCCTGAAATGGGATTTAGAAACATTCTTTTAACTTTTTGGTGTCAGTAAGTTTACTGGAACCAATCTACTTGGTGTACTTGACCATGAGTCCATCACAGTCTGAAATTGCACATTGGTCATGGTCTACTGTGACTAGTAACTTAGATTGGGAACTTTATTTTTGGGGCACTTTTTCACTTTAATTAAACAAATCATATATACGGTTCTCTTACTGGATTTTTGTTGTTTGGGGCTTATTTTACTCATAAAAATGTTCCTTTTATTTAAAGTTGGATTGTTGTTTCATTGTGTTTTGTGTGACTTTTTCAGTTGTTTATGCACTGATGATACACTTCACGCATTGTCTCCGTTTTAAGGCTGACTCATTTGTGTCATGTTACTGGGGCCTATGGACTGTTTTATTGTATTTAATGTTTGGGACATCTAGCAGGTGGTGGCCTCATCCTCTGAGGTGAACATTCCTCCACCCTAGTAATAATCCACTTTCCTACAGGGGCCCCGCAAACGAGGCTTTTCATCCTGAGGGATTTAGGACAAAACTCCAGGAGCGAGATCTACATTTTTTTGTCATCTGCACCTGAGGAGAACATGGTAGAACTATTAAAGCCGACCCCTCCTGGGCTGAACAGCTGACAACATTGTGTGTTTGACATTGTGCGTGAGAAGGTCGCCTGCAGCTGCTGGTGCCCAGAGAAGCCCCTGGAGTGAAACAAGATGGCCTCTTCCAATCCTCTCCCCTTCTACTGTGAAAGGGAGACCCCTGCTCCTGCTGCACATTGGTGAGGAGTGCCGAAGACACTCCTCCTTCTCAGCAAACACAAGAACAGCAGCGTAGGAGGCAAAGTGGATGCTGGACCACGTGCAAGCACTCACCTGCCTCATGAAATCACCGCAAAAACTCCCATCAGCACATATGTAGGCCACCATATGGCCACCACACAGGCGTCCAATCAGAGGACAGTGCTACCGTGTGACTGCATACTCTGGGCAATACTCCGCTGCACATTCACCCCTCACAAGGAGGAGTAAGCATGTGTTTATACCTCTTGTGGGTGGGTTTAGCGTACGCAATGTTAGCGCGTGTGCTTTTACTGCATGCAATGGTGGTGCCGACTGTACAATCACACACAGTACAACCGTATGCACTAACATTACATGTGCTTAAATGCAGCAAACAAAAGTTATAGGGCCCACGAAAATACTCAAAAGAATATCTTTCAAGGGTCAATCACCAAAACAAGTTGTGAATGAGTAAAATTAAAGAAACTTCCACCCACATGGCAGCTCTTCGGGTGGCAGCAGGGTTGTGGACACTTGCCCTCACACCTGCTGCAGATGGCACTTGAGTGAAGGTGAGTTCATTCCCTTTCATTTCTACACCATGATGATGATGGTCACCTGCAAAGAGATGTGTAGATGAGTGCGTGCACATGTATGCACATCACTCTCCCTCCAGGGGAATATATCAGTCACACTCCAACATGGTCTCACCAAGTATAAGGTGCCATCCAACTCATGTTTCATCCCATCACAATGTGGGACCTCTTAGTCTCATACGCGTGTAAATACCCACTGCACTTCACTGCCTGCAATGTTTCCACCACAGATAATCTTTCAGGTGATATAAGGAGGCACGACTGAGTGGTGCCCCCATGGAGCAAACACTGTTAGAGAGGTATATGTTTGTGTACTTGTATGCACGCATGATTGGTGGAAAGTTTGCCCCACTCCCGATGACCCAATATGAAGTTCTATCTACGTGATGAAGGAATATTTAAATTGATTACACACCTACTAGTTGCTGGCAATTTCCACAGGTCTCTATTCGAATTCCATCTTTACCACATGTGTCACGCGTACCACCCTGCTGTTCGAAGTGATGCGTCTGACCATCCTCTTGAGGTCGTCCCACCTATTCTCAAGCTCTACATGCTCCTGAGGGTAGGTGGCCACAACATTCATCTTTTTGGTTATCATGTACCACAACAGCGACTGTACTTGGGGGATGTCTTTAACTCCACACGCAAAAAGACACAGCTTCTGAGCGGTGGCCTGAAAGCAGCTAGAGGTGGGAGCAGGCAAAAGGGTGGTGGGTGGGTGCATGACTGCAAGGTGAGTGGCGACTGTAAATAGAAAGAAATAGGCAGTTACCTTCCGTGTTGCATGACGTCCTCGCTCTGGTCCGTGTTCTGCTCTCTCCCCTCCAGGATCCGTGGCCTCCAGCAGAGTCCCCTAATCAATCCTGGCCCTGCTCTCATGCTCATAACCAGCATGAGAGCAGCACCAGGATTGGAGGAAGCAGCCTGTCTCAGTGCTCTTAAGAGCACTGGAGGATTGTGCTTTCTCCATCGCAGCCATCTAAGACAGCAGGGTTAGAGAGGTTTAAAAGGCACGTCTGGCTGGCCATTGCACGGAGGCCGGCCAAAGAGACATGCGTACTTTTAAACTAGTGCGCAGGCAGCCCACCACTACTCCATGCTGCTGATAACACTCAGCAGGCCCCGCTCCATCCTGACACTCAGTCAGGATGGGTTGATGAAAAATGCAATGTTAATGAACTAACTTTATTTTTGTCTCTGAGGCTTTCCTGGGGACATTTTAGTGGGGCGATGCTCCTCCGCTCTAATGGCGCATCTGCCCCTGCAGCCTCCTCTCTCATCACTCCTGCCCTCTCCTGACCTGAAGAGTTCAGCTTTCTGTGTCTGCAGGCAGATGGAGCTGCTGCTTGAAACGCACTCCGGGTGTCCAGGGACCAGAATGACACCGTTTGCTATCAGCTGTGCTTTTGACAGGGTTGTGCACACACAATGGCTGGCATTTTGCATGCTGGAGCTCTGAAGAACAGAATTAGTCTTCTCATGTGTGTGTCTGTGGGTGCACGTGAGACCCTGGTGTGTCCACAATGGCAGGTCTGGAAGCTCGGAAGCATGATTTCTGCATGTATGCACATGTGCAGTGACTTCATGCAGCAAAACGTCATGCAATGACGACACATGCAGTAACATCACATGCAAAATGTGCTCTGCTGCTGTTAGTATGCACTTAAATGGAACACAATTCGGTAAAATAAAAACACAACTTACGTTTTTACATCTGGGTTCATCATGAGGTATCGGCATTTGTTGATGCAGGGTTTCGGTGTGGTTGCACCAGGAGGCTCCAAATGAGGGAGACGGGACGAACAAGGACAACATCAGAGGCCTGCGGGCACCAACATTAGCTCAGGCACGACTGAAACACCCCGAATCTGAAAGAGAAGGTGTGGTTGGCCCTGATCCCCCACCACCGCAGTGCCACAAACTGATCAAAAGATCTAGAAAAACACTGAAAGCCCGCAAACTCAAACAAACATTTTCCACAATAAGAACTTTATTTAACAAAACGCAATAGCAACTCAGAGTCCCCAGTAAAGTAAACGCGAATACGTATTGAAAGTTCCACGTCACTTCACCGGGCACGTGGCAGGACCTCTATGTACTGGGCATCTCTACCAACAACCAGTGCTTTAAATGGGCCGGTACTCACCGGTACGGAGTACCGGCACCTTTTTATTTTCTCCCCTTGAGTACCGGAACTTTTCCTCTGACAAGGAGAGTACCGGTACTCACGGGGGTCCTGGCCTTGACGCAAGTGGTGCTGCTCATGAATTCCTGTCTCGGCAGCAGTTTCAGTTTCAAGTGCCCCTCAGAGGGGGGAAGCCGGGGCTGAGCTGCTGTAAGAGCGCCGGAGCAGCGGTTCTTGTGTGTAGGCCTCGGTGAGCTACCTGAGCTGCTGTGGAAGTTACCAGGGGAGGGCTGCAGGGCGCTATCTTTAGCTTCCAAGGTGATTGTGAAACCTAAGGGGCAGGGGTGTGGGAAGCATTGTTCAGGGAAGTTCAGCTTGTTTAGTAAGCCCGTTGTTTAAAAGGCCTGCACATTTTCACCCATCAGTGTTTATAGTGAAGGCGTTTGCGTGAAAGAAAATCTCTACCCTCTCCACCATCTTTCCCGATTAACCTCAAAGAAAAACTACATTAGAGGCAAAATAAATGATTTTTTTAGCATTCTACAAGTGGCAACCTCTTGGTTTAGATGGAAAACCAGATCCAAACCAATTGTTACATGAAAGATGGTCCATGGAAGATGTGACATTTTCATACATTTTTGAATTTTAGAGGCCAAACCTGTGCATTCTGGGATTTGTAGTTCTTTTTTTCATTCTACGCAAGAGATTAAACAAATCTCAGCAATAAAGCATGTATTGTAAAAATCAGGGATGGATTTAAAATGTTACATAGGAGGCCATTGGAACTACCAGCCCCTGCTTACATATTTTGTGGAAGTCCACACATGTTATGCATAGAACAAAGATCAGCAATGACTATTTTTTGGTATTTTTTATGGTGAATACTGAATCCTTCAGGGCACTGCTTCTGGTGCAGGATCTACAACATTTTTGAGAGCTGCCTCTGTCCGGCAGAGTATGTGTATAGAGACAACATGTGAGCAGTGCTTAATTTGAGCCAGTGGTTTCTACTCCGGTGCTGAGCACCGGCACTTATTTTTGAGGGCCGCCACTTATTTTTCTGCCTCAAGAATTTACTGCAAGCATAAGACACATGGGAAAGATGGAGGAAGAGAAAAACGAAAATGCTTCTCAATGGGAGAAAGCAGAAAGCATGTGAGAGATGGAAATTAAAAGCCAAAAGTGTGCGAGTTTGCAAGCACAGTTATGCCTGTGAGAATGAAATGTGGAACTTGTGTTTGTGTGAAACTGAAGGTGATTCAGAGTATGAAATGGATGTTTAAGTCAGGGACATCTTAAGGTTTTCATGGCCCTTGGCCAAATGTATTTAAGGTGCCCCTGTTTGGAACAGCTTTGAATTTATGATCTAGTTTCAGCTCTTTTGTGCCCTCTTTGGCCAGGACACTGTCAGAGCACAGACACACTCGGCAAAATTCTAAATGTGTTTACATCTAGTATTCTGGGAAAGTGACGTGATTTTAAGTTTTTAACACAGCATCAGCTCATTATTACTATAATCTCTGTGAAACCGTCCCTTTTCTCATGTGTGAGGTACTGTTTTGAGATACAATAAACTTTTTTATGGAGGTTGCATTAAACATAAACACAACACTTGCCTGTAAAATGCAAACATCACCTACATTAAAAATATATTAAAGGAAAACACTATTTAAAACAACATGTTTAAGAATTATTCAAGGTCATCAGGGCAAGACTCTCTCCAGAACAGAGCTGGCTCTATCAGAGGCCCCCCTGGAAGGCTGGATCAACGTGTCTGCCATAATGCGCAGAATGAAACATGCAGATCACAGATTTGTTTATGTAGGTAGCTTAGTTGGTTATTGTTTTTGCTGCAGAGATCCTTGTCTTACCTGTCGTTAAAATCCTTGGGATATAGCTTAATGATTCATGAACCTGCATTAAGGAAATACATGAAAACAGCAAGGCATACATTGGGAATGTTGCTGTTTTTTCCTCAATACATTGTTATTCTAAGACTGCTAAAGAAGGATTACTTTGGTTAGTTGGTTAATAATCATCACTTCTATATAAGTACTATATAAATGGTCATTAGTGTAATAACTCATGGACAGATACATCTTTCATTCTTACAGTGCATGCAGATTTCTGGCATACAAAGCTTAGAATGTCCGAAAACCTAGCCCCGCCCCTTGCCCCGCCCTTAGACCCACCCTTATACCCACCCCAAACTCCACCCAAATCCACCACTCTTGGGGGATTCCTCAGGGCATCGGAAAACCGGCAGGACACCGCCGGTTTTCCTGTTCTGACCGCGGCGGAATGCCCTGCGGAGCACCGCCAGCCTGTTGGCGGTGCTCCCGCCAACCCTGGCCCCGGCGGTCCTTGACCGCCGGGGTCGGAATGACCCCCTATATCTGCTGCAGTATACTTGAGAGGAAATAACACATCCAGGCCCCGAGTAGCCAAAACTTTGTGACAGGTTTGTGCTAGTTTGTAGCACACAATCTGCACAAAGTCTGGTGGTGGCACTTACGTTTCAACACAAATCAGGATTTGGATGGGAAAGATGGACAAAGTAGCAGTGTGCTCCAATGTGCATTAAAGGGGCCAATCCACGGGGTGGGAGGCTCCATAGGAGGTCCTATCCCACCACCCACGACTTTTAGTGAAGGTCTCTTTATACCAACAGTTATAGATACGGATTTATGTCAACATTTTAACCTCCTAGAGGCAGGTGTAACCAAGGAGAAATATTTTACCTTTTCTATACTGTTCAGACGTGGCATGTGCGCTGCAATATACGGCACACATACAAAGTGGGAAAGTACTGGAGCATAGTTTCTGTACTGGAAGGTTACCTTCCAGTACAAACCTATTCTTGACATAACACATGCACCTTTGCACTATGGTGAAAGTGTGTGTGTGTAGGTTCATGGCAGCCTATGGGGCATCTTTTCAAGAAGTTGGCTTAGGCAGCACTGCAAGTCTTTGGCTGCACCAATTAGAAAGCACACAATGCACCGTATTTACAAGATACGGTGCATTTCTCTCCTTTCCCCTGCTCTGGCACACATTTTGCTGCCTTGCGGCAAAGCAGACACCCTTATGCCATAGTTCAAGGGATGTCTGCTTTGTTGGATGGATTGTTTTTGTGGGAAGGGGAAAGAGGAAAAATGAGGCGAAATAAAGATATTTCTCCTCCACGCGCCTGCCCTGGGGACGCGTACAGTTTTGATGTATTCACAGATTTACAGATCCTTGTAAGTCTGGGAATGCGTCAAAACCCATGGGAGTTGCGTTGGAACACCAACTACAACGCCATGGAACACCTTTGTCACACAGTGTATTACACCACAGCGACTTGCCTTACATCACATCTACGAGACAATGAAAAGCCAGGCTAAGTGGCTTTGTGTGGCCTCATAGCTATGGGTCTGTGCTCTGCGACAACAGAGTATTATAAATAGTGACCCACCAGCGGCTCAAGGGGATTCAAAGTATGCTCCAAAGTGTCTCCAAATCTCCAACTAGTCTGTGGACATAAACATGTGCACTCTGTACCAGTGTGTGGAGGTAAAAAGGCTTTGTGCACGGAAGGATGAAGAGAAAGACGTGTGCTTTGCAATCAATGTGTTAATATTCCTGGTTTTTGCAACTCTTAAAGGCAGCAAATGCATTTTGCAATTAGCTAATACTGAAAGCCAAAGCAAAACATATGCCAGCTCTAAAATAGACAGTTTTTATCAGCATCACACTATGGGCCACAGTTAAGAAGGCCTAGCTCCTCCTTGCGCCACATTAGCGTAATTTATTTTTAGCTAATGTGGGTCAAGGAGGCTAGTTTTGCTGTGCCATATTTGCAAAGTAGTGCAATGCAACCAGTGCTAACGTGGATATGCTCTCTGTCTACATTGTATTGGTGATTGGTTTCTCCATGATTGGCATATTTTATTTACTAGTAAGTGCATAGTATAGTACACCCAGTGTGCCCAGGTTCAAATGCTACTACTGGGCCTGCAGCACTGATTGTGCCACCCACATGAGTAGCCCTGCAAACATGTCTGAGGCCCGCTATTGCAGTGTCTGTGTGTGCAGTTTTAAACTGCCATTTAGACCTGACAAGTGCACCCACTTGCCAGGCCCACACCTTTCCTTTTTACCACATGCAAGTCACCCCTAAAGTAGGCCCAGGGCAGCCCCATGGGCCGGATGCAGTGTATTTAAAAGGTAGGAAATGTACTTGTGTGTTTTACATGTCCTGATAGTGAAGTGCTGCCAACTTTTTTTTTCACTATTGTTGGCCGATCTCTCCCATAAGGTAACATTGTGATTGCCTTGGAATATCTTTTAAACGTACCTTCCCATTGGGAGAAGATAGAGATGTGGAGTTTGGGGTCTCTGAACTCACAATTTAAAAATACATCTTTTGATGAAGTTGGTTTTTGAACTGTGTGTGTGAAAATGCTGCTTTTAGAAAGTGGGCATTTTCTTGCTTAAACATTTTGTGCCTTTGTCGGTCTACTGAATACATCTCTGGGTCAGGACGACAGTTGAGCCGTTTGTGCATACACTATTGACAGTCACACAAAAGGAGCTAAGGTGTGCCCTGCATATGCTGATGGGTCTTCCTGAGATAGAGTTGTGGGAGGAGTTGACACTTGCACCTGAATAGGGCTGCGCCTGACATCATGCAAAGCAGTTCCAACACCCTGGAGTATGTCTGAGCCAGGACTGGGAAAGATTGGGTCTTGTGCTCCACAAAGACTTCTCTTTGAAGTTTTCCTACTTCAAAGGCAAAAATGGATATAATTCCTGGACCTTTGACCCCGCATAGTTAGAACCCTTCTGGACTGAGGACATTCTGCCAGGAAGAAGAGCTGGATGCTGTAGGAGGGATTGCCACTCTGCCTGTTGCTTTGTTGTGCTGGCCTGTGGCTTGCTGCTTGTGTCCTGGGAGTGAAAGAACTGGAATTTGCTTTCTATATCATGCTTCCAAAGGTTCTCCAAGGACTTGAACAAGGCTTGCCTCCTGTTAAGAAGTCTCAGGGATATCAACAGCGTTATCTGCCAGCACCTGAGGGGTGAGTGTTTGAAAAGTTTCAGCACTCTGACCATCATCCTTTTGTGTTGTTAAAGTTGCCCTAAGTGGGAAGGGTATGCCCAGACATGGGTCCCGTGCTCACTGTGCCAATGGATTCAAGCTAGCCTGGTTGATGAAGGGTGATATCTTGAAACCGGTCCCAGGATGCTTGTTTGTGGCCCAGTGAGGACCTGGCCTGGCAGCTCGGGCTGGACTGTTCCCATGGAGAGTAGGGTCAAGACTGATTTGCATATGGCTGGGTCCTAACTGGGGTGGCATGGTGAGCAAAAGAACAATGCATTAAACCAAGATCTGTGACTGGGGTGGGTGTTTGAAAAGATTCAGCACCCCATCCATCATCCTTTTGAGTTGTTAAAGCAGCCTGGGTTCTCTTGCTTAGAGTCCTGACTTGCCAAGGGGTGCCAAATCCAGTTTCTGGGCCCTTGGAAGTGAGGCCTGATGCAACTAAGAAGAAACTAAGCACCTTGACTCCACAGCTACTTCAGAACTGGCGCTGCTCTCCGACTCTGCGCCACTGCCTGCACCGGTCCCCGCTGAGTGCAACAACTGCGACGTGCAACACAGGCCTGACACCACTGCAGCGCCTCCGAAGTCCCAATACAGCATGAGTCCTGAGTGCTGTGTCACTGACAACCAGGACACGCGACTCCGCCGCAGCACCTGTGGCCCGGTGGTGTGATCACAACACCGCAAAGTTGATGCCTCACATTTTGACCATCGGGATTCATCGACCCCGCTGGGTTGCAGGGAGCCAGCACCTTACCATTGATCGGCATCACCTACGTGCTACTATAAGGAACCAACACCTCACCTCTGCTGCCTAGCAGTAAGGAACCAATGCCTCACCTCCCAGGAGCAAAAAGTAACCAATGCTTCACCTCCCAGGAGCAGTAAAGAACCAATGCCGCACCTTCCCAGGAGCAGTAAGGAACCAATGCCTCACCTCCCCAGTAGCAGTAAGGAACCAATGCCTCACTTCCCCAGTAGCAGTAAGGAACCAATGCCTCACTTCCCCAGTAGCAGTAAGGAACCAATGCTGCACCTCCCCAGGAGCAGCAAGGAACCGATGCCTCACCTCTCCAGGAGCAGTAAGGAACCAATGCCTCACCTCCCCAGGAGCAGTAAGGAACCAATGCCTCACCTCCCCAGTAGCAGTAAGGAACCAATGCCTCACCTCCCCAGGAGCAAAAAGTAACCAATGCTTCACCTCCCAGGAGCAGTAAAGAACCAATGCCGCACCTTCCCAGGAGCAGTAAGGAACCAATGCCGCACCTTCCCAGGAGCAGTAAGGAACTGATGCCTCCCCTCCCCAGGAGCAGTAAGGAACCAATGCCTCACCTCCCCAGGAGCAGCAAGGAACCGATGCCTCACCTCTCCAGGAGCAGTAAGGAACCAATGCCTCACCTCCCCAGGAGCAGTAAGGAACCAATGCCGCACCTCCCAGGAGCAATAAGGAACTAATGCCGCACCTCCTCAGGAGCAGTAAGGAACCAATGCCACACCTCCCAAGAAGCAGTAAGGAACCGATGCCGCACCTCCCCTGTAGCAGTAAGGAACCAATGCCTCACCTCCCCAGGAGCAGTAAGGAACCAATGCCGCACCTCCCCAGGAGCAGTAAGGAACCAATGCCACACCTCCCCGATGCGCACCTCCCCATGAGCAGTAACAAACAGATGCCGCACCTCCCCAGTAGCAGTAAGGAACCGATGCTGCACCACCCCAGGAGCAGTAAGGAACCAATGCCTCACTTCTCCAGGAACAGTAAGGAACCAATGCCTCACTTCCCCAGTAGCAGTAAGGAACCAATGCCTCACCTCCCCAGGAACAGTAAGGAACCAATGCCTCACTTCCCCAGTAGCAGTAAGGAACCAATGCTGCACCTCCCCAGGAGCAGTAAGGAACCAATGCCGCACCTCCCCAGGAGCAGTAGGGAACCAATGCCTCACCTCCCCAGGAGCAGTAAGGAACCAATGCCTCACCTCCCCAGTAGCAGTAAGGAACCGATGCCTCACCTCCCCAGGAGCAGTAAGAAACCAATGCCTCACCTCCCCAGAAGCAGTAAGGAACCAATGCCGCACCTCTCCAGGAGCAGTAAGGAACCAATGCCCCACCTCCCCAGGAGCAGTAAGGAACCGATGCTGCACCTCCCCGGTAGCAGTAAGGAACCAATGCTGCACCTCCCAGGAGCAGTAAGGAACCAATGCCGCACCTCCCCTGTAGCAGTAAGGAACCAATGCAGCACCTCCCCAGGAGCAGTAAGGAACCAATGCCTCACCTCCCCAGGAGCAGTAAGGAACCAATGCCGCACCTCCTCAGGAGCAGTAAGGAACCAATGCCGCACCTCCCCGATGCGCACCTCCCCATGAGCAGTAACGACAGATGCCGCACCTCCCCTGTAGCAGTAAGGAACCGATGCCTCACCTCCCCAGTAGCAGTAAGGAACCAATGCCTCACTTCCCCAGTAGCAGTAAGGAACCAATGCTGCACCTCCCCAGGAGCAGCAAGGAACCAATGCCGCACCTCCCCAGGAGCAGTAGGGAACCAATGCCTCACCTCCCCAGGAGCAGTAAGGAACCAATGCTGCACCTCCCCAGGAGCAGCAAGGAACCAATGCCTCACCTCCCCAGGAGCAGTAAGGAACCAATGCCTCACTTCCCCAGTAGCAGTAAGGAACCAATGCTGCACCTCCCCAGGAGCAGCAAGGAACCAATGCCGCACCTCCCCAGGAGCAGTAGGGAACCAATGCCTCACCTCCCCAGGAGCAGTAAGGAACCAATGCCGCACCTCCCTGATGTGCACCTCCCCATGAGCAGTAAGGAACCAATGCTGCACCTCCCCAGTAGCAGTAAGGAACCGATGCCTCACCTCCCCAGTAGCAGTAAGGAAGCAATCCCTCACCTCCCCAGTAGCAGTAAGGAACCGATGCCTCACCTCCCCAGTAGCAGTAAGGAACCGATGCCTCACCTCCCCAGGAGCAGTAAGGAACCGATGCCTCACCTCCCCAGTAGCAGTAAGGAACCGATGCCGCACCTCCCCAGTAGCAGTAAGGAACCGATGCCTCACCTCCCCAGTAGCAATAAGGAACCGATGCTGCACCTCCCCAGGAGCAGTAAGGAACCAATGCCTCACCTCCCCAGGAGCAGTAAGGAACCGATGCCTCACCTCCCCAGGAGCAGCAAGGAACCAATGCCGCACCTCCCCAGGTGCAGTAAGGAACCAATGCCGCACCTCCCCAGGAGCAGTAAGGAACCAATGCCTCACCTCCCAGGAGCAGTAAGGAACCGATGCCGCACCTCCCCAGGAGCAGTAAGGAACCGATGCCGCACCTACCAGGAGCAGTAAGGAACCAATGCCGCACCTCCTCAGGAGCAGTAAGGAACCGATGCCTCACCTCCCCAGTAGCAGTAAGGAACCGATGCCGCACCTCCCCAGGAGCAGCAAGGAACCGATGCCGCACCTTCCCAGGAGCAGTAAGGAACCAATGCCGCACCTCCCCAGGAGCAGTAAGGAACCAATGCCTCACCTCCCCAGAAGCAGTAATGAACCAATGCCGCACCTCCCAGGGGCAGTAAGGAACCAATGCCGCACCTCCCCAGGAGCAGTAAGGAACCAATGCCGCACCTCCCCAGGAGCAGTAAGGAACCAATGCCTCACCTCCCCGGGAGCAGTAAGTAACCAATGCTTCATCACCCCAGGAGCAGTAAAGAACCGATGCCGCACTTCCCCAGGAGCAGTAAGGAACCAATGCCGCACTTCCCCAGGAGCAGTAAGGAACCAATGCTTCACCACCCCAGGAACAGTAAAGAACCAATGCTGCACCTCCCCAGGAGCAGTAAGTAACCAATGCTTCACCACCCCAGGAGCAGTAAGGAAGCGATGCCTCACCTCCCCAGGAGCAGTAAGGAACCAATGCCTCACCTCCCCAGGAGCAGTAAGGAACCGATGCCGCACCTCCCCAGTAGCAGTAAGGAACCAATGTCGCACCTCCCCAGGAGCAGTAAGGAACCAAAGCCTCACCTCCCCAGGAGCAGTAAGGAACCAATGCCGCACCTCCCCAGGAGCAGTAAGGAACCAATGCCGCACCTCCCCAGCAGCAGTAAGGAACCAATGCTTCACCTCCCCAGGAGTAGTAAGGAACCAATGCCGCACCTCCCTAGTAGCAGTAAGGAACCAATGCCGCACCTCCCCGATGCGCACCTCCCCATGAGAAGTAACGAACAGATGCCGCACCTCCCCAGTAGCAGTAAGGAACCGATGCCGCACCTCCCCAGCAGCAGTAAGGAACCAATGCCGCACCTCCCAGGAGCAGTAAGGAACCAATGCTGCACCTCCCCAGGAGCAGTAAGGAACCGATGCCTCACCTCCCCAGGAGCAGTAAGGAACCAATGCCTCACCTCCCCAGGAGCAGTAAGGAACCAATGCTTCACCTCCCCAGGAGCAGTAAGGAACCAATGCCTCACCTCCCCAGTAGCAGTAAGGAACCAATGCCGCACCTCCCCGGAGCAGTAAGGAACCAATGCCGCACCTCCCCAGGAGCAGTAAGGAACCGATGCCTCACCTCCCCAGGAGCAGTAAGGAACCAATGCCCCACCTCCCCAGGAGCAGTAAGGAACCAATGCTTCACCTCCCCAGGAGCAGTAAGGAACCAATGCCTCACCTCCCCAGTAGCAGTAAGGAACAAATGCCGCACCTCCCAGGAGCAGTAAGGAACCAATGCCGCACCTCCCCAGGAGCAGTAAGGAACCAATGCCGCACCTCCCCAGGAGCAGTAAGGAACCAATCCCGCACCTCCCCAGCAGCAGTAAGGAACCAATGCTTCACCTCCCCAGGAGCAGTAAGGAACCAATGCCGCACCTCCCTAGTAGCAGTAAGGAACCAATGCCGCACCTCCCCGATGCGCACCTCCCCATGAGAAGTAACGAACAGATGCCGCACCTCCCCAGTAGCAGTAAGGAACCGATGCCGCACCTCCCCAGGAGCAGTAAGGAACCAATGCTGCACCTCCCAGGAGCAGTAAGGAACCAATGCTGCACCTCCCCAGGAGCAGTAAGGAACCGATGCCTCACCTCCCCAGGAGCAGTAAGGAACCAATGCCTCACCTCCCCAGTAGCAGTAAGGAACCAATGTCGCACCTCCCCAGGAGCAGTAAGGAACCAAAGCCTCACCTCCCCAGGAGCAGTAAGGAACCAATGCCGCACCTCCCCAGGAGCAGTAAGGAACCAATGCCGCACCACCCCAGGAGCAGTAAGGAAGCGATGCCTCACCTCCCCAGGAGCAGTAAGGAACCAATGCCTCACCTCCCCAGGAGCAGTAAGGAACCGATGCCGCACCTCCCCAGTAGCAGTAAGGAACCAATGTCGCACCTCCCCAGGAGCAGTAAGGAACCAAAGCCTCACCTCCCCAGGAGCAGTAAGGAACCAATGCCGCACCTCCCCAGGAGCAGTAAGGAACCAATGCCGCACCTCCCCAGCAGCAGTAAGGAACCAATGCTTCACCTCCCCAGGAGTAGTAAGGAACCAATGCCGCACCTCCCTAGTAGCAGTAAGGAACCAATGCCGCACCTCCCCGATGCGCACCTCCCCATGAGAAGTAACGAACAGATGCCGCACCTCCCCAGTAGCAGTAAGGAACCGATGCCGCACCTCCCCAGCAGCAGTAAGGAACCAATGCCGCACCTCCCAGGAGCAGTAAGGAACCAATGCTGCACCTCCCCAGGAGCAGTAAGGAACCGATGCCTCACCTCCCCAGGAGCAGTAAGGAACCAATGCCTCACCTCCCCAGGAGCAGTAAGGAACCAATGCTTCACCTCCCCAGGAGCAGTAAGGAACCAATGCCTCACCTCCCCAGTAGCAGTAAGGAACCAATGCCGCACCTCCCAGGAGCAGTAAGGAACCAATGCCGCACCTCCCCAGGAGCAGTAAGGAACCGATGCCTCACCTCCCCAGGATCAGTAAGGAACCAATGCCTCACCTCCCCAGGAGCAGTAAGGAACCAATGCTTCACCTCCCCAGGAGCAGTAAGGAACCAATGCCTCACCTCCCCAGTAGCAGTAAGGAACAAATGCCGCACCTCCCAGGAGCAGTAAGGAACCAATGCCGCACCTCCCCAGGAGCAGTAAGGAACCCATGCCGCACCTCCCCAGGAGCAGTAAGGAACCAATCCCGCACCTCCCCAGCAGCAGTAAGGAACCAATGCTTCACCTCCCCAGGAGCAGTAAGGAACCAATGCCGCACCTCCCTAGTAGCAGTAAGGAACCAATGCCGCACCTCCCCGATGCGCACCTCCCCATGAGAAGTAACGAACAGATGCCGCACCTCCCCAGTAGCAGTAAGGAACCGATGCCGCACCTCCCCAGGAGCAGTAAGGAACCAATGCTGCACCTCCCAGGAGCAGTAAGGAACCAATGCTGCACCTCCCCAGGAGCAGTAAGGAACCGATGCCTCACCTCCCCAGGAGCAGTAAGGAACCAATGCCTCACCTCCCCAGGAGCAGTAAGGAACCAATGCTTCACCTCCCCAGGAGCAGTAAGGAACCAATGCCTCACCTCCCCAGTAGCAGTAAGGAACCAATGCTGCACCTCCCAGAAGCAGTAAGGAACCAATGCCGCACCTCCCCAGGAGCAGTAAGGAACCAATGCCTCACCTCCCCAGTAGCAGTAAGGAACCAATGCCGCACCTCCCAGGAGCAGTAAGGAACCAATGCCGCACCTCCCCAGGAGCAGTAAGGAACCAATGCCTCACCTCCCCAGGAGCAGTAAGGAACCAATGCCACACCTCCCCAGGAGCTGTAAAAAACCAATGCCGCACCTCCCAGGAGCAGTAAGGAACCAATGCCGCACCTCTCCAGGAGCAGTAAGGAACCAATGCCTCACCTCCCCAGTAGCAGTAAGGAACCAATGCCGCACCTCCCAGGAGCAGTAAGGAACCAATGCCTCACCTCCCCAGGGGCAGTAAGGAACCAATGCCGCACCTCCCCAGGAGCAGTAAGGAACCAATGCCGCACCTCCCCAGGAGCAGTAAGGAACCAATGCCGCACCTCCCAGGAGCAGTAAGGAACCAATGCTGCACCTCCTCAGGAGCAGTAACAAACAGATGCTGCACCTCCCCAGTAGCAGTAAGGAACCGATGCCTCACCTCCCCAGTAGCAGTAAGGAACCAATGCCTCACTTCCCCAGTAGCAGTAAGGAACCAATGCTGCACCTCCCCAGGAGCAGCAAGGAACCAATGCCACACCTCCCCAGGAGCAGTAGTAAACCAATGCCTCACCTCCCCAGGAGCAGTAAGGAACCAATGCCGCACCTCCCCAGGAGCAGAAAGGAACCAATGCCGCACCTCCCCGATGCGCACCTCCCCATGAGCAGTAACGAACAGATGCCGCACTTCCCCAGTAGCAGTAAGGAACCGATGCCGCACCTCCCCAGGAGTAGTAAGGAACCAATGCCGCACCTCTCAGGAGCAGTAAGGAACCAATGCCGCACCTCCTCAGGAGCAGAAAGGAACCAATGCTGCACCTCTTCAGGAGCAGTAAGGAACCAATGCCTCACCTCCCCAGTAGCAGTAATGAACCGATGCCTCACCTCCCCAGGAGCAGTAAGGAACCAATGCCTCACCTCCCCAGGAGCAGTAAGGAACCAATGCTTCACCTCCCCAGGAGCAGTAAGGAACCAATGCCTCACCTCCCAAGTAGCAGTAAGGAACCAATGCCGCACCTCCCAGGAGCAGTAAGGAACCAATGCCGCACCTCCCCGATGCGCACCTCCCCATGAGAAGTAACGAACAGATGCCGCACCTCCCCAGTAGCAGTAAGGAACCGATGCCGCACCTCCCCAGGAGCAGTAAGGAACCAATGCCGCACCTCCCAGGAGCAGTAAGGAACCAATGCTGCACCTCCCCAGGAGCAGTAAGGAACCAATGCACACCTCCCCAGGAGCTGTAAAGAACCAATGCCGCACCTCCCAGGAGCAGTAAGGAACCAATGCCGCACCTCCCCAGGAGCAGTAAGGAACCAATGCCTCACCTCCCCAGTAGCAGTAAGGAACCAATGCCGCACCTCCCAGGAGCAGTAAGGAACCAATGCCGCACCTCCCCAGGAGCAGTAAGGAACCAATGCCTCACCTCCCTAGGAGCAGTAAGGAACCAATGCCGCACCTCCCCAGGAGCAGTAAGGAACCAATGCCACACCTCCCCAGGAGCTGTAAAGAACCAATGCCGCACCTCCCAGGAGCAGTAAGGAACCAATGCCGCACCTCCCCAGGAGCAGTAAGGAACCAATGCCTCACCTCCCCAGTAGCAGTAAGGAACCAATGCCGCACCTCCCAGGAGCAGTAAGGAACCAATGCCGCACCTCCCCAGGAGCAGTAAGGAACCAATGCCTCACCTCCCCAGTAGCAGTAAGGAACCGATGCCTCACCTCCCCAGCAGCAGTAAGGAACCAATGCTCACCTCCCCAGGAGCAGTAAGGAACCGATGCCTCACCTCCCCAGTAGCAGTAAGGAACCGATGCCGCACCTCCCCAGCAGCAGTAAGGAACCAATGCCGCACCTCCCCGATGCGCACCTCCCCATGAGCAGTAACGAACAGATGCCGCACCTCCCCAGTATCAGTAAGGAACCAATGCCGCACCTCCCAGGAGCAGTAAGGAACCAATGCTGCACCTCCCCAGGAGCAGTAGGGAACCAATGCCTCACCTCCCCAGGAGCAGTAAGGAACCAATGCTGCACCTCCCCAGGAGCAGTAAGGAACCAATGCCGCACCTCCCCGATGCGCACCTCCCCATGAGCAGTAACGAACAGATGCCGCACCTCCCCAGTAGCAGTAAGGAACCGATGCCGCACCTCCCCAGGAGAAGTAAGGAACCAATGCTGCACCTCCCCAGGAGCAGTAAGGAACCAATGCTGCACCTCCCCAGGAGCAGCAAGGAACCAATGCCTCACTTCCCCAGTAGCAGTAAGGAACCAATGCTGCACCTCCCCAGGAGCAGTGAGGAACCAATGCTGCACCTCCCCAGGAGCAGCAAGGAACCAATGCCGCACCTCCCCAGGAGCAGTAGGGAACCAATGCCTCACCTCCCCAGGAGCAGTAAGGAACCAATGCCGCACCTCCCAGGAGCAGTAAGGAACCGATGCCTCACCTCCCCAGTAGCAGTAAGGAACTGATGCTGCACCTCCCCAGTAGCAGTAAGGAACCGATGCCTCACCTCCCCAGTAGCAGTAAGGAACTGATGCCTCACCTCCCTATGAGCAGTAAGGAACCAATGCCTCACTTCCCCAGTAGCAGTAAGGAACCAATGCCGCACCTCCCCAGGAGCAGTAAGGAACCAATGCCGCACCTCCCCAGGAGCAGTAAGGAACCAATGCCTCACCTCCCCAGCAGCAGTAAGGAACTAATGCCACACCTCCCCAGCAGCAGTAAGGAACCACATCCCAGACTCCATGCAATGTCTTTGTTTCCTCATCATTTTGCAAGTATGCACTGTATCTGGGGGTCTGTGTAACTCTGTGACTGGCCCGCATTCCCTTGCGAGTGGCGTGGGGCTGTTGGGAACATCTCCATCAAGATTCTGTGATAGCCCCAGATGGAGCTATTGTGTTTCTAAGCGCGTTACTTAAATTTAATCTTTGAAAATGTATTTCTGTACTTGTGTATGTTGGATGTTTCTCGTTTTGGTCTTGTGTTACTCAGATAAATATTGACTTTTTGTCTAAAATGGTGTGAAGTACTTTTGTGGTGTTTTCACCGTGTTAGTGCGTGTGTGTGTGTACTTGTACAAAAACTTCACACATTGTCTCTGAGATAAGACCACCTACTCGTGCCAAACTACCAAGGGGGTGAGCAGTGGTTATCTTAGCTGGTTGGCGCCCTTAACCTGACTAGAGCGAGGGTCCCTACTTGGACAGGTTGCAAACCACTGCCGACTAGAGACCCCATTTCTTAAAAAATATTATAAAAGAACAGGGACATAATACAAGGCAAATTAACAACAGAACAAAATACTCAAAACAGCCACACAGCCACACAAAAACACTGAGATATTGCATCGCAACGTTTATGATTCAAACAAAATACAGCATAAGTATGCACAAACGTTCTGGTTACACACTACCACTTACATAAGTCTTCTTTCATACTGGGGGGGGAGGCAGGTGGTTGCACCAGCCCTGCCTTAACTCACCATGAAGGACAGATATTATTGTGATGGTTTAAAAATGGTATGCAGGGTTTGAAAAGCAAGGTTCATATGTTAGCAAACCTTTCCAAATAACTGAACTAAAAGAGATCTCTCTCAGGAGAAATGGTGGAAACGTGTCACTGTTGTTCGTACCTGCCATTGATAACACAATGAGTGCATTATCACAGCTATTTACCAAACCTGAAGAAGCAGAACTAGGAAAGGGGAGGTATAGAGAGGCAGGTGGGCTCTGCAGGGTCAAGGCCTGAGCTGTGGATGCAGGTTCACCTCTGAGACTGCTTCAAAATGCTGTTCAATGTAGCGTCTCGATGCATACTGCGCCCATATCATGACGCCATTCAGAACAGAGATGGTACCTGGGGCCCATAACCTTGTATTATTCAGTACAGAGTGATGATGTAGGCAGTTACCTAAGCTTATATTTCCCAAAATTGCCCAGTGAACAGAGCTGAATTAACTCTGAATATCTCCCTGCTGGTGCCTGGAATGCAAACTGTTCCACACAGAAATGTAGCTCAGGAAGTCCCTCACTGTCTTGTTATGATTTTGGGGCCCTGTGCAAGACATTTTAGGGGCCCCCTGCTTGTAACTGTATTTCCCATTTTCTGCTACTTGAAGCCCACCTGATACCGAACAAACTTTCGGAAACAGTGTTCACATGAAAACAATTGAAATATGGCGTTCCAGGATCCCCAAATATTCTTACGATACTTCTGGGCAAAGCGAGACAGACTCAGTGGTAGCAGCTGACAGAGGGGAGAGAGGCTGAGATGTGGGGAAAAACAGAGATAAGCTACAAAAAGAGCAAGCCTACCTTCCCAGGTGGCTCCTTGGAGGTGGGGGCTCTGGCCAACTGCCCACTTTGCCTATGACTCACAATGTCTCAGGGTTGCCTCTCTGTTTGAGCTCTGCTTTCTCCAGCTTATACATTACCTTGTAGATTTTGCAAGTTAATGTATGCTCCATAGATACTGCAGTTGTGGGAGAAAGAAAAGCAAGATCACCTTTTGCGTCCAAGAAGCACTCAGAAACTTGGCCCCACGTACAGGGGAGGGGGGCACTGATCTCCCTTCTCGGGGACACTAGGAAGATGGAAGAAAGATGCAGTGAAGTTGGATGTTCACGGCCGCTCAGCCACAGCGTCATCACCAATCACACGTGTGTAGTGAGGAACTCCCTGTGCAAGAGATGAGCAAGCTGCCTCAAGAGGACCTCAGCCCAGAAGCCACATTGAGGCCACCATGGACGAGTGAAGGGCAAGGAAGAGGTTCCCACATGGGACAGAAGGGACTCCTGTGATGGTGGGGGACAAAGGTAGATACTGGAGGGCTTGGCCATGCGGTTTCCACATCAATAGCACATGTGGGTGTACCTGTGGTGGGAGCAGGACTTGCAAAGAGAAGAGTGTTGGAGGTGAACTGTTGCATAAGTATAGAAGTATGCTCCCCATATGGGTCACTTGACTCTCAAATTTCACTTTGGCCTCTATGAGTGATATTCAACAACGACAACATCAAACGGTGACTTTTGTACAGGTTTTAATGGAGCTGAAATGGGTTGTGCAGATGTGTCACTTTGGTTGCACTCAACAATTTCTTACCAAACCGTCCTCCATCCTATCTAAGGAAGACCACCAAAAATGTTGTCTTAATACTCTTGCCATTCACAAACATATCAGGAAAAATGCTCTGCCCCATATGCAGGATTTCTTCATGCAAACCCTTATCAGGGAACACACTTTCAAGACTCAGGATATATTTTTTTCATATCAATAAACTTTCCAAATTTCTCTGTAAAACATTCCTTGATGATGATGTTCCACAGTGAGCCAGAATCAGCCATTAATATGAGTTCCTTACCTAAAGCCGAGACCATAATACCTAGGAGGGCATCATCTCATCATTGGATACATCACCTACATCTGGGACAGCTAAACTTAGACTAGCCACTCCCCAGGGAGGCTCTTCCAGAAACTTGGCTGGTGTCGCCCTCCTCCTCACATTCAGTGATATCTGCTACTTTTTCCTTCTGGTAGTTACTAGGGGCCATATGTATGAAGACATTTTCCCATTGACACAAATGGGTAAAACCCTTTGATACATTGGCCCTATATCTATATTGCTGCAGCAGACTTGGGGGAAACGCTCTACCTTTCCACAGTTTCTACATTTCTTTCTAACTCCCAGATGTAACTTAAAGAAAAGAAACTTGAGTGTAAATACCACATCTGAAACACGCCACACGCTTCTTTCTTATGTGATTAGAACTAATATTACCAAAAGTGCAATGACCACTACTACACACGTCTTCACTAGGACGTATATTTTCAACCTTACGGTCAGCACTAGTGTTCCCCATCTCTGTAGCCTTGGCCTTGGTGGTGTCAACTAGACTAGGGTCAGCCAATACCCAAAGCTGTCCTTCAGTCCTCCTATTACCTACTGTGATGTATAGTTGTTTAGTGGGATCGCGCGATCATCATGGAGATGGACGGTAGAATGAAGGTGATGCGCAATGACAGTTGAGAGGTGAAATAAGATGGCTGGGGCGACTTCGAATAAACGCACGTACCTTTTCTAGATACGCCATCCAGTTGCGTTTTATTTGCTCATAACACAACATCACACCTATATGTACACTTATTTGATAATTTCTCATCTCCATGCATAGTGTACCAAGATTACGTTGCATATACAATGCTCTCAAGCGAGCAAAAAACTCGTCAAACGTTCTTCCTTCTTTATGTGTTCTTTTGTAGAATTTATATCTACCTCTTGCTAACAAGGTTCAAGTCTCTTTTCTAACATTATTACTGCTTCATCAAAATCATTGAGTCCACCTGCCGGGCCCTAGGTAAACACCGAAGAATAGCTCTAAAAGTCACCTCACCCTCTGACACTAAGAAATCTAGCTTAATACTTTTCCAAAGTTCAACCACCACCGGTCCCCTTCTGTTAGCTGCTTGTTGTCATAAATTGTCCCTTCCACAAGCTCCATGGTATGGGTGGCTCTCTCTAGACCTGGGCAGAACTTGCAGAGTTACCTAAAAACTCTGTGAGTGGCAGAATATTGGTATGTCGCGCTGCATGTGCTGATTGTTAGTGTTGGAAGCTTGTCCTGCACCGTATAATCAGCATGAATAGCACCATGCGGCGTGCCAGGGGGCACTGCTTCCTTTTAGCCCTCAAGCTGATTTTCTACTCGAGCAGCAGATTTCTCAACGCAAGCGGTAGTGACCTGTGGTGACCATCCGTGTTGACAAATTATGATGGGAGGTGTTGAGGGGAGGCAAATTCTTGCTCACGTTCACCAACTTAATGTTGGCGAGCCACGTATGAGGAAAAACTCTTCCACACAGCGGTTGGCAGAGTTTAGATGGAATACTGTGCTCCAGGTGGAACATGAAGAGGGAAAAACTCCACGAAGTCCGCCACAGAGCAGATTTTTTGGTCCACCCCTGGTTCTCTCATATTTTGGAGGAAGAGAGGAAGGGAAAAAAATTGCTCTACTGGTTACATAATGTTGGATTAATCTTACTAGAAATACTTTACAATATGTATAGATGCTCATAACAAAATATAAACTGACGTGTAAAAGAAAAGAAAAAAACTTACATCACCAAGATTTGTGCCAACTGTCATTTGATTGCATATATTATTTGCCACTGGCCATCCTTAAAGTTCTCAAGTAAAATTTTAATTAGCTGGCAGTGGAAACTGCTGCCCCTGTATCTGCTGAAAAGATCAGGTTTGAGATCACAGTGACTTAATGTATATTTCCATATTATGTATACATCTCGTTTCTTTATAATTTAGTTTCCACATGTGATGGTTGCAGATCACAGATCTCCATGTACTTTGTTGTGTGTGATGCAGGACAGGTGTAGTTCATTGGGTCTGCCTAATGTGTGCAAACCCAGTACCTGCTAAGGCGAGATATGCGTTTGCTTCCTGGGACTGCTTGTCGCGAGCGGCTGTTGCTGCCTTATTATTGGTCCTTTTTGTACAATTGAAGGGGTGAGGGTGTTGGGTCTCTATAGGACTAGAAGAAGGAGGCTTCAGCAAGGTGGACAGCAGAGAGTTGGATATTAGGGCCACACAGGCGAATGACGGGTGGCAGAGGCAGTGTTACATGCAGGGACATCATTACCCGCCCACTCGTCTTTAGCAGCTATAGTGGGGTTCGTTTTTGGTGGACCTCTCCTGTCTGCAGGGCAGACAAAGGCTCATAATTAACGCAAAACAGTGAAAGGTGAGTGAGTGAAAGGATGGATGGGTGTGTGAAAGAAATGGTCAGCGAGGGAAGGGGTGAATGAATATATGCATGAATGAGTAAGTGAAAGGTTGGTGAGTGAATGAGAGGATGGATGGATGTGAGAGAAAGGATGGATGAGTGAGTGGAAGGATACAGGATGAGTTAAAGGGTGAATGGACGATGGATGGATTGAGGCTAGATGGACGGGAGGATTAGATAGATGGATGGGTGAACTCTGCTCACAGAGGTCACGTCTGCTTTGACTTCACACTAAAGTACACAAAAAAAGTGAAAGATGGAATGCTTGAATCAATCTCAGACACTGGTAATTACTCAGGGTCACAACCCAGTCCATAGTTATTGTGCACACCATGCGATCACAGTTTGTACCTAGCCATATACAAATCAGTCTGGACCCTGCTCCATTGAAAACAACCTGAACTGCCAGGCCAGGTCCTCCCTGTACCAGAACGCAAGCAACCCAAAACTGCTTTTGCACATATTAGGGCTCATTAGTCGGGTATAGCTTGGCTCGAGTGGCACAATTTGCACCGGACCCATGTCTGGCTACATCGTCCTATTCTGGGCATACCTATCCCACTTAGGGTGTCACATTGAAGTATATTAAAAGAGTAGTGGATGGAATGCTCAAAATAATCTCAGCCACTGATAACTCAACTTCAGTCTGAGCAGCAACATCCACTTCAGGCAGAGTACTTGGTTACAGTGGCAACAGCTGCTTCCTCTCATTCCCCCTCACACCACAACCTGTGGTCCCCACCTTCCCACAGTTTACAGATTGGTCTCCACAGCCCTCTTTCTCCTGGTACCCTCAGATCATTAGGGTCAAGCAGCTTCTGGCATTCCGTGGGTAGCTGGAACTCCTGACGGGCGGGCAGGCTCCTTCCCATTTTCAGCTGGCACACGGGCTTCTAGGCACTCACGTCAGAGTAACAGCTTCTTCTAGCAAGATAAGACTTCAGGTGATGTTCTACAACCTCCAGGGGAAGTTATCTGCATTTGCACAGTAATCAGCTGAGTACTTTGTGGAGCATGACCCTTCTTGGTCATAGAGAAAGTGCAAATGGAATAACAAGCCGGTCAGTGACTCCCATGTTTATATAGTCACATAAAAGCAGGAGATGTGGATTTCCTGTCTGCACTTGAGGAACGGATGTGAGGTGGTTCTTCATTCAAGTGTCCTTTCCAGCTCCAGACACAGCTTTTGTGTAGAGTTATGATCCTCACACCAGTGCAGTATCCCGCAAGGAGCACACACAACAGAGGCACAAAGAGGTGTGAGCTTTTTATGCCTATCTATCGACAACCACAATGAACTATGATCAGGAGAGAGGCAAAAGGCTGACTTTACCTAAAGAAGTCTTATTTACCTTGAAAAACAGTCTGCATTCCTACTCTTCACCCCAACCATCTGCAAATGGCAGAGCTAAATGAAACCAGTCATCAGCTCCTCTCAGCAAAAGGCCTGACTGAATTTCCAAAGGAACCTTGTCTCCTCATTTTCCGCTTCAGCGTCAAGGTCTCCTCACTCCAACTTGAGAAATGTCAGCAATGCAGTTCTTCTGTATAAGAAAATAAAATCACCACCATTGCTCAGACAAACAGTTCAGGGACTTCCAAAATGGAACCAAGAGGCCTCCATTACTCTGGATCATTCAAACACACAACGCGTGTATCACAGAGGCACATACACAAACACCAACAACTGATACAGGTGGTGCAGGTGGAGTCCAGTACAGAAAAGCAGATAAAAAGGTCTACAATGGATTCCCAAAACATGGTACACTGCCACTATCACTATTCATGCTAAACCCATGACAGAGACAGTAGTCCACCATCATGTGTGGTGTACCCCGCCAGGTCACAGGACAGGTCCAGGACTTCACTCGTATACAAGGGACAGGCCTAGGCCTCTCCGCACACACTAGATTAGCATGAGGCTGGTCCCAAATTACAAATCAGGTTTTCAGACACTCGCAGTCTGGCACATTGGCAGTGTGAAAATATTCCTTTGGCAGACGCTTATCTGTCTCTCTCAAAGTAAATTTATCATTACATACTGGCCAACAACTGGGTTTACTGGGAAAAACAACATAGCTGTGCACTGGAACCTTCTGAAAATGATTCTTTATTTTACCTTCTGGATGAAATATCTGTAAAAGATGTTTCTGTTGTATTAAGAATTATACGAAGCCCCAGCTGGTGTGGGCTTACGAGCAGTAAAGTGCCCTTGTTGAAGACTTACATTGTGCAAGTTTGGACTCTGGGCTCTTTTATAGATGCTTCCTCATGCGCACCAGGATTGACACCAGCAGCTCCAACGTCCACCCTCCATCTCCAAATGTGTTTCCATCTCTGTCATCATCAAGGTGTAATATACTCAGTATCTACCAACATCTGCACTGTGCCACCGTTCACCAGAAATCACCGAATCACATCTCATGGTAGAAACACTCTCATGTGGTGTCCTATGGAAGAAACAATCCTCCACCAAATAAACTTTAAACTCTCCTTCATCCAGGTCTGCAAAGTTTCGGGTGTTTTCCCCTTTCTCGCTCCTGCAAGCTCTGCAGACTTGATGGGAAGGTCTTTGAGCCACAACTCCTCTTTTAGATTACCAAAGGATCGTAGTACTTTTGTTGCATCTCAATACAGGCATCAAATGTTTTCAAATCCTCTCTTTTTGCTGTCCTGATCCAGCCTCAGCACATATTGTACAACGCTCTTTCTTTCATAGCCACCGCATTGCATTCGAAGCATATCTCTGCCTGTCATGTAAAAGTTCACTTCACAAACCAACAACACTGTTTAATACAGTGCCTAATTGGAGCCGGTGGTTGCTGGTGCGGGACACCGGAATTTACTTTGGGAGCCGGCAATTATTTTTTTTCATCAGTCATTTACTTCAAGCAAAAGAGACTAATGGGAAATTCAGAGGAAGAGAAAGATGGAAAATCGTCACAAATGGAGAAAGCAGAAAGCTGCAAGAGTGAGGTGAAGGGGCAGGGAGTGGTTGCAAATGGATTAAAGAGGCCTGTGTTGGCTTCAGGATTATGCTGCCTCAGTGATCTGTGCTCACACATTTAAATGCAGCAGCTGCGTGTTTAACTTCATACGTGCGTGAGTCGGCCACTGGCCGACGCACAAACACCCTCCCTGCTGCTGGTCACAACCAGTGGCCGACACCAGGAAGGGGTTTTAAAAATCCTCCAGGGCGTTGCACCGGAGGATTTTTTTTATTGAAAAGTCTCTCAGGAGACACAGAAGAGTTTCTGTGTCTCCCCCCATTCTCCCATCGCCCTCTGTGACTTCAGCGCGCCACAATGCATGCTGACCTCACAATTTGTTTTCCCCACCGGAGCAAGAAGCAGCAAGTAAGGCCTGTGCTGCCCTGTAAGGGCCTCCCGAGCCTTCAGGAAGGCCTCGTTCGAAAGGGGAGATTCTCCCCTTTCAAATGAGGCCTTCCTGAAATGGTTTCCTGCCCGTGGATCGCAACCGTGCTGCGATCCACGGCCAGGAAACCCCACTAGACACCAGGGATTACACTTAAGGGGGGGGGGGGTATTAATCCCCTCTGTAAATGGCTTGGGGGCATAATAAAAAAAAAAAAAAAATAGTTTACCCCTTGGGGAGGGTGTGATTGCATCCCTCAGGTGTTAAAAATAAAAAAACATTTAAAAATAAATTAGAAATGAAACTGACAGCGGGTTACCCGTGAGCAGGACTGACCTCCTGTGGGGGCAATTTTTTAAAAATAGATGTACAGTTTCCCTGGGGGCTACGATCACCCACCCTCTCCCCCGGGAAACCACACAGCTATTAAAAAAATTGTAATATATATATATATATATATATATATATATATATATCTATATATATATATATATATATAGATATATATATATATATATATATATATGTATAAAGATATAGATCCATATATGTAGATATATATATAGAACTATATATATGTATATATATATATATATATATATATATATATATATATATATATATAGATATATATGTATATATATATATATATATCTATTTATATGGAGATCACGTTTGTCAATGCATGTGTGGTTTACCTGGGGGTTACGATCGGCCCGCAGGGAAACCACAAACACATATGAAAGTGATCTCTTTACACATGTATATATATATATATATATATATATATATATATATATATATATATATATGGTTGTATCGCAGCACACATCTTCAAAGCGATGCACATACGTCAACCAAAGCGTTACAACCGTAGCTTTTAGGCAGCAATGGGAAAGTCACGCTAACTCTGATTATGTTTCTGCTAGAGAAGGATCGTACTTTCGTCTAGTGGCAGTTTTGATCTCACAAAGTAGCGCAGAAGGTTTATATACCTGCTGCAAAGATCAGATCTGTATTTTATGTGAATAGCTGGGTGGATTAGTAAAGCCAGCCATTACCTGCTTTATAATACAAATTAAATGTATATGCGAGAGGGGCTATGGAGAGATGAAGGCACTTTTGCTGGGAGTTAGTGAGGGACTCCGAGGAGGAGGTCAGGGGAGTAGGAGCACCAATAATGATAGTCGGACTGGGCGAAACAGGCACCAAAGACTGGGACGATGAGTATGTGACAAGGTGAGGTAATAGTGTGTTTATTTTAAGTATCTTGAGAGAACATGCTGATTGAGGGAAAAAGTGAAGGTAAGGTGACTGACCCTTACTGTTGCACCCATCACACATACACCCAAAGCAATTTTGTGACTGTCTACATAGGCTAATGTTTTAGAGCAAAAGTTTAACCAGTAACAGAGATGGCGTCTCGTTGGATGACTGCTGCTCAAGCTCCCACTCGGATTATAGAGGACAGCTCTGATGTAGGATCAGAGACTGAGACAGCAGATACTGGGACAGCATCTGAGGGATAGGACAACGGCGCAGACTCTGGGAGTGATTTTTCAGTCGGAGGAGTCCCATTCGATAACTCCTCTTCCAGTAATTATGGGGGAGGTGATGAGGACAGTCCTGCTGTCCCTTCGCAAGCACAGTCTGTGCAACGGGACAATACCAGGTTAGCCCAAACCAGAGAGCAGGTGCATGCAGCAACAAGCACAGAGAGAGTGCTCTCTTGGGAGCTCCCCCAACTTAGTTCAGCCCCAAATTCCACCGCCCAAATCGTATTGTGGAGACATCAAAATTATCTATCACAAAACAACCTGGTTTTGTAAGGCAGGCACCTGGGTTTTTGGTCTTGGGCTCGGCGGCCATATAGGGAAAGCTACCAAACGCAGACATTTCTAGAAACTAGACATCCGGGTGAGTCCATGGAGGTGTGGTTTGTGTAGATTCCCCAAAGTTTTCTTACCCAGAATATCTTGCAAAGGTGAAATGTTGAATACAAACTCATTTTTTTCTTGCATTTCTGTCACACAAACTACAGGAATATGCTGGGATTCCTACCATCCAGTGTTTCCCCACAGGTCCTGATAAAAATGCTACCACACCTGAGTGCCTGTACCGAGTGCCTGCGTCATGTATGGGTCACTCCAGGGTCAACAGTTGCCCTCATGTAAAGACTAACATTGACCGTTGTCTGATCCATTCCTGTCACGGGCACTAGGCCTACTCACACAAGTGAGGTACCATTTTTATCGTGAGACTTGGGGGATTGCTGGGTGGAAGGAAGTTTGTGACTCCCCTCAGATTCCAGAACTTTCCGTCGCCGAAATATGCAGCAAACATATTTTTTAGCCACATTTTGAGGTTTGAAAAGAATTCTGGGTGACAGAACCTGGTGAGAGCCCCACAAGTCACTGTATTCTCGATTCCCCTAGGTGTCTTCTTTCCATAAATCTATAGGTTTGGTAGGTTTCCCTATGTGCCGGCTGAGCTAGAGGCCAAAATCCACAGCTAGGGACTTTAAAAAAAATACATCTGTTTTTATTAGAAAAATGTGATGTGTACAAGTAGTGTTTTGGGGCATTTCCTGTTGCGAGCACTAGGCCTACCCACACAAATGAGGTACCACTTTTATTGGGAGACTTGGAGGAATGCTGGGTGTAAGGAAGTTTGTAGCTCCCCTCAGATTGCAGAACTTTGCAGTACCGAAATGGGAGGAAAAGGTGTTTTTTATCCCAATTTTGAGGTTTGCAAAGGATTCTCGGTGACAGAACCCAGTGAGAGCCCCACAAGTCACTTCATTCTGGATTTTCCTAGGTGTCTACTTTCCATAAATGTAAAGTTTTGCTAGGTGCCGGCTGAGCTAGAGACCAAAATCCATAGCTAAGCACTTTGCAAAAAACACATAATTCCTGTCGCGGGCACTAGGCCTATCCACACAAGTGAGGTACCATTTTTATTGGGAGACTTGGGGGAACACAGAATAGAAGAACAAGTGTTATTGCCCCTTATCTTTCTCTATAGTTATGCCTTCCAAATGTAAGACAATGTGTAAGAAAGAAGTCATTTTGAGAAATGCCCTGTACTTCACGTGCTAGTATGGGGACCCCAGAATTCAGAGATGTGGAAATAGCCACTGTTTCTAAACTCCTTATTTTGTGCCCATTATAGAAATACAAAGGTTTCCTTGATACCTATGTTTCACTGTTTATATTTCACCAAATGAATTGCTGTATGCCCTGTATACAATGAAAACCCATTGCAAGGTGCAGCTCATTTATTGTCTCCGAGCAGCTTGGGTTCTTGATGAACCTACAAGACCTATATATCACCACAGCCAGGAGGGTCCAGCAAACATAACTGTATATTGCTTTCAAAAATCTATCATAGCTGGAAAAGTTACGGAAGAAAACATAGTCAGAAAGGGCTGTTTTTTTCAACTTAAGGTCAATATTTTTTTATTTCAACTGTTACTTTCTGTAGAAAAATATTGAAGGATTTACACAAATGACCCCTTGCTGAATTCAGAATTTTGTCTGCTTTTCGGAAATGTTTACCTGTCTGGGATTCACAATTAGTTTCACACCCATTTCTGTCACCATCTGGAAGGACGCTGAAATCAATAAAAATAGTAAAAATGGGGTTTGTCCCAGTAAAATGCCAAAACTATGTTGAAAACTTTGGTTTTCTGATTAAAGTCTGCCTGTTCCTTAAAGCTGGGAAGATGGTGATCTTATCACTGCAAACCCTTCGTAGATCCCATTTTCAGGGGGAAAAACAGATGCTTTCTTCTACAGCATTTTTTTCCCATTTTCTCTAAAAAAACAAATTGTAGCTGTATTTTTGGCTAATTTCTCGGTCTCCTCCGGGGGAACCCACAAACTCTGGGTGCCTTTAGAATTTCCTGGATGTTGGAAAAAAAGGACGCAAATTTGGTGTGGGTAGATTATGTGGTCTAAAAGTTATGAAGGCCTAAGCGCAAACTACCCCAAATAGCCAAAAAAGGGCTCAGCACTGGGGGGTGGGGGGAGGGGATAGAAGGCCAAGCAGCTAAGGGGTTAAGAGGAGAGCTTTGGGTACCGGCACATTTTTTATTAACAAATTAACCACCGGTTTAGTAACAAGTCCTTCACTGATCCCATTGAGGAAGTGGTTCACCTGACTGCAACAAATACACACACGCTCTCTCTCACCAATATTGATAGGAAATCTGCGCCACAGTCCTGTTAATAGATGCATCCCCATGCACAGATGCTACCCCAACATTTATTAAGATGTCTAACCAGACTCTGGTGTGTAGCTCTAGAAATGAGATCAGTGGCATAGCAAGGGAGCCCAGTGCCTTCATGCATGCAACGCAAGTGGGTCACACATCTCCTGGCTTGTGAGTTAAATACAGCAATGACTGTGGCACTGTGAGCCACTCAACCACCCTGGGCCCTGGTCCCAAGGCACATGCTTCATTATTTACAGCTTTTCCTCTGCCATCGCTAGTGCTAGAAACTTCATACAATCTGATGCTCAGTTTACCCCAAACAAACCTGTTATCATGTATAAGTCTAAATGCGCTCTCACTCACCAAAAGGAGAAGTAAAAAAAAAGTGTGAAAAGCAGGAAGATTTAAAAGCATAAGTCTGGTAACTGAGAAGAAAAAATATTGTGAACTGTACAATGTAATGCCTCAAAAAATGGCCATCAGATATAAGACTTCATCTCCTCCAAAGTAAGGTCATCAACGGGAAGCCCACTTGAAGGTTGAATCAATCAAATCTGACATTAAATGCCAAACAGCCGACCATCTCACCACCACTGCGAATGGATAATGACCACACACCTACACTTCCAAATGTGGACACAGACAACACTGCTCAGCAGGCGACCACCACCGCAAATGGACACCAACACCCCAACTACACCACCTCATGTGGAAGCAGACAACACTGCTCTGCAGGCCACAACCACTGCAAATGGATACCAACACACCAGCTACACCACCTCATGTGGACACAAACAACATTGCTCTTCAGCCTAGCATCACTGGAAATGGACACAGACAATCCAGCTACACCAAAACATGTGGACACAGACAACACTGCTCTGCAGGCCACCACCAATTGAAGTGGACACAGACACCCCAGCTACACCACCACATGTGGACACAAACAACACTGCTCTGCAGGCCACCACCACAACTTCAAATGGACACCAACACTCCAGCTACACTTCCGCGTGTGGACGCAGACAACACTGCTCTGCAGCCCACCACCACTGCAAATGGACATAAACGCCACAGCTACAACACCGCATGTGGACACAGACAACACTGCTCTGCAGGACACCACCACTGCAAATGGACATCAACACCACAGCTACAACACCGCATGTGGACACAGACAACACTGCTCTGCAGGCCACTACCATTGCAAATGGACACAGATATCCCAGCTACACCACCACATGTGTCACAGAAAACATTGTCTTGCAGGCCACCACCACTGCAAATGGACACCGACACCCCAGCTACACCACCACATGTGGACACAGACAACACTGCTCTGCAGACCACCACAACTGAAAATGGACACAGACATCCCAGCTACACAACCATATGTAGACACAGACAACACTGCTCTGCAGGCCACCATAATTACAAATGTAGACAGACACCCCAGCTACAATACCCTAAGTGGACACAGACATTGCTCTGCAGGCCACCACCACTTCAAATAGACACGGACACCCCAGCCACACCACCGAATGTGGACACAGACAACACTGCTCTGCAGACTACCACCACCACTGCAAATGGACACAGACACCCCAGTTACAATACCCTATGTGGACACAGACAACACTGCCCAGCAGGCAACCACCACCACTTCAAATGGACATAAACACCCCAGCTACACCACGCAAAGGGACACATGGAACACTGCTCTTCAGCTCATCACCACTGCAACTGGACACCGACACCCCAGCTACACCACCAAATGTGCTTTCTTCTATAGCTAATTATTTTTTTCAGAAATATATGTTTAATAAAAAGTATTTAATGTTATATGTTTTTGTAGGAGGCTGGCCTGATTTGTAGTGAGTACCTAAGGTACTTACACCTTATACCAGGTCCAGTTATCCCTTATTAGTGAAATGTAGTCAGTGTCTAGCAGCTTAGGCTGTCTAGAGGTAGCTGTAGCAGAGCAGCTTAGGCTGACCTGGGAGACATGCAAAGCTCCTGCAATACCACTACAGTTACACAGTACTTACACACAATAAAAGACAATAATCAGTGTTACCAAAAATAAAGGTACTTTGGGGCATATTTATACTCCGTTTGCGCCGGAATTGCGTCGTTTTTTTTTACGCAATTCCGACGCAAAACTAACTCCATATTTATACTTTGGCGTTAGACGCGTCTAGCGCCAAAGTCCATGGAGTTTGCGTCATTTTTTAGCGTGGACACCTACTTTGCGTTAATTATATGCAAGGTAGGCGTTCCCGTCTAAAAAATTGACTCCGCGGCATGTGCGCCGTATTTACACTCCCGGGCAAAATTCACGCCCGGGAGTGGGCGGGTCAAAAAAAATGACGTACGGCCGCTTTTGCGCCGTTTTTTTGCGCCTGTAAAAGGCAGGCGTTAAGGGACCTGTGGGCTCGGAAGGAGCCCAGAGGTGCCCTCCCATGCCCCCAGGGACACCCCCTGTCACCCTTGCCCACCCCAGGAGGACACCCAAGGCTGGAGGGACCCATCCCAGGGACATTAAGGTAAGTTCAGGTAAGTGTTTTTTTTTATTTTTTTTGGTGGCATAGGGGGCCTGATTTGTGCCCCCCTACATGCCACTATGCCCAATGACCATGCCCAGGGGACAGAAGTCCCCTGGGCATGGCCATTGGGGAAGGGGGCATGACTCCTGTCTTTGCTAAGACAGGAGTCATTTCTATGGGGGTTGGGAGTCGAAAAAAATGGCGCAAATCGGGTTGAGGCGAAAAATTTGCCTCAGCCTGACTTGCACCATTTTTTCACGCCCAAGCTCCATATCCCCCTACGCTGGCGCTGCCTGGTGTACGTCGTATTTTTCAACGCACACCAGGCAGCGCCAGCGGCTAACGCCGGCTAACGTCATTGATTAAATACGGCGCCCGCATGGCGCTTCAGAATGGCGTTAGCCGGCGCTAATTTTTTTGACGCAAAACTGCGTTAGTGCAGTTTTGCGTCAAAAAGTATAAATATGGCCCTTTATTTTAGTGACACAATGCCAAAAGTATCTTAGAGGCAATACTCCTACTGGAGGTAAGTATTATAAACAATATATACACTAGTAACCAAAATCAGGTAAGTAAACAGTCATAGAATAGTGCAAACAGTGAAAAACACAATAGATTGCAATGGGCCTAGGGGCAACACAAACCATATACTAAAATAGTGGAGTACGAATAGCGAATTCCCCCCTAGGCAAGTGTAGGGTGTAGAGGGGTGCTGGGAGTGTAAGAAAACACCAAAGGTAAGTAAAGTACCCCACCCCAGAGCCCAGGAAAACAGGATTAAAGTACAACAAGTTTCCTCAGAACACACTAGAAGTCGTGGTGAAGGATTATGCAAAAACCAAGCAAGACTGCAAGAAACCAATGATGGATTCCTGGACCTGAAGACCTGTGGAGAGTGGCGACCAAGTCCAGAAGTCGATGAAGAGACAAGGAAGAACAGGATCCCCTGCCAACCTGAAAGAAGGTGCAAAAGTGGATTCTCCAATTGGAACAAAAGTACAGAAATGGACCAAAGAAGATAGCTGTGTGTTCCTGCTTGGTGCAAGAGATGTCCCATGTCAAGTCGTTGGATGTAGATTGTTTGCATTGCTGGATTCCGACAGCAAGCGTTGGTTCACGGAAGAACGTGTTTTGCGTCAAAGTGGAGCTGCCCGGGCCCAGGAGGGAACTGTGGGTCTCAACTCAGACTGAGGAGACAGAGGGGGCTCTCAGCACTTCAGAGAGCCCTCAGAAGACCATGCAGCACCCACTGGAGTCCCAGGACATGGGGAAAAAGGAGTTGCATAGTGTAGTCATCGCAGCAATACACAGAAGGATCCCAAGCCGCGGGAGAACAACTCAGGGAGCTGAGTGTCGCCGGATGGAGTGCTGGGAATCTCAGCTATGCTGTGCACAAAGAACTTTTGGAAGAAATGCACAGAAGTCCTAGGAGCTGCAGAGGATGCAATACACAGGGGTACTGTCTGGCACGGGGAGGCAAGCCCTTACCTCCACCTAATTTTGACAGCTGGACCTTTGAACCGTCAGGATCACTTTGGTCCACCAACTGTGTTCCAGGAATCACGCTTGTTCACAGGAGGGTAGTCCCAGAGTACTGGTCGTCATCGCAGAGAGGTGCCTGCTGAAGCAGGGAAATGACTCCGTCACACCACAGGAGATTCCTTCGGTTCTTCTGGTGCAGGGTGAAGACAGGCAGTCTTCAGAGTGTGCACAACCTGGAAACTATTGCAGTTGCTGGCTGCAGCTGAATTTGCAGGTCACAGGAGCCTTCCTGGACACTTTATTGCAGTTACAGCGGTTCCTGGACCAGTCTGCGGTTGATCTGACAGTCAGAAGCTGAAGCAGAGGATGCAGAAGAGTCCTGGTGGAGACTTGCAAACCGAATCTGAGGAAACACCCAGAGGAGAGACCCTAAAGAGCCCTGCAAGGGGGATTGGCTACCTACCCAGGTATGCACCTGTCAGGAGGGGTCTCTGACGCCACCTGCTGGCACTGGCCACTCAGATGCTCCCAGAGGGTCCCCACACCTTGGAATCCAAGATGGCTAATGCCATGGACACTCTGGAGGGGCTCTGAGACCCATCCCTGGGTTGGTGATGGACAGGGGAGTGGCCACTCCCCTTTCCTTTGTCCCGTTTCACACTGGAGCAGGGACTGGGGGTCCCTGAACTGGTGTAGACTGGATTATGCAAGGAGGGCACTGTTTGTGCCCATCAAAGCATATCTAGAGGCTCTTGGAGAATACCCCTCCCATGCCTGTGACACCTATTTCAAATGGGAGAGGGCGTAATACCCCTCTCCCCAAGGAAATGCATTGTTCTGCCTTCCTAGGATTGAGCTGCTCAGACCCCAGGAGGGCAGAAACCTGTCTGTGAGGTGGCAGCAGCTCGGGCTGCAATGAAAACCTCAGAGAGCTGGTTTGGCAGTACTGGGGGCCCATGGTGGAGCCCCCTGGTGCAAGGAATTGGCCCCCCAATATCAGTTTGAATTGGGGGTTCAATTTCACAATCTTAGACACCTCTGATGGCTGCATTCGGAGTTCCCATTGTGAAGCTACATATGTATTGACCTATATGTAGTGCGTGCTTATAATGGTGTCCCCGCACTCACGAAGTCTGGGAAATTGGTCCTGGACAACTTGGGGGCACCTTTGCTAGTGCAAGGGTGCCCTCACACACAGTAACTCTGCACCTAGCCTTCAGTAACTGAAGATTAGACATATAGGTGACTTATAAGTTACCTGGTGCAGTGAAAATGGCTGTGAAATAGTGTGGCAGTCCTGAAGAGTGTTTGTATGAGCTCCTCATAGGTGGCAAAAGAAATGCTGCAGCCCATAAGGATCTCCTGGAACCCCAATGCCCTGGTTACCTAGGTACCATATACTAGGGACTTATAAGGGGGTTCCAGTGTGGCAATCAGAATTGGAATATGGAGTCACTAAACTATAGTGACACATTTGATAAACAGAGAGAGCGTAAGCACTGGAGTTCTGGTTAGCAGAACTCCAGTGACACTTCAAGCATTCTGACAACACATATAGGCCACAAACTATGAGCACTGGGGTCCTGGCTAGCAGGATCCCAGTGAGACAGTAAAAACACACTGACAAATAGGCCACAAACTATGAGCACTGGGGTCCTGGCTAGCAGGATCCCAGTGAGACAGAAAAACACACTGACAAACACTTTCAAACAGGCCATAAATGGGGGTAACCATGCTAGAAAGAGGCTACTTTCTCACAGTATTTCAGTGATTACATCTTGTTGCATGGGTTTCATGAGCCACTGTGTATACTACAATACTTTGGCTTTTTTGGTGATATTGTTGGCAAGTATCTTGCTTTCCACATTGTTTGTATGTGTTTAATGAGTTAACAATATTTAGTTAGTCGAGTATTGTTGTTATTGATATTATTTGCTTTAGTTTTTTTTATTATTTCATATGTGGAGTTCAGTGTTACAGATATACAGTTTAATCAACACAAATAACAAAGGAGCTCATTATGATGTTGGCGGTAAAAACGTCGGACCACCAATATGACGGTGGAAGGCGGCCGCTAAGCTGGTGGACTCCCCACTGCTGTGTTATGATGTTTCCACGGGGCAGTGAGGCTGCATTGGCCAAGGGAGAGCTGAGGCCAATGCTATCCCACGGTCGGTGCCCCCAGCACCCTCAGAATGCGCACTGTCTGCCATGGGAGAAGTGCGCATTCTGAGGGTGCTGATTGGGGTGGGGGCTGCACTACCCATGCCAGGCTCCCCTGTGATCCCATCCATGACTTTCCACCCACCTTCCCATGGTGCGGTCCTTGCCGTGGAAAGGCTGGTGGAAACGCAAGTCTTAATTTCAGGGTTGTTGGCTGTAGGTCCTTAACCAATATCAACAAGCACATTCCACTTGTTCAGATAGCATAGCTGTAAGCGTCTCTGCAATTTCAGCCCAATATCGTCGAAAAGGGTCACATTACCTTGCTAACTGCGGACACAGTCCGCATCTGCCCATAGTCCAAATTAGTGAAGCTTAATTGATGTATAATACAATCAATGTAGATATTTGAAATGTAAAATATGCAGATTTTAATTTGATGTGAGGGTGTGACACTGTGTACAGCAGAACGTTCACTCTGTGGGCACCAGTGGTGTATCAAGAAGAGCGTTCCAGCTCTCCTTTGCCCTGTTTGTTGTCTGCAGCCTATTTATTAATGCTGCATTGTATAGTATAGTTATCAAGTGTCTGCGTGTGTCATTTGTGAGTGGCACCTGTAATGCATCCACGGTCCGCGCTTCACTTGGAAATGGTGGGTAATAGTCTTGCAGGGTGACTCTGAGCTGATAATATGTAAACGTCAACGGCGGAGTGTGTCGCTTTGTACTTGCAACATCCTCCGTGGCCACGTTCCAACCATTTATTAATGCCTCTCACAAGGTCTTGATACCCACGCTTATGAGTATCCACAGCATAGTGCCTTCCCTAGGCACTGACGCTGCAGGGTGATGGTGCAATGGCAGCGCCCGTGCATAAAGAAGGTTGTCCTCTTCTCTATCCCCTGGTCCTCGCCAGGCTGTTGTAGTATGTACTGTTAAACTCTGTATGTGCCAGTCCCTTTCTTTTGTGTGGTTGTAATGCTTTGAGTGAAATGGGGTGGGCGTCATGCACTTCCACTGCCACATGGGGGGGTGTAATCCTAGGGTTGTATACCAGTAGTGTGCAAAATGGGCCTGCTTGCATAAATAGCAGAGACAAAAATCTGGGGCATTATAGCCACCACATGTATGTGGTAATGTGACTGCATCCCAGCAAACTCAATGATTTTTCTCAGCCCACTCCAATGTTTACAGATGTGTCTGAAGCCACCTGAAGAAGTACTTCAGCAAGACAATTGGTATGTTTACAAAAAGTTATAAGACTTTGGTAAGATCACCATTTTTACAATTGCTATTTGTCCGCCAGTGACAGGGCAGTCTCGCCCATTGACTGACTTAGGCCCTCATTACAACATTGGCGGTAAAAGCCGCTTACCGCCGTGCAGAAGACCGCCAACACACCGCCGCAGAATTCCGCCACAGCTATTATGACCCACAGCACGTAAACCGCCAAAATTCAGACACTCAAACAAGTCCGCCACACCAAAGGTCAGTGATAAACTCGCGATAACAAAACCTCCACAGTCACGCCAACAGAAATACGCCCACACTATCACGACACACGAATCCACGTGGCGGTCTTTCAACTGCGGTATTCCATTGGCGGTTCACACCGCCGCGCTCAAAATACACACACACATACAAAACACAGCCACATTGGACAATTCGAAATACACACACCTGATACACATACACACACCACTCCCACACACCCAACACAATATAAAACACACACCCACATCACCCACAAACCCCTACTACCAAAAATTCCAAAAGAAGGCCAGAGAGAGACAGCACCAGAAAGAACAACAACATCCACAGGCGCACACACCACCATCATCCACAGAACTTCCACGCATCTCACACAACACACCTCTACATATCAGCACACTTATCACCACACACTCCACCCCACACATCACCTACACCACCCCATGGCATGGCAAAGACACCCCAGGATCTCGGAGGAGGAGCTCAGGGTCATGGTGGAGGAAATCGTCCTGGTAGAGCCACAGCTATTCGGATCACAGGTGCAGCACACCTCAATTGCAAGGAAGATGGAGCTATGGAAAAGAATCGTGGACAGGGTAAACGCAGTGGGACAGCACCCCAGAAATCAGGAGGACATTAGGAAGAGGTGGAACGACCTACGGGGGAAGGTGCGTTACGTGGTCTCAAGACACCACCAGGCGGTTCAGCGGACTGGCGCGGACCCCCACCTTCTCCCCCATAACTAACAACATGGGAGGAGCAGGTCTTGGCGATACTGCATCCTGAGGGCTTCGCAGGAGTAGGTGGAGGAATGGACTCTGGTAAGACAAATCTTAATTATTACATCCCCCACCCTACCTGCATGCCAGCACATACCCCCACCCTCACCCTCACCCCCAGCACCTCAACTCCTCACATATGTCCCAACATCACAAACCACCCATCCCAACACCAAGCCCTGCATGCAACAACAAAGCAAGGACACCCATCACTAAAGCATGCGCACTGCACATACCCATACAACCCCCTAAACCATCATCACACAAGGTCCCACACAGGAATGCAAGCACTGGGGTACACGGTCACCCACCCATTGCACACCATAACGCACACAGATGTAATAACCATCCTTTTATACCCCTGCAGGACCCCTACCCAACGTCACCGGACAGGAGGGTTCACACATATCCACACCACCAACAGAAGAGACCCACAGTGATGACAGCAGATCTGTCCAACTGGATCTGGATGACCAGCCCGGCCCATCGGAGACCTCGGGACAGTCGGTTCCCCTCACCCAGTCACAGGCCACCACAGACCTTCCCCCCTCTGGAAACACCAGCACAGCACCCACCCAGCGGGCCCATACCTCCGTCCCCAGGACACGTCAATCAGCTGTGTGTCCACCACTACAGGGAACCCAGGCTAACCCACCACCCCAACAACAACAGGGACCTGGGGGCAGTGGCAGTGGGCACATGGTCCAGGGGACGGAGGCCCAGGAACACAGGGGAATTTGGAGAGCTGCTGTGCGACAGGGGGCGGACAGGCCAAGGGAACCCACTCTCCACGAGGCCCTCTCCTCCATCATGGGAGTCTACCACCACTCCCAGAAGACGAGGGCAACGGTACTGGCCAAGTTTCAGGAGACCCAGCGCCTGCAGGAGGAACAGCATTTGGGCTTCAGGGAGGAACTCAGAACCATCAGCTCCACCCTGGGCACCATCGTAGGGGTGCTGAAGGAAGTACTCAACACCAGGAGGGACACTGTGGCACTACAAGGGGCCCCTGGCACTAGCATGGACGATGAACTGCCCACCACCTCCGCCGGCGCTAGTGGACAGGATGCCCCGCCACAGGACCACCTCACCAGCACCCCACCCCCTGCAGAGGGAGAACCACCCCGCAAATGGTCCCTGAGATCAAGAAACAAGACAGAGCACAATGCCAAGACCCCCGCCAAGAAATGAGACCACCCTGGTTGTCATCCTACTGTCCCACTTTGTCACCCTGTCCATATTTAAACTGCCCCAGCTCCACTTCCTATGCCCATATGGGCAATGCACCTGTGAGACTAATAGACTGGACTCTGCCATGGACATTCCTCCACCATCACCCTTCACCATTTCACTACCCCCTCCAATATTGAGCACTTAAATAAACACACTTAAAGCACAAAACAATCTGGAGTTTGTCTGTGATTTCAAAATGGTGTATTAGCAATTACAGTGACAAAATGCTCTTTCAATTGTAATGTCAACATACCTATGTCACACAGCTCTAGTCCATGAAGAATCTAAGCAGATGTCACACAGTGGGACCCACATCTGTGAAATCGTAAGGGAAAGTGACAACTCAGTGACCATACACTGGGTGAAAACGACAGACAGTAGAGAGGTAGTAATGTTAAAGTACATGTAGTAGGCAAGTCTGTACTCTTACCTGTGTCTCACTAGAAATATTGCTGGATCACTGAGTCCCTGCTGTTCATGTCTTCTTCCTCTGCTTCCTCCTCTTCCCTGTCCACAGGCTCCACAGCTGCCACAAAACCGCCATCCGGACGATCCTCCTGCAGAAAAGGCACCTGTTGTCGCAAAGCCTAGTTGTGAAGCATACAGCAGGCCACGATGATCTGGCACACCTTCTTTGGTGAGTAGAATAGGGATCCACCTGTCATATGGAGGTACCTGAACCTGGCCTTCAGGAGGCCGAAGGTCTGCACGTTAACCCTCCTAGTTCGACCATGGGCCTCATTGTAGCGTTCCTCTGCCCTTGTCCTGGGATTCCTCACTGGGGTCAGTAGCCATGACAGGTTGGGGTAATCAGAAGAGCAGACAACACTCTGGACAATACGTTGGAAAACATAGGCTGGGACATCCCTGATGCTATGGCCACTGTTGTTTGAAAAGACCCACTTGCAAGGAAATGGAGCACTGACAGCACCTGCACTTGAGGGGGGATTCCTGTGGGATGGCGATGCTGACATCAGGTCCGGCTCCAGCTGGGTACACAGTTCCTGGATTGTGGCACGGTCAAGCCTGTATGTGATGAGCACATGTCTTTCCTCCATTGTCGACAGGTCCACCAACGGTCGGTACACCGGAGGATGCCGCCATCTCCTCACATGTCCCAGCGGACGGTGCCTATGAAGGACAACAGCGAGCACAGAGTCAAAAAACTCAGAGGTACGTACCCACAGTTTACACAGAACACCATTCATACACAAAAGATGGCCTGTATGTGTGTAGAGTGTAGGCCTAGGTATGTGTGACGCAGTTGAAAATTAAGCCATGTGGGGCCCTGAAATGGACGGCTGCCTGACCTGTAAAGTGGGACAATGGGATGTGAGGTAACTGCGCTGGCGTTGTACACCGTCGCGGTAGGTGGTCGATGACCGCTGCGCAATGCTGCATTGGTTAACATTGGACCCTATGGGTCCCAGGAGCCAATGACGATGTACACCGGCGGTGACGGTACGCACCGTCGCAGGCCTGACCGCCATTTTCCATCAGTTCAATCACTCGATACCTGATCTTCGACAGGAGAGGACCTACACTGCAAGTGCTGCGGTGACCTCGGTCTGGAAGAGACAATGGCTCGAGTGTCTGGGGAAAGGGGCCCTGCCTTCACATTGGAGGAGTTGGAGAAGCTCGTGGATGGGGTCCTCCCCCAGTACACGCTACTCTACGGTCCTCCAGATAAACAGGTAAATACACAGGGAGCATGTTGTATGGGCTATGCCTGTGTGGAGAGGGCTGGATGTAAGAAGGAAGGGGGGAGAGTGCTGCGTGCATGAAACAACAGTGAATGCATGTGCCACATGGCAAGGGTAGGGATGGGGGCCAATCTCTTTGATGGTGCAGTTGGTAATAACTTCTCTTTTTCCCCTGTACATTTCATGTAGGTCAGCGCCCACCAGAAAAAAAGAAATTTGGCGTGCCATCGCCAAGGACGTCCGGACCCTGGGGATCTACCACAGACGGAGCACCCACTGCCGGAAAAGATGGGAGGACATTCACCGCTGGAGCAAGAAGACGGTGGAAGCTCAGCTGGGGATAGCCTTCCAACGTGGGAGGGGTGCCCGTCGCACCATGACCCCCTGATGTTCAGGATCCTGGTGGTGGCCTACACGGAGTTGGATGGGAGCTTCAGGGCATCACAGCAGCCACAAGGGGGTGAGTACACTCTCATTCTGCTGACTTTGCGCGCAGTGGAGGTGTCTGGGTGGGGGAGGTGGGCTGTAGGTTTCCCTAGGCCAGGGCGAGTTCCGTAGGCAAGGCACCTCCGTAAGGCAGGCCATGTGGCACCCCACCTCTGTAGAGTGCCAAGTACACCTAGTCATGCCCCTGTGTCATCTATGTGTGCAGATGTCGTCCATAGCCTTTTAGGCCATTTCCCAGGAATTGAACAGTGGAGCCCAAGAGCGCGGCGTAGTGCAGGGGGCTTCTGTGTCTGTCGTGTCCGCCAACTGTAGCGGTAATGCATGCACTCAACATGTCTTTCTTCTGTCCCCTTTTTGTGGTCTCCCTGTTCTTGTGTGCATTAGCATCATCAGGCGGAGGAGCAGTGGCACCGGAGCAGGAGGGAGCTGCATCCCACATGGCCCTGGAGGACGACACTAAAGACTCGGAGTTCACCATTGGGATGGAGGGCGAGGGGAGCTCCACGGCGGGGACAGGAGCTGACACCAGTGACACGGACTCGTCCTCTGATGGGAGCTCCCTTGTGGTGGTGGCAACACCTGTGCCCCCACATCTACAGGTACAGCCGCCACCCCCCCTACCAGCGCCGCCCTCCCAGCAGGCCCTCAGCCTATGCCCCGTGCCCGCTCACCCAGGAGGGTGGGCATCACCTTCGCCCCAGGCACCTCATGCCCTGCCCCAGTCACCCCTGCTGCCCTCAGTGAAGAGGCCATTGACCTCCTCAGGTCCCTCACTGTTGGGCAGTCTACCATTTTGAATGCCATCCAGGGTTTAGAGAGGCAGTTACAACAAACTAATGCATTACTGGAGGGCATTCCTTCTGGTCAGGCGGCCCTTCAGCGAGCTTTACAGACTCTGGCCTCAGCACTGATGGCAGCCATTGTCCCCGTCTCTAGCCTCCCCCCTCCAACTTCCACCACCCAGACCCAATCCCCTCTACCTCAGCCTATCCCAAGCACACCTACAGACCAGCATGCACACACGTCAACACACAAGGGAAGCTCTTGCAAACATAAGCACGACGCATCCCACAGGCACTCACGCAAGCATCAGACACATGCAGACACACCAACATCCACTGCCTCCACTGTTTCCCCCTCCTCCTCGTCTCCCTCCTCCCTCCCAGTCTCGTCTACACTCACACCTGCATGCACTACATCTACAGCCACTACGTCCCTCTCCAGCACACCCACCAGCACACCCCGCTCACGTGCAGTCACCACCCCCACTACCATTCACACGTCCCCTGTGTCCTCTCCCAGTGTGTCTGTGACGCCCCCTCCCAAGATACACAAACGCAGGCACACACCCGCCCAACAGCCATCCACCTCACGATGCCTCCAGCGCATGCACCTTCACCCAAAGTCACCAAACGTACACCTCCTACAACCACCACCTCTTCCTCCACTCCCAAACCCCCTCCAGCTACCCGTCCCCGTTTGTCCAAAAAACGTTTCCGTCCACCCTTGACCTCTTTCCCACACCTCCCCCACGCCGTTCGTCTCCTAGGTCCCAAACTAGCACCTCAGCCACAACATCTCCGGGACCAGTGGTGCCTGTAGTCACCGGAATCTGGAGTGCACCGGCCACCAGAGCAGCCAGTGTGGCACGGAGCCACAGCACAGACAGTCCCCCACCTGTGAAGCATCAGAAGTTGGCCAGTGCCCGGTGGGAGAGCGGGAAGACTCCAGCCACCAAAGCCGCTCCCAGGGATCCCGGTGGGAGTGTGGAGTCAGCTGTGACACCTTCCAAGGTGGGGAAGGGCCACAAGAAACCTGGCAGTCTGGGAAGAGCAGCACGGTGGAGAAGACCGCCATCATCCCCGCTGCCCAGGAGGCCACCTCCAGCACAAGCCCAGCTGCCCAGGAGGCCACCGCCAGCACCAGCCCAGCTGCCCCAGAGGCCACCGCCAGCACCAGCCCACCTGCCCAGGAGGCCACCGCCAGCACCAGCCCACCTGCCCAGGAGGCCACCGCCAGCACCAGCCCACCTGCCCAGGAGGCCACCGGCAGCAAAAGCCCCGCTGGGCCATGAAGGACCGCCAGCAAAAGCCCCGCTGGGCCATGAAGGACCGCCAGCAGCTGAGACCCTGCAATGGAGACCGCCATCTCATGCACCGCTGAACAGGGCATCACCATCTCAAGCACTGCTGAACAGGGCACCACCATCTCAAGCACCGCTGAACAGGGCACCGCCATCTCAAGTCTGGCCCATGAGCGGCAAGGGCACTGACGCAACTGAGTCCGTCATGGGGTGAATGATGCACTGTGGGCACCATGCCCCCTCCAGAACCAGTGGAGACTGTCATCCACTACCTCTGTCCTTAGCAGGATGAAGCACTCTGGGCACCATGCCCCCTCCAGAACCAGTGGAGACTGTCATCCACTACCTCTGTCCTTAGCAGGAGCAAGCACTCTGGGCACCATGCCCCCTCCAGAACCAGTGGAAACTGACATCCACTACCTCTGTCCTTAGCAGGATGAAGCACTCTGGGCACCATGCCCCCTCCAGAACAAGTGGAGACTGTCATCCACTACCTCTGTCCTTAGCAGGATGAAGCACTCTGGGCACCATGCCCCCTCCAGAACCAGTGGAGACTGTTATCCACTTGAGAGACTGTGACTTTGCATTCCCCAGGGTGGAACAGTGGGCAAACCACCCACTGTAGAGACTTGAGAGACTGTGGCTTTGCACTCCCCAGGGTGGAATAGTGGGCAAACCACCCACTGTAGAGACTTGAGAGACTGTGGCTTTGCACTCCCCAGGATTGAACAGTGGACAACCCACCAACTGTAGAGACTTGAGAGACTGTGGCTTTGCACTCCCCAGGATGTAATAGTGGGCAAACCACCCACTGTAGAGACTTGAGAGACTGTGGCTTTGCACTCCCCAGGATTGAACAGTGGGCAACCCACCCACTGTAGAGACTTGAGAGACTGTGGCTTTGCACTCCCCAGGATTGAACAGTAGGCAAACCACCCACTGTAGAGACTTGAGAGACTGTGGCTTTGCACTCCCCAGGATTGAACAGTGGGCAACCCACCAACTGTAGAGACTTGAGAGACTGTGGCTTTGCACTCCCCAGGATGTAATAGTGGGCAAACCACCCACTGTAGAGACTTGAGAGACTGTGGCTTTGCACTCCCCAGGATTGAACAGTGGGCAACCCACCCACTGTAGAGACTTGAGAGACTGTGGCTTTGCACTCCCCAGGATGTAACAGTGGGCAAACCACCCACTGTAGAGACTTGAGAGACTGTGGCTTTGCACTCCCCAGGATTGAACAGTGGGCAACCCACCAACTGTAGAGACTTGAGAGACTGTGGCTTTGCACTCCCCAGGATGTAATAGTGGGCAAACCACCCACTGTAGAGACTTGAGAGACTGTGGCTTTGCACTCCCCAGGATTGAACAGTGGGCAACCCACCCACTGTAGAGACTTGAGAGACTGTGGCTTAGCACTCCCCAGGTTGTAACAGTGGGCATGTGGCCCCCTCGTGGATTTGGCATTGTGCACTCAAGCGGCTGAGGTGCCCCCCCTTTTCCCTCCCCCTGAGGTGCCTGTTTAGTTGCTCTATGATGCCCCTGCAGTGTTCTCTCCGTCATGGTCGGGGATCTTGTGTGGGCCTCGCCCATACCGTGTGGTCCCAGTGTTTCACGGACTTTCTTAGTGCACTACCTGGACTACAATGCTTGGTATATATATTATGTACATGGTGTATATATATTTTTCTGCCTACTTGCTTTTAATATATTACAATGGTTACACTCATTTTCTATTATCTTTGCATTCTTCCGGGGGGCTTGGGGGTGTAACTGTGATGTATTGATATGCATTAGTGTGTGTGTTGTAGTGGGTGAGGGTGGGGGTGTTGCGTGTGTGTGTCCCTGTTTTTTGCCTCCCCCCTCCCCTGTGTCGTAGGTGCAGTACTCACCGTGGTCTTCACCGCCGGAATTCGTGCTCCTGGTAGAGGAGCAGGAAGACTATTGCAGGAAGAATTTGGAGTTCCGGGTCGATGGCGTCCTCGTTCCTCGTGGGGTGTGTAGAGGTGAGCGTTTTCCATTCGGGATTCCTGTTTCCGCCGTGTTTTTATCCACGGTGAATCCGCCCCGGAAAAGGTGGCGGATTGGCCTGTCATAATAGTGTGCCCTCCGCCTGTCTGTTGGCGGTGACCGCCGCGCTGTTTGTTTGTACCACCGTGGCAGTCGGAGTTTTAAAGTGGCTGTCTTTGTTGGCGGTTTCCGCCACGGTTGTAATTGCTCATTTTTTTACCGCCGGCCTGTTGGCGGTCTTACCGCCGCTTTAACACCGACCGCCAGGGTTGTAATGACCACCTCAGTCTTCTAATTTTGTGATCAGCCTGACAGAGTTAGTTCTAAGTACCAACTAAGGTTTCCTATGGATCCATTTCCCCAAGTATTTGATCGGATCTGTGCTCCACATCAGTGGAAATTCAAGTGGACACTCCTGAGTGGAAGGCGTTAATGGGATTATGACTGACTTTGACCAATTTATCCTCAATCCTGATAGGCATTCAAACTTGATGTACTCTCTGATGACCAGTGCCATGAGAATGTGTGAATCTCGAATGTACAGTACCATATCGTCTGCATATAATGATATGCTAAGTGGATGCCGTTGAAATCACAGTTCAAATGTGGCGTATTTCCGCCATGTAGCACAGGCCAGTGGTTCAAGTACCAATGTAAATAACAAAGGTGACAGAGGGCTCCCCTGTTGTGCCCAGCATATGAGGATGTTGTCTGAGGTGTGACCATTTAGACGTAAATGGACTACTGGGTTTGTGTAATGAATTTGTATCCAGCGCGAGAATGCATCTGGCATTCCCATTCGTGCAAGAACCATCAGCATATACCTCCTTCCAATAGAGCTGAATGCCTTGGCTGCGTCTGATAGGACTGCCTCTGTCTGCAAGGCGGAGTCAAAGTAAAGAAGTAGAGCTAAGAGAGTGCACAGGTTATGTGACGTAGATGTGGCTGATATGAACCCCGACTGATCAGGGAGGAGCAACTGAGGCACTAATGGCTGAAGCCTGGCCGCTATAATCTTGGCTAGAATTTAGGCACCTATGTTGATGAGGTAGAGAGGTCAGTATGACTCACACTTTTCAACTGCTTCGTCTGGTTTTAACAGGGTCACTGTCAGAGCTTTCCGTAAAGAAGGAGGCAGCTGCTGGTTGGTATATGCTTCCTCATGCATGGCATGTAGATGTGGGGCTAAAAGCTCCACAAACTCCTTGTAGATCTCCCCAGTGAGCCCATCTGAGCCTGGTGCCTTACCTTAGGAAGCTTACGGATTGTGTTTTTGCTCTTGTCAATTGTTATGGGTTGTAGCAGGTATTCACGCTGTCCAATAGTAAGTTATGCCAATGCCACATTCTCTAAATAGGTATAGATCTTGGGTGATGTGGGCGACATGTGGGTGCTATGTAACCCATCATGGTATTCTGTAAACACCTGGAGAATGGAAGGTGTGCTGTAATGTTCCGTTAAATCTGGAGTGATTATCTTCACTATATGTTTGGGGCCTTCTGCATGCTCAGCTTTTCATCCAAACTTCAACCTCGTTTGGGCAGATCATCATAGTGACATATCCCCTAATCCCAGCCAGTGTGGCTGGTTTTGGGTTATTAGACTAATCCCTCTCAAGTGTGTGCAATATATCTTCAGGTTTGACTAATTGATCATGGATGGCTTTTAGAACTGATGCAAACTCTCCCGATCGTTACCTTGAAGGCCTCCCAAAGAAGACCCTTGCCTTCCACTGAGACCACATTAGTTGCAAAATATTAAATGATAGCTGATTGTATCCCCTCCAGGAACACAGAATCCAAGAGAGATGTTGTTTAAAATCCCCAGATATATGGGGTGGGGAGTATAGAGGGTAGGCGCAGTCTCAGCTTCACTGGCACATGATCTGGAAGTGTCTTTGGCATATGTGGACCTCATTTTTCCATGTGCACAGCTCCTGTGTGAGCAATCAATAATCAAGCCTGGACCATGACCTATGTACTGTACAGGTAAAGGTGCCCTCACGTTGTGACAGGTGGCGTAGCCTTCAGATATCGGAGTCCATATTCCTCCACCCCTACCCTATCACCCCTGCATCATCTTTTCCATGCCTGTCCGTTATAGCAGATCTATCTAGTGCGCAGGCCAAATATGTATTGAGATCTGCACCCTATATAATATTTTGTGGCATGAGGCCATGGATATGTCAGCAGACTTTCGCATAGAACTCTGGATCACCAACATTAGGGACATATGTGGTGATCAGTGTTACTGGCGTGACTCCTATACAACCCTATGCATTAGCCTAAGGTCCCTGTTCAACCATGGTACTGGTAAATGTAAACTGCACTCCCTGATGCATTAGTATCATTACCCCCTGGAACAGAATGAATGTGATGACATCAGTCGATAAACCGCCCATCTCTTTCCAATGGCCTGTTCAGTGCTATGTGTCAGATGGGTCTCTTGCAAGAAGCCAAGTTACACTTTTTGTCTATCTAGATATGTGAGGGCCATTCATGTTTTTTGTGGGTTATTGAGCCCTCTTATGTTCTATGTTAACAATGTTACGTGCCCCCTGTGCATATCAATTTTACCGGCAGTGAGATGCGGTATGCTATATGACGGTTGTGACTTGAGCAAACAACACATATCCATCTCCCCATTCACTTCACCAGGCCCAACTTTCTAAAGACAGGCACTCTACCAAAAGGCATCAAACTGAGCCATACAACATTAAAATACAACTCAAATGAATGCAATGTACTTATCAAATGCACTGGGGTGTTCCCTCGTGGGATTGCCAGGTTCCCAGTAAAGCCGAGGGGACTGGGATATCCATTGCTATAGCAGTCCTTGGGGTCATTCACACCAGCAGGCCAGCTGTATAATGTGACCTCAGCCATTGTGTCTAGAACTTCAGTGTCAGTTCAGTGTTTATACTCGTCCTGGTGTTGCTGTGGACTTGGCGTTGCGCTGAGGCTCCTCCTCATCACTTTTTCTCATGTGCTGATTTATTTTCTGTGGTGTGAGAGATTTAAAAAAATACCTTAGCTGCTTTGGGGGTTGGGAAGGTTTTTGTTTTTTTTCCATGTTCAACTTGAAGACATGTGGGATACCACATAGAATATGGAATGTCTGCTTTTTGCAGATGCGTTTTAATCCGTACATATTCTTTATATGCTGCTTGTACTGTTGCTGTGAAATCTGGATAGAATGAGTTTGAATTCCCCTGGTATTTTATATCTTTCATTTCTTGTGCAAGTCTGAGCACATGCAAAGGTCCCTATAGTTGAGCAGGTTTGCATTATTGGACGTTGTGGGCTTCAGGTGGCGGTTGAGAGGCAACACATCTGTGCACACTCTCGACCACCAATAGAGATGACAGATTGTAGGATCCAAACTATGACATTATCATCTGCTCTGCATACGCCTCAGTTTTCCCTTTGTTGGTCGACTCTGGGTCCCCGATGATGCCCAAGTTATTGCTGCATGAATGGGCTTCGAGATCCTCAGTGGTTGCTTAGTTCACCGGCAAGACTTTCTCCATGTTGAGGCCCTTTGGTCTTAAGGTTTGCAGTTTGTCTTCAGTGGTAGATATTCTCTGTTCCACAGCTGTGATCTGCAATGACTGTCAATTTTAGCTGCTATATGTTCAATGCATACGTTCAAGGAGTCTATTTTCCCCATCAACTGATTGAAGACTTTGTCGCATGGGTTTAGGGTAGTTCCCAGAGCAGATGTCACCTGTATCTCTTTGTCTTGTTCCGGATCTGGCTGAGATCATGGGGCGCTCTAGCTGCATGCCTAGCATCAAAACTAAGGCGTGTTTGAGGCTTGTCGACTTTTCCATGTCAGTTTTGGTGCAGGCACCACGCTCTACCCAGGGGGTACCTGTGATGTGAAGTTGCAGGGTACCAGTCACCCAAACTAGGACCTGTGCAGGTCAGTTAATTACTTGATGTGGGGTGACTTGGGTTTGCCGCCCTATATTTCCTGCATGGTCAGTACATTCAGGTGTCAGACACCATATCAGAGCAAGCCACTGGTAGTAAAGCCGTCCCCCAACCAGGTGGGTATTAACTGAGGTTGGCGCTCAGTGCCTGAGTTACAGTGGCTTGCCAAACATTACTGCCCAGAAGGAAGCTGATGCCCACCTTGCAGTGCCCCCTGCCGTATCTTATCAGGCCCACCACTTTACAGTTCTATGTTGAGAGTGATTGCACCATCAGAGGACTCCATTGCTGCAGGCTTTGTCCGGATTACCAAACTGTGTCCCAGTGCAGAAGTGCCTCACTCGGCTTGCTCTCAGGCACCAGGTCTCCCAGGAATCAGCGCAGTGATTAGTACAGGAGCCTCGTGGCTGTGGCTTCCAGTGTCTGTCTGCCCATCCAGCCCTCGCCATGCCTCTCCGCGGGACATGCTCAAGGCCCCCGGCCCCGGCAGCCTCCTTGTCGGCGACGCGGCCTGCCTGCACTCAGCAGACACTGGCGTCTACTACTCAGCCTTGTGGGCCTCTTCTGCGTCCATGCGCACTCCTCTCGCCCCTCAACTACTCTCCGACAGTCTCGCCCAGTGGCAATTACTCACTGTACGGGGGAAGTAAGAACGCGTAGGAGCGCGCAGGCCCCAATTTCATCCTTTGCTGCCGCGTCTCCTCACTATCAGGGGGCGGGGTTCGGGGTGTGTTTTGGAGTCTGCCACTGGCCCCCAGCCCCGGCCAGTACATTCCTGTTTCAGGGCCAGGGCCAGTTCCAGATTCTTTTACAGCGGGCCCTCCGCTTGCCAGCACACGCGCGCCGCCGCTGTATTTACGCAGAGATATTCAAGGCGGGTGGCACCATTATTGACAAATTATTGATCCCGGCAGGCGGAACTGCTCCATGGGGTGGCCATCTTGCTGTGGGCTCTCTGGCGCCCCCCAAATTAGAGATTTTTGAGAGTGATATTTTTGTTAGCAATATTTGTGATTTTCTTGGTTTTGTATGTTATGGCGATATTTTGGTAATCGATATTTGTTTTACAATTTGGTGCTAAATCAATATTGTGTTTGCTAATATTAAGACGTATTACTGAAATAAAGACAAGATTGAGTTTAGAATCAACCACTCCCACGTTGCACATTTTTTAAAATAATGGAATGGAGTGTTCATTTAGGGCAGCCAGTCAAATGGAGTGAGGCTCATTCTTGAAGATGTGCAAACTATGTCATTTTTGATGGATCCATCTTTGTAAGAAAGTCAGTTGCACCTACTGAACAAACTTTCCCAATTGACTGGCATTCAGCATAGAGTGCGACTTTGTTAATAGTATTTTATTAGTGTATTAAAAAGGGGTGTGCAATATTTATATTTAACATTGCAAATTAAGGGGCATATTTACAAGAAAGTGGCGCATGTCGCATTGCGCCCTGGCCCACCTAACGACACCATGTTTGCAATGTATTTACAATACAGAGCACCATGGTGCTCATTAACACAATAGTCTCAACGTTGTTGATGTTATTGTGGCGCTTTGCTGCACAAGCGTCAAAACTCTCGACGCCAGTGCAGCAAAGTACAGGGAGGCCATTGGTTAAAATGGGTGCGTCATTTAACGCCTGCTCTTAGCAGGTGTTAAAAATGATGGAAAAAATGGCGCAGTGAAATGCTGTAAATTTCACTGCGCCATTGTTTGGGTTCTCCCTGCTTGGGAACGCCCATTGTATACGTTATGCCTGACACAGGCAAAATGTGGCACAAGGGGTTGCAAGCACAATGCAAACATTGCACCACTTTGTAAATATGGCATGGGGTGAAAGTCACATTAGCGCCACCTTAGTGTAAAGAAATAAAATGGCAGTATGGCGCCGCAGGTTGGTGCTAGGGGCTTGTAAATATACCGATTGGTGTTGGATTTAAGTTCGTCTGTACCTGTGAACATTTTTCAGCACACTGCAAGTGATTTTTCATGGCATGACAGATCATTTTCATTCTGCCCAAACCCAGCCACTATTAATAATGTTTGCCGAATTATTCCATGCAAGGTTAACTTTTGCAACATGGGCTGTCACAAAAGTCGCAATTTTCATTCCACTGGGTGGAAAGCATAAATGTTTGTCTTGTCTGAATTTCCAGTTCCTTTTTTGGAACATTACAATGGTTGGTAGACAATTTTGTGACTTGCTACAACAACTGTAGCAACACTTACAGGTTAAGGTTTATTACAGCAAAATATATTTAAAAAATATAAATACCAAACACATCCATTTATGGTACAATAACAAGGGCCCTGGAATTATGCGGCAGTGGAGCACTAAATTATGCAGTAGGGTTGATTAAATTATGCTGCAAGAAAAAAGCTAATTATGATGAATAATGTGGCACATTATACTACTAGTTCATTGTCTTGTAATTTTTACACATGTAACTACTGTGTGAGCAAAGATTCTCACTCATTAGTTCCAGTTTAACAACCAAATACTGGCAAAAGGAGCATAAAGCTGACTGGTTAATCTTTGCAAAGGGTCCTCCACTGCACACAAACACGTCTGACTGTTTTTTTTATAACTTTTGATCCGTTTGAGATAGAAACATTTTTTTGTTAAACTTTGAAGATTATGCACCAGACAATGAATTATGCGGCAAATGAAGCAAATCCATAATTATGTGACAAAAGGCAAGGCCACGGAATCGCATAATTGCAACAGCTGCCATTTCAGTGATCTGTAGAATATTTTAGTGAGGCGTTGTGAACATTTCGATATTCTCTCCCAGACAGCACTACAAACTCACATCTCTGGATTTTTTTTTAATTGCTCGTGTGAGGTATAAAGCACCTTGAGATTATTGAGTTTGCAGCATTTTTTTTAGGCGTTCACTCATTCAGTTACATTTCAGTCCTCAGTTTGGTGCCTGAAAAGAAACATTTTGTGTGTTTTTAAGCACCAATAATCCGGAATTGCTTTAGTCCGGTTAACAAAGGGATATACATATGTGTGGACATTACCCATTTTGCCAGGCTCAGTGCCCACCACAGTATCCTTGGAATATATATTTATACACAATTTAGGGGTGGCGGGGGGAGAGGGTTTAGCAAAATGACTGTACTACATTCGGTAACAAAGGGGAACGAGATCACTGATCCTATCGAAGGATATTGCGTGCAGTGTGAGGAATATTGCATCGCCCTTGCAGTGCGAAGTTCCTGAACGTGCGCCCCTCAGCCACATTTCATAACTAAGGCGCTGTTTGTGGCAAAATGAAGGCGCGGGACTGAGGTAACAATGCAGACCACACAAATGAGGGCGGCTGTGGTTCGAAGCTGTTATTTGTGGCACTTGTGTGTTTCAAACTGGAGAGCTGACACAAGGAAGCTAAATGCCAAATGACAGATTTGCGCTGTGTGTAATTATGTGCTTTTTTGCACAATTTCCCTCAAAGTTCGTGCAATTACGCAAGAGCAAATTACCCGAATTTTGCAGGCCCCTAGCCACGAAGCGGCATTTGAATGTTGTTTAGGCAGGACACGTGACCTGTTGTGAGTTGTGGTTAAAACGACCCTGAATGAAGGCGCCCCACAGTATCCTGAAGTCCGCTCATCCACATATAAAATGAAATACAAAGTTTAAACGTGAAACATAAAAAGGGGCACCGAGTTGCTCAGTTGTGAGGCCGCGGCACTCCCCAACTTTGAGACAGGAGGCGCTTTGCCCCCACGGACCAGTCTTTGCCTTTGGGGGGCTCCCTGGCCCTCAGCTTGTGGTGCTTTGGAGCGATCAGGTGCCCCCGTTGAGTGGAGAAAGGCGCGCACCCACACACAGGGCCATATTTATACTTTTCGACGCACAACTGCGCCAACGCAGTTGTGCGTCAAAAAATCTAATGCCATTCTGAAGCGCCATGCGGGCGCCGTATTTATTCAATGACGTTAGCTGGCGTTAGCCGGCGGAGCTGCCTGGTGTGCGTGAAAAAAAATGACGTACACCAGGCAGCGCCGGCGTAGGGGAATATGGAACTTGGGCACCAAAAAATGGGGCAAGTCAGGCTGAGGCAAAATTTTCGCCTCAACCCGATTTGCGCCATTTTTTTTATAACTCCCAACCCCCATTGAAATTACTCCTGTCTTAGCAAAGACAGGAGTCATGCCCCCTTGCCCAATGGCCATGCCCAGGGGACTTCTGTCCCCTGGGCATGGTCATTGGGCATAGTGGCATGTAGGGGGGCACCAATCAGGGCCCCCTACGCCACAAAAAAAAATAAAAAATGACTTACCTGAACTTACCTTATGTTCCCTGGGATGGGTCCCTCCATCCTTAGGCGTCCTCCTGGGGTGGGCAAGGGTGACAGGGGGGGTCTCTGGGGGCATGGGAGGGCACCTCTGGGCTCCTTCCGAGCCCACAGGTCCCTTAACGCCTGTCCTGACCAGGCGCTAAAAAACGACGCAAAAGCGGCTGGAGGTCATTTTTTTTGACCCGCCCACTCCCGGGTGTGATTTTTGCCCGGGAGTGTAAATACGGCGCACATGCCTCTGAGTAAATTTTTTAGACGGGAACGCCTACCTTGCATATCATTAATGCGAAGTAGGTGTCCACGCTAAAAAATGACGCAAACTCCATGGACTTTGGTGCTAGACGCGTCTAACGCCAAAGTATAAATATGGAGTTAGTTTTGCGTCGGAATTGCGTAAAAAAACGACGCAAATCCGGCGCAAACGGAGTATAAATATGCCCCACAGTGTCTGTCTCACACATACACTGTCTCTGTCTCACACACACACCCTGTCTCTCTCTCACACTCTCTCTCTCTCTCTCACACACACTGTGTCACACACACACTCTCACCCCATCTCTCGCACACATACACTCTCTCCCTCTCTCGCTCTCCCACATGCTGTCTCTCACACACACATACACACACACACACACTCTCCCTCTCTCACACACACTGTCTTTTGCACACACATACATACACACACCCTCTCTCTCTCACACACACACACACACACACATACACTCTCTCCCTCTCCTCTCTCTTTCTCACACACACACTGTCTCACACACACACACACGTTCTCTCTCTCTCTCTCTCTCTCTCTCTCACACACACACTGTGTCCCACACACACAGTCTCTCTCTCTCTCTCACACACACACACTGTGTCCCACACACACAGTCTATCTCTCTCACACACACACTGTCTCACACGCACACACTGTCTCTCTCTTACACACACATACTGTGTCTAACACACACACACACACTCTCTCTCGCCCCATCTCTCGCACACATACACTCTCTCCCTCTCCCTCTCTCGCTCTCCCACATGCTGTATCTCACACACACATACACATACTCTCCCTCTCTCTCACACAGTCTCTCTCACACACATACACAGATACTCTGTCTCACTCTCTCTCTCACACACACACATACACTCTCTCCCTCTCCTCTCTCTCTCTCTCTCACACACACACACTGTCTCACACACACACACACTATCTCTCTCACACACACACACACTGTGTCACACACACTCTCACCCCATCTCTCGCACACATACACTCTCTCCCTCTCTCGCTCTCCCACATGCTGTCTCTCACACACACACACACACTCTCCCTCTCTCACACACACTGTCTTTTGCACACACATACATACACACACCCTCTCCCTCTCTCTCTCTCTCTCTCTCTCACACACACACACACACACATACACTCTCTCCCTCTCCTCTCTCTCTCTCACACACACACTGTTCACACACACACACGCTCTCTCTCTCTCTCTCACACACACACACACACTGTGTCCCACACACACAGTCTCTCTCTCTCTCTCTCTCTCTCTCTCTCACACACACACACTGTGTCCCACACACACAGTCTGTCTCTCTCACACACACACACTGTCTCACACATACACACTGTCTCTCTCTTACACACACACACACACACACACACACTTTCTCTCGCCCCATCTCTCGCACACATACACTCTCTCCCTCTCCCTCTCTCGCTCTCCCACATGCTGTATCTCACACACACATACACATACTCTCCCTCTCTCTCACACAGCCTCTCACACACATACACACATACTCTGTCTCACTCTCTCTCTCAAACACACACATACACTCTCTCCCTCTCCTCTCTCTCTCTCTCACACACACACTGTCTCACACACACACTATCTCTCTCACACACATACTGTGTCTCACACACCCACACACTCTCTCTCACACACACGCACACACACTGTGTCTCACACACACACACACTGTCTCTCTCTCTCACACACACACACACACACACTTTGTCTCACACACACACTCACAAACTGTCTCTCTCTCTCTCACACACACACACACTCTCCCTCTCTCACACACACACACTGTCTCACACACACACACGCTGTCTCTCTCTCTCTCTCTCACACACACACACTGTGTCCCACACACACAGTCTCTCTCTCTCTCACACACACACACTGTGTCCTACACACACAGTCTGTCTCTCTCACACGCACACACTGTCTCTCTCTTACATACTGTGTCTCACACACACACACACACACACTCTCTCTCGCCCCATCTCTCGCACACATACACTCTCTCCCTCTCCCTCTCTCGCTCTCCCACATGCTGTATCTCACACACACATACACATACTCTCCCTCTCTCTCACACAGTCTCTCTCACACACATACACACATACTCTGTCTCACTCTCTCTCTCACACACACACATACACTCTCTCCCTCTCCTCTCTCTCTCTCTCTCTCACACACACACACTATCTCTCTCACACACACACATACTGTGTCTCACACACCCACGCACTCTCTCTCACACACACGCACACACACTGTCTCACACACACACACACACACTGTCTCTCTCTCTCACACACACACACACTGTGTCTCACACACACACACACACAAACTGTCTCTCTCTCTCACACACACACACACTCTCCCTCTCTCTGTCAAGCACGCAGACATCTCTCTCTCCCTCTCTCTCACACACACACACACTCTCTCCCTCTCTCTCCCTGTCTCACGCACGCAGACATCTCTCTCTCCCATACTCTCTCTCTATCTTACACACACACTCTCCGTCTCTCTCTCCCTCTCTCACGCACGCAGACATCTCTCTCCCTCCCTCCCTCTCACATACACACAGACACACTCCTTCTCTAACGCACGCAGACATATCTCTCTCTCCCATACACTCTCTCTCTCTCTCTCACACACACACACACTCTCTCTCCCTCTCTCTCTCCCTGTCTCACGCACGCAGACATCTCTCTCCCTCCCTCTCTCTCTCTCACACACACACATACACTCCCTCTCTCTCTCCCTGTGTCACGCACGCAGACATCTCTCTCTCTCCCATGATCTCTCTCTATCTCACACACACACACTCTCCCTCTCTCTCTCCCTCTCTCACGCACGCAGACATCTCTCTCCCTCCCTCCCTCTCACATACACACAGACACACTCCCTCTCTAATGCACGCAGACATCTCTCTCTCTCCCATGCTCTCTCTCTATCTCACACACACACACTCTCTCCCTCTCTCTCTCCCTGTCTCACGCACGCAGACATATCTCTCTCTCCCATACTCTCTCTCTCTCACACACACACACACACTCTCTCTCTCTCACGCACGCAGACCTCTTTCTCTCTCCAATACTCTCTCTCCCTCCCTTCCTCTCACACTCACACTCCCTCTCTCACGCACGCAGACATCTCCCTCTCTCACGCACGCAGACATCTCTCTCCATCCCTCCCTCCCTCTCACTTACACACACACACTCCCTCTCTCTGGCACGCAGACATCTCCCTCTCTCCCTCCCTCCCTCTCACACACAGCTCGTCGGCTCCAGGCCGGGTCTTGCCTCCACCCCCCGCTCCGCTCCGGGCTTTGCCTGCCCCGTCCCTCTCCAGGCTCAGGCTGGGCTCGCTCTCCATGGCAGGCAGATAGACTCAGGCTGCAGCACCAGCCCAGAGGACAGCTCCTGCACCAGGCCCGGGCCCCACAGCTGGCAGGCAGGGCCCCACTCACCTCTCCCCTCCCGGTGACTGCTGCCCTCCGGCCGGGACCCTCCCTCCTCCGCCCTCTCCACTCCAGGGACAGGGGCAGCCGGATTCGCATTTTTGCTGCAAGACGCACATTTCCTGCAAGTTCCTGCAACTTCCCGGCACTCCCAAAGGGCTACCATGGAGAGCAAAGGTAAGACGTGGGGGTCCGGCGGGGGGCGCACGGGCGGGGGGCACTGCAGTGCTGCGGGTGGGCTGGGATCGATGGGGGCGCTGACACTGCGCTGCGGCACTGGCAGCCGGCGGCAGAGCAGGCGGGCCGGACATGCAGTCAGTCACATATGCCAGGCATGTAGTCACATGTCAGACATGTAGTCGGTCACCTATGTCAGGCATGTAGTCAGTCACATATGTAAGGCATGTAGTCGGTCACGGCAGGTATTCGGTCACGGCAGGTATGTAGACTAAGTCATGTTTCAGACATGCAGAGTCAGCCATATGCTAGCCATGCAGAAGAAGTCATATATGACAGGCATGGAGAGTCAGTCACATGCTTTGCGAGGAATATGAGTTACTTGTCAGGCATGCAGGGTCAATCACATATGTCAGGCACACAATCTGTCATATGTCAGGGAAGCAGAACTAGCCACGTCACAAATGTGGAGTGAGTCCCACGTCAGGCATGCTGAGCCAGTCTCATGATAGGAATGAAGAGTCAGTCACACATTTTAGATATGTAGAGTCAGTCATATGTCAGGCATGCATTGCCAGTCATATGTCAGGCTTGTAGGGTTAATCATACGCCAGGCCGGAAGAGTCAGTTACACATGTCAGGCATGCATAGCCAGTCACAGAGAAGCAAGGAATGTCAGTCATATGTCAGGCATGTAGACTCAGTCACACTTGTGAGGTATGCATATCAGTATGTCACACATGTAGAGTCAATCTTTTGTCAGAAATGCAGTGAGTCACACATGTGAGGTATGCTGTGTCGGTCACACCAGAGGCATGTAGATTCAGTCATATACGTCAGAAATGCACTGTCAGTAATTTGTCAGGCATATAGAATCAATTTCAAGTCATTCATGCAGAGTCAGTTACATGTCAACAATGCAGATTCAGTCTCACATGTCTGGCATCCACAGTCAGATAGATTTCAGCCATGCACAGTGAATTATATGTCATGTATGCAGAGTCAGTCACATTTCAGGCATTTAGAGTCAGTCATTGGTGTCAGTTATGGAGAGTTAGGCACATGTCAGCCATGCATACCCATTCACATACCAGATATGACGAGTCAGTCACATTCCAAGCATGCAGTCGGACGTCAGCTGTGCATTGTGAATAACACGTCAGGTATCAAGAGTCAGTCACTTGCCAGCCACATGAATCAGTTAAAAGACAATCATACAGAGCAGAGTTAATCACTTAGTGGGTATCACCCATGCTGAGTCAGTCTCTTGGTGGGTGTCACTCATGCAGTCAGCCACTTGGTGGGTATCACTCATTCAGAGTCAGTCACTTTGTGGGTATCACCCATGCAGTCAGTCACTTGGTTGGGGGGTCACTCATACTGAGTCAGTCACTTGGTGGGTGACACTCATGCACTCAGTCACATGGTGGGTGCCACTCATGTAGAGTCGGGCACATGACAGCTCTGCCAGGTATACACCGTCAGTCATAGGAGAGCCCTGCTGAGTCACTGAAACGTCACTCATGCTGAACCACTTATAGGTCAGTCACATGCAAGCCACGCACAGCCACTCACACGCCAGGTTGGGTGTGCAGCACTGCTATGGAGGTGCCGGTCACATAGCCCGGACAGTATTTTGGCTGTGGGATTGTCGGTACGTGCCATGTAGCGCCTGGCATGTGCCTTCAGCCTTCCCGAATGTGGAGGCCTGCATCCCCCATTTCATGACCGGCCCCTTAAGGCGGTGCCAGGCGCTGCCCAGCTCAGCAATGCCAGGCCCTACCCACCCCAGGAATGCCAGGCAATACCCACCCCAGCAATGCCAGGCTCTGCCCACCTCAGCACTGCCAGGCGATGCCCACCTCAGCACTGCCAGGCATTATCCACCTCAGCAATGCCAGGCGCTACCCAGCTCAGCAATGCCAGGCCCTACCCACCCCAGGAATGCCAGGCAATACCCACCCCAGAGATGCCAGGCAATACCCACCTTAGCAATACCAGGCAATACCCACCTCAGCAATGCCAGGCTCTGCTCACCTCAGCACTGCCAGACAGTATCCACCTCAACACTGCCAGGCGCTACCCACCTCAGCATTGCCAGGCGCCGCCCATCCCAGCCCTGGCATGCCAGGGCTTTGAGAAGGGACGCCCTGCCCTCCTGCTCCTCAGATTGGCAGCCCAGGCATGTGCATAGGCCATGTCCGTGGGCGCAAGGCCCTGACGCAGACCCCACTGACATCCCAATGCCTGCATATGTGCACGCGGGGGCTTCGAAGCGCTGCAGTATAGACGTGCACTCGATGCGACATTTCGTGGAGTCGCGATGTGTGTTAATACCCGGGACATGGCCTTAGGGCGGCGGCGTTTGTGCGCGTGTTTTCAGTACACGGCGGTACCCCGGGCGCGGTTCCTTTTCTTTTTAAAAGATTGTGCGGGATTTGGTTCAAAATAGTGCATGTTGGGGTACGGCTTAGGCCTTACACAAGCTCTCTGCGCCCCCCATTGCGCCCCCACCCGAAGGAGCTTCGCGGGGCGCAGTCCGCAGTCGCCTTGAGTGTTTATAACTAAGGACTTCAGCTCGAAAATCAACATTACCTGTCCATTTCCTGCCATTTTTGGTGCAATATTTCGAGTGCAATAAAATAACTTCATATAATGCGAACCCGGCATTGGAATCCAGAAGTAAATACTTTAATACATTATTTTTGTTTATCCGGGTGTGTGTGTGTATATATATATATATATAGAGAGAGAGTGTTTACCTTCTGAATAACCCACAGTCAGGCTTTGGGGATGCTTCTAAGGTCTCCCAAATGTGGATGGTGGATGATGCGGGGAACGAGAGAGAAGGGGCTTAAGTGATCTGCTGAGAATCACAGAGATCAAGTGGAGGAGCCGGGATTCATTGTCAGGTCTCCAAGTTGCAGTAGAGCCTCTCGACACCACCTCAGATGAATTAAGAGAGACAGGGACGTGAGCCATCCGGCCTGTTCACCCCCAACAAACACATCTCACACATCACTGCAATCATGGTCGCAGCACAGGATACAGGACTTCCTTCCTGAAAAATACTCAAACTGCTGCTGCAAACCCTGCTGAGACCCCTGACTAATAGCAGAAGCCCTGTCCTGCCTCCTCCTCCCATACCTGACTGCCCCCCCCCCTCTGGCCAGGAACCCTGGACCGAGGAGCCTCGTCCTAGCCGTTGACTTTGAAGACCTTGGTGTTTGCAGCCATAGGAACTCCCTCAGCCGCTGCTGGTCACTCGCCAGATCAGGGGCCCCCTTCTAGGAACTCACCCCTGTGCCCTGGGCGTGTGCATCTTGGGGACCCTTGGCATTGGAGGAGGGGCTACAGTCTCTTGTGCAGCCCCTTCTGTAATCCTTATTGCACCAGTGCTAAACGTGCACCATCTGATCTCATTGGGGAGTCCCCTCCTGTGCATGGGGGCGTGGCCCACGGAAATGAAGGAATCCATGGGGGCGTGGCCCACGGAAATGAAGGAATCCATGGGGGCGTGGCCCACAGAAATGAAGGAATCCTTTGCCTTTGCGCCTGTGCCGTATTACAGCTTTGGGATCAGATGAAACAAGGCTGTCAGGAGGTGCGCTACCGTGCTGTATAGAGAGAGGTGGCGCTCAAGCAGAGCGCCCTTAGCAGGTGCCCGCTGATACGGAACAAATGAGATGTAAGGGACCCCCAGCCACCTCTCTTCCAGGGGGTGCAGTCACTCAATGCTCCCACTTGCATGGGCACCTCTGCCCCCTTTTAAATGCACCATGAAAGGCAGACCGGAGGCTTCAAACAATCGGACCACCTTTCACTGTCGCACGGTTCTCAGTGCAGCCAGATGTTCACACGTGCACTGGGAATAGTGCCACTTGATGTGACGTGGGCACTGTCTGGCTGCACCCAGGTCACAGGCTTATGTGCTCCACCGCACCGAGCGGGACAGACCATCGTATCCAACACCCACGCCCAGCAGTGGCTCGATTACATGCCCGTCAACTGTCGTCACTCTCACGTGACCCCGTAATACAGTCCCCAACACGTCAAACTCGACCCTGCTCTGACGATTCAAATAAGCAACAACGTTTCATTTTAAAATATCCGCCAAAGGAAATTACATTTTTTCTATGAAAAATAAACCACAATCTCTAGATGCTCCCCTTGTCCAAGAAAACATCTCTGATTGGAAGCTCTGGTATTTCTGAAGTTAAAAGGAAAAAATATGAGGAATGTTTTTAACAGAAGATTAAGATTTTATCATCCAGTAACCAAAATAACTCTACATGTAGGTACCTTGACAATATATAGCTTCACGGTGCAAAGATATGTATTTAAAAATAATTACAAATAATTAATCTACACTTAATTGTAGATTCACACCATCTCGACATAGTGGAAGTCAATATTTTGGGCACAATATTTTGTTTGATTGATATTTTCGTCTTTGATATTCTGACATGCAACCCCTGAAGAAGACGTGACAAACAAACTCTATACCCGTCCGTAGCCAGAAAGCCACCATCTTGATGCATGCCCTTAGCTGTGCACAGATCCCTGATGCGATCCGACCAGAGCGAAGACCTCTAGCCGCCTGCACGGCAAGGCCCAGCCTTGGGAATCGAAACATTCATAGTGTTTCCCAACTTCACGCAACTGGTCAAGGTGTCCTTCCTGAGTCACATGGCTCTTATGGATGGTTGTAAAGACTGAACCTTGATGTAAAACTATGGGGTGCTCAAGTTGTTAGAGGGATGTAAGCCCATCGTTTGGGAGTTTGTGTAACCAAAGTGTTGTCCAGTGATTATTTTATTTTTTGGGGATCTTATATGTATCTAATGCTGTCCATGGACCTGCCTATACTGGGATTCATTCCTCAGGAGTGATCTGTTGGCCACCCTCACCTTGCGTCACCAAATCGTTAGGAGAAGAAAATGCCAACTTTCTAAAGTGGCATTCTCAGAATTTTTACTTAAAATCTGACTTTACCATTGAAGCAGAGTCTGAAGCACAATTCTTTAGAGATCAAACTTGATTTTCTTACCTGCTCTCAATTGAAATTATGATTTAATAAATGTAATAAGTTCTTCTGTGACAGAGGTAGGCCTTGCAGTAATAAACAATGAATTTAAGAGCTTTTACTACAGGACAGGTAAAAGTTAAAAGTACATCTCCAACTTTTTAAATACATTGAACTCTGGGGCAGGGGAGAGAGGGGAAAAGCAGTGAAACCAAGGGAAGTCACTACAAAACAGGAGATAAAGCAAAGAGCAGACAGGAACAAGAGCGATGCAGCAGCACTGGGAGAGCTGGACCTGGGACCTGCTCAATGGTGTCCCACTGTGGCCTCCATTAAAGGAGGTCCTGGAAGGAGGGAAAGGCCCAGGGAGGTGGTGGGCAGGTAAAGGCTGGGATACAACATATCTCTTCCCATTGTCTGCAGAGTGCATTGTATTATTTAGAAAGTTGCACTCTGCCCTGTTGGCTGTTTAGGGACAACCTTAAGGGGTCTTACATGAAGTAAAGAGTATGTTTTATCTCTGGGAAATGGTTTACTTTGCCAGGAAGAATTTGTAGTTTAACATTGTACACACAGGTTGCACTGGCAGGCCTCAGACATGTTTAAAAGGCTTCTTATGTGGTTGGCACAATCAGTGCTGCAGACCCACTAGTCGCATTTAATTCACAAGCCTTGTGTACATGTAGTATCAGCTAACTAGAGACTTCCAGGTAAATTAAATGTGTCGATTTGGTGTAAGCCAATTTTATCATTTTGGAAGGAGAGAGCCCAGGCACTTTAGCACTGTTTGGCAGTAGTAAAGTGTGCAGAATCCACAAAACCAACAAAACAGGTTCAGAAATCAGGAAGGTGAAGACAAGGAGACTGGTGATGGCCCTGTAGGGAGGGGTAAGCCCAACAATGTGTGTATACTTATAATGCACCATTTCTAAGACAAGGATGCTTGAAAAGAAGTGACTCTGTTTGAATGTGATGACCACAGGGTTATTAAATGCAAATGATTTAAAAGGGGTAGACACACTTCAATGGGTTTTCATTGTGACAAAATTATCGTTTTTGTTTTAACTTGTATAGTGATAGCAAATTTGACAATTTACCAATAATTTGTTTAATATTGCTAATTGTGAATCCATACTAAGAAAAATATAAAAGGTTTATATCATGTGATAACAGACTTCAATATAAGAGTGCCCTCTAGACTGCCCAGGGGGGAAAGGGGATTTTTGACCTTGCTCAAAGGTGTGAGCCTGCCAGCCCACAGGCATGCCCAAGGGTGATGTGGGGCATTTCCTGAAAGGGGCAGAGGATGTATTTCTCCTTGTCCAGGGCTGATGGGATATTTAGGTGGCTAGGTATTTTCCATCCCACAGTTTACCCAGGGGCAGGGGATATCTGCAAGCACTTCTACCTTGTCCAAGGTCAAGAGTCTTATGTGACCCTTAATCACCATAGAGTAGGGTTGGGGGGCTTTCTTGACACCCCAACCTTGCTGAAGAGCATTGGGATTTGTTGTCCCCGCTTCTTACCTAAGTGTTACAGGGGAATCATACCTGCAATACAAACATGCTTGTGCTGCTGCCTGGGTGACATGGTCATCATTGCAGGGGCAGCACCAGCCCATCCAGCATGCAACGCTTCTCCGTGACCACCAGATGTGCAACATGTGTATCTGTGCATTTGTATCACGTATGTGCCAGTATGTTTGTGCCACCTGCTTCTGTTTGTTTTTTTGTGTGTATTGTGCTTGTGTTTGCTTGTGCATGTTTCATTTTAATTGATGATATTATGAGAGTCAACAGTCAGCCTTCTCGCCTTGTTGCTTCCACAATGGATCTGCTGAGATTTCAGATATCTATCCCTGGGTGGTGGCTTCACTGGAATGCTTCTCTCATCCAGATATGGTACAGGAGATTCTTTCCCAGTAGGAACCCCCTGAGTATCCTATGGACAGGGAGCAGTCTGTCCACCACTTCCAGCCACCTGTGTTCATCTTCCATCTCTTGTCTCTAAGGATGTACTAACTAAAAACTGGAATTCAATTATCCAATCAAGTTGGGAACAACTAAGATAACTTCACAGTGAATGTGAAAGGGTGACAGTGTGTTAACTACTGCAGTGAGGCAGCCCTTTGTGTTACTCTGGTTCCCGGTGGTATCGTGACTAAGCCTGGGCGGAAATCGCAGAGTTTCACTCCACAGAATTCCGTGGCGTTAGAGAAACATGGAGTGAGATTTTGCGCTGTTCAGTGAAATGGCAGAATCTGGCTTGTCGCGCTGCTTGCCCTGACTGTTAGCGCCGGATGTTTCTTCAGGGCTGTAAAATCAGCGCGAAGGGCACCATGCGGCTCGCCAGAGGGTGCTGATTCTTTCTGACGCTTGAGTACATTTTTCACAAAAACAGTAGCTTTTCCAATGCGAACGCTCGCAACCCTTCCACGGCTGCCCACAATGAGAAATGTTACTGGGAGGCGTTCTCGCGCCTGAAAATCATGCTAGGGGATGCAAATTCTTGCGCAATGCTTACCAAAGTAATGTTGGTGAGCCATCCTCGAAAAAAAACTCTGCCACACAGCAGCTGGAGTAGTTTTGCTGTAACTCTGTGCTCCAAGCAGAGTGTGGAGTTGGCAAAACTCTGCAAACTCCGCCCGCGGAAGAGAATTTTTCACCCACCTCTGAACAAGACTTGTGAAGGAAGACGAGAACAAGGTGTGACATCAGACCGCTGTTTGGGTGCTCATTGGCTATTCAGTTCTAGCCCTTTCATTCTTCCTCGGTGACTCATCTGATATCTCTGGTGCAAGTTCTAGATCTTTACTGTTGCTTTCTTCGGTGATTGCAGGTGTTTTGTCCTCCATCCCGACTGATGTCAGTGATGATCTTTCATGGTATCCTTGGTTCATGGTCTGCATACTTACTGTTGCTTCTTTGGTGATTGCAGGTCTTTTTGTCCTCCATCCCGACCGATGTCAGTGATGATCTTTCATGGTATCCTTGGTTCATGGTCTGCATACTTACTGTTGCTTCTTTGGTGATTGCAGGTCTTTTGTCCTCCATCCTTATTGATGTCAGTGATGATCTTTCATGGTATCCTTGGTTCATGGTCTGCATACTTACTGTTGCTTTCTTTGGTGATTACAGGTCTATTGTCCTCCATCCCTATTGATGTCAGTGATGATCTTTCATGGTATCCTTGGTTCATGGTCTGCATACTCACTGTTGCTTTCTTTGGTGATTGCTGGTCATTTTGCCTCCATCCCTTTTGACACTGGTGTTGATGTCTCATATTATCTCTCTCATTGACTTGTCTCATTGATTGATTTGATTTAAAATTTGTTCAGCGCCACAAACTCCTATAGGCGTCAAGGCGCTACAGTTACAGAAGCCCACACAATCCAGCAATACAAGGCCAAATAGAGAGCAGCCTATACTGTATTCAGCCAGGTCTTTAATGCCTTTCTGAAGAGCAAGTGTCCTTTGATAGAAGTCAGAGAATGGGGGAGCAAGCTGAATTATATCATAAATAATTAAAAAATAATAAATTAGCTGAATTAATTTTGTTGGCACAGTATAATGATTTTTCCTCTTTGAGAGATACTTTATGTTCTCTAATCGTACTCCTATGAATGGCTCTTTCCTGCACCTCGTAGGACTTCCTCCATACTGGTCCTGCCGGTGGCCGGCCTGCCCAGCAGCTCTCAGACTCTCATTAAACCAGGGGGCAGTGAGGGAGTTCATCCTATGTTTAATCTCATCAATGGGGGCTACTGAGTCGGCCGCCTTTCCCAGCCAGTTGCAAAGGCCTCTGCACTTTTATCAGGGGCAAATTATCTAAAGCATCAGCAAAGGCTTCTGCAGACAGACACCCCCTTCCAGGGTCTCCTGCAGCCTTGGCATTGCATGAAAGGTGATTCATATTTGAAAGGGGGAAGTGTCAGAGCAAAAGACATAGCTCCATGGTCTGACCAACTAAGAGAGGCTCAGACTGGCATGCAATCCAGGGATAATTCGTAAACATGCCATCTGGCGTGTGTCCTGCGTCATGGGTCGTGCCAAAACCAACGGCCAGAGCCCCACATTACTAAGGGTCTCCTTAAATGCCACAGTGTCTTTGTTAGCATTATCTTCAAGGGAAAACTTAAAAGCACCTAAAATGGTCAGCCCACTCTTTACCATGTAGGGCTCTATAAGAGCCACAATCTCATCGATGAAAGTAGTTCATAGTCAAGGGGCCTATAGACCAGCATCCCTGCAAACGAGCCAGTCTCAGACGTTTTCTTGGTATTTGCAAAGTGTGCTGAAGCCCTCTGGGTATAGCTGCTCTACACAAACTCAAAGCTAAAACAAAATGGCGCACACGTGTGTTTGTTGAACCGATGGCTGCCTCAGCATGACTGATCCTGTGTGTGTATAACATAAGCCCTGGGGGTCCAAGAACAGGCAAAAGTGGCTGGTGTAGTGGGTTCAAGCACGGTTGTGTCCAGCCCCAGGGAATGAAGAAGAATCCATGGTGAGAATCTCTTTCTCCTAGCAGCAGAAGCAGCAGCAGTAGTAGCAGAAACAGTAGTGCAATAACTAAAGCAGCATTGATGCAGAAGTTGCATAAGTAGAAGCAATAGAAGCATTAACTGGAGATGAAGAAAGGTTAACAGCAACAGCAACAACTGCAACCCACCAGCAGCGGGAACAGGAGCAGTAAGAAAGACAGGTGTAGCAGCAAAAGTATCAGAAGCAATAGTACCAGCAGCAGCAGCAGCTATGCAGCAGTTGCATAAGTAGAAACTGTAGAAGCATTAACTGGAGATGCAGAAGGGTAAACAGCAACAGCAACAACTGCAACACACCAGCAGCGGGAACGGGAGCAGGAAGAAAGACAGGAGTAGCAGCAAAAGTATCAGAAGCAACAGTACCAGCAGCAGCAGCTATGCAGCAGTTGCATAAGTATAGAAAACAGTATGAGCAGCAGATGAAGTAGCAGGGTTTTCAGCAACAGCAGCAGCTGCATCAATGCAGCAGCATGCAGAGGAATAGGAGCAGCAGCACAGGCAGGAGTAGCAGCAATAGTAGCACCAGCAGCGCAGACGTTGCATAAACATAACAAACAGCAGATGAAGTAGCAGGGTTTTCAGCAACCAGAGCAGCTGCATCAAATCCTTGACAGTAGTGCTTTACATTTCTTGAGACCCGCACGGGTGAGTAGCGCGCTTTATAAATGTTAATGATTTGATTTGATTTGAAATCAGCAGCAAGCAGCGGTATAGGAGCATCAGCACAGGCAGGAGTAGCAGCAATAGCAGAGCAGCTGCTACACAGCATCTGCATAAATATAAGAAACAACCAGCACAAAAGCCAGCACTGCCTACTGCACAGGTGGTAACTCACTGTGTTAACGAGCTTCTCACAGGAGGCGGGGTGCTGTTCAGAGTACTCGGTTCGATGTCTGGTAGCCATAATCCTCGCACCTCAAACTTTAGAGGTATGCACAGGTTTCCAAGCACCGCCACATCACATCAGTGTGACATTGAAAGATTACTGTAGAAGTATCACCATCACACATGTCTGTGAAGCCACAGGATAACCCCACAAATGACAGTCTGGAAATGTAAAGCACTACTGTCATGCCACAATCCCCATTCCCCAGTCTGTAAAGCACCATTGCCATGTCATAATCCACATCGCCTCAGTATGGAAAGCACCATTGCCATGTCATAATCCACATTACCCCAGTATGGAAAGCACCATTGCCATGTCATAATCCACATCGCCTCAGTATGGAAAGCACCATTGCGTTGTCATAATCCACCTCGCCTCAGTATGGAAAGCACCATTGCCATGTCATAAATCCACATCGCCCCAGTATGGAAAGCACCATTGCCATGTCATAATCCACATCGCCCCAGTATGGAAAGCACCATTGCCATGAAAGATTTCATATGAACCCAGGACTTAAACAGCATTTTTATGCAAGAATTATATTGCCCGAGTGGGTAAAGCACTATAGTTATACCACAAAATATGATTATATGTTTTTTTTTGCGTGTTACCACCCATTCCAATGTTTTGTTTATCACGCCTACAGCCCAAACCGCTGATTGGGTTTGCATCAAGCTTGGGAGGAAAGTGTGTTAATTGTTTTTGTTAAAACCTATTCAGCAGTTTTTGTGCATTAATTATTTTAAAAAGTTGCCAAATTTAGTTTACATGGTTAACACTTTTTGTATATCTGTGCCATTTAAAATTGTAATTCAGAAAATTGTGAATCACAATTAAGTTTCTCTTAGATATGATTGACAGATGAACAAACTTTATTTGTTTCTGCCATCTTAAAAATAAGCATTTTTGAAAAACAAATCATAATTTTTACACTGTACAAAACAAATTCCACAGCACTGGGGAAGCATTAGGAGAGATCTGAGCTATGGGAAATCACATTAATAAACTGAAAAAAATGTTTAAGATTAGATGGTAAAATGAATTTGCAATGGTAAAATTACATTTTTAAGAGAGATTTTACCCCTCTGGAAAAAGGCACCTTTAAGTGTAGAAAATTGTGATTTTCATGATAATCACATATTTTTCACAAACAAAAATACAAAAATGTATTGTATTTAGAACAAAATGATTATAGGATAGGAACCTGTGTTGCACATAGCAAAGGATGTGCAGTGGGGGTTGTCTGTCTGTGGAGTTTTGGGCCCAGCCCTCTTGTGCACGCCTGTAAGTCAAGGTTTTTAACACAGTTCAGCATAATTGACAGGAAAAACACCTTTTAGTTCCTCACAGATTGCATGTAACAGTTACTTTACACTGGGAAGGCCTCTCGGCTCATAAGGTGTCTCTTGTGATTTTACCTTCCTCCACAAATGTAACCCCTTGCGTCCTGGTTTTGGCAAATACCTTTTGTTAAAGCCAATACACATTGAAACGTGCCGTGGCATACCCCAGATCTATGGAGTATAATTTGCTATTTATTACCATTGTTGAGAGAGACAAGGGGCGCTGCGATTCACCTGAGGGTTGTGAGTAATGGTCCTTCCACACGCTCAGCACGGGTGATAAATAGAATATTACACTCTGCACATCTGTTCATGCTACACACATATGTAGCCAAGTTACATACAGTAAATCTATCCTTACGGTCCCAATATTGTTATTGTAGCTATTTTGGCCACAATATTTTGTTAGGATTATATTTAATGTCAATATTCTGTTTATAAACCAAATTTCAACTTATTTTACTGACTGCTGTGCTCCACAGGGCACTATTTCCGCTCTTTCTAAATAATCCGCAAACTCTTTTTAAACTTTAAATCCCACCATATTTTGACCAATGGTGCTCGTTTAAAGTGAGTCTGCCAGTGACGTCATAAGACTCTGGAAGTGATCACATTCTGTCCTAAATCCCAGGCTTTATTCCATCAGAATGTCACTGATTCCCAGAGGGGCACTGTTAGAAATAGGGGGTCTTTGGTTGGCAGTCAGGTTATCCCCTGTCCAAGCAAGGACCTTCACTTCAGTCAGGGTAAAGGAGAAACACCCTTAGTTAACCCCCGCTCACCCCCTTGGCACGAGCAGGCAGGCTTAACTTCAGAAGCAATGTGTAAAGTATTTGTACCAACACAAACAGTAACTCAGTGAAAACAATACAAAATGACACAACAAGGTTTAGAAAAATAGGTAACATTTATCTAAACAAAACAAGACCAAAATGACAAAAATCCAACATACACAAGTCAAGTTATGAATTTTCAAAGAATAAAAGTCTTAATCCTTAGAAAACAGTGAGAATGCTGTTATATCACAAAAGTACCTGGGTAGCAACAAAATAAAGCCGCACGGGCGGTGCGTCGAAAAAGACCAGCGATACGCTTATTTCTCACTTGCAAGAGAGACCGTGCATTGTTCCTCCTCCTATCGGGTCAGCGTGAGTCAGTTCTCCTCTCCTGCAAGAGAGCGAGGCGTCGATCCGGACAGGCCCCTCGGGTCCGGGCAGGCTTTGCATTCAATTTCCTTGCACAGCGATGTTGCGTTGAAAATTCGGTCACACGGTATCACAAAACCGTGCTGTGTGGGGTTTGCGTCATTATCAGCCTCCATTAGCGGGAGTTGGGCATAGTTTCTCCAGTTGTGTTGCGTCGATCTTCCAGCAGCGATGTAGGTGGAGCATTGATTTTAGCCACGTCACAGAAGGTGCATTGGAAATTTCCCTGCACGGCGATCTGTGCTTTGGATTTTCAGCTCTTGCTGCCAACTTCACCTTTCAAGGGCCCAGGAACTGGATGGGGAACCACTTGGCAGGGCAGGAGTCTCAGCAGAGAGTCCAGGTGCTGGGAGGGGAAGTCTTTGATGGCCCTGAGACTTCAACAACAGGAGGCAAGCTCGGGTCAAGCCCGTGGAAAGTTTTCTCAAGCAGGAATGCACAACAAAGTCCAGTCTTTGTCCCCTTTTATAGGCAGAAGCAGCAACTGCAGGATAGCCCAACAAAGCACAGTTACAGACAGGGGCAGCACTTCTCCTCAGCTCTTCAGCTATTCTTCTTGGGAGAGGTTCCTCTTGATTCCAGAAGTGATCTAATATTCAGGGGTTTTGGGTGCCCTTCTTATACCCCTATCTACATTTGAAGTAGGCCTACTTCAAAGAGAAGTCTCTCTTGTATTCAAGATCCTGCCTTACCCAGGATAGGCCCCAGACACACACCAGGATGTTGGAGACTGCATTGTGTGAGGGCAGGCACAGCCCTTTCAGGTGTGAGTGACCACTCCTCCCCTCCCTCCAGCACAGATGGCTAATCAAGATATGCAGGCTACACCCCAGTCCCCTTTGTGTCACTGTCTAGAGAGAGGTGCAAACAGCCCAACTGTCAAACTGACCCAGACAGGGAATCCACTAACAAGAAGAGACACAGAATGGTTTAAGCAAGAAAATGCCTACTTTCTAAAAGTGGTATTTTCAAACACACAAAGATGTATTTTTAAATTGTGAGTTCAGAGACCCTAAACTACATATTTCTACTTGCTCCCAAAGAGAATCTGCGCTTTAACAATATTTAAAGGCAGCCCCCATGCTAACCTATGAGAAAGATAGGCCTTGCAACAGTGAAAACTGAATTTGGCAGTATTTCACTGTCAGGACATGTAAAACACATGAGTACATGTCCCACCTTTAACATACACAGCACCCTGCCAATGGGGCTACCTAGGTCTTACCTTAGGGGTGCCTTACATGTATAAAAAAGGAAGCTTTAGGCCTGGCAAGTGGGTACACTTGCCAAGTTGAGTTGGCAATTTAAAACTGCACACACGGACACTGCAGTGGCAGTTCTGAGCCATGTCTACAGGGCTACTTATGTGGGTGGCACAACCAGTGCTGCAGGCCCACTAGTAGCATTTGATTTACAGACCATGGACACCTCTAGTGCACTGTACCAGGGACTTAGTAGTAAATCAAATATGCCAATCATGAAAAGTTAATTACACATACAGTTTACATAGGAGCACTTGCACTTTAACTCTGGATAGCAGTGGTAAAGTGCCCAGTGTAACAAAAACAGCAAAAACAGAGTCCAGTAGACATCAACAACCTGTGAAACAGGCAAAAAGTAGATGATGGTGCTAAACTAGTAATAATTAGGTGCAACCAATGTCCAGACAGTGTTAACAAGTGTAAACATTACAAATAATAAACCAATGATATCACAGAATGGGCTGCATTATGCCACATAATTTGCCTTTTCTTGCTGCAAAATTTACTCAACACTGCCTCATAATTTTTCCCTCCCTTGCCTAATAATTCCAGTGGCCCTGCCTATGGTGGAGGTGAATATCACAAGTTATAACCATTTAAACTGAGTATGATTTTTATAATTTCCAGCGCTGAGGAAGTCATTGGCAATGGATAAAATGATGAAACTCGTGAATAACGTAGTTATCAAGTTTACAAAATTTGTGACGACTACACTGTTCTTTCTGAGAGTGCTTGAAGGTGCGGTTGAAACAATTCAAATGTCTTCCTATTTGGGTTTCAACTGGGTAGCTTCCCCTTCTCCTAGCACCTGTCTGTGGAATGCAAGGATATTGGACACTGGGTTACTTGGGAAGACAGCGGGGCCAACACCATGTAGCATTAGTAAGATAAAATGTTTAGATGTAGGAGAAGAGGGAGGAACCATCCAATGTTCAGGAGGAAAGAGAAAGAGTGGCGTAAACAAAGAGTAGATGTGGAGGGAGAAAAGGCTGGACAGCGAGATAATTGTGTCTAAAATCTATACGCACTTCGTAGGATGTCCTGTTGTGGAGATCCATCATTTCTGGAAACTCAGATGTGTCTGACAAACCTGACGCAGTTTGTGCTCTGCTTCGACCTTCTCTTCATAATGTCTAATTTTAGGGACAACATACTAGGAGACCCTTGTTCTTGATCCATCACTTTGGAAATACCTTTTGGTCCAAATAAAGTTGAGGTGAAAGTCAATTTCAAAACAGGTCTATGCTCCCAATTTTACCAAATTCCCAGTTTCGGATAAACCACCCGGGTAAAGATATTCTAGGAAATAATCAAGCACATTCTTTGGATCCTTGTATGCACAGCCCTGGGTTTCTTAGGGAATCTGGACTGCTTCTGAAGGATAGCTATCATTAGTACAGCAGCTGCAGTAGCACCGGGCTCATGGATTGGAGGCGCCTTCTGAATCTTGATTATGCTTATGTTTTACTGTTGTACGAGGGTGCAGACCATTTCACTGGATTGTATTGGGCTACCTGGACAGATGAACCATCCTGGGGGTATATCTCCGAACCAGCTTTCACCCATACCGGAAGACATAGAAGTTACCCTCTGATCACTCGTTGTCTAGCCAGTTCTGCAGGCTGGTTCCTTGTTCAGTAGTCCAGATGTTTGTCTGGCTGTGTGATTATGCATTTGGAATATTGTTTGTTTACACTCAAGGGTGATCTGCCTAACTCGTCCAGGTATTTGCTCATTAGACTGATTATAGACTGAAACGTGTCTACTCAGGTGGATCCCTCTGTGTTAGCTTAGTTACTCATGCGATAGATGATTCTTGTAGGGTGATTGCTTGTTGGAAAACCTCTTTGCCTGCTCCATATTGCTTGTTCTGCTGTCTAGTTCTTTTACATACAAGATATTTTCTGCTTTTTCAATGGGCATGAACAGTAAGGCTGGAATTAGGGTGAGTGCAGGGGCGGAGGGAGGAAGAGCCCCACCAAGCCCAGAGTAATCTTGAAGAAATTCAGAAGGACTGTGAACAGTGAGGAGACCTTTCACATTCTTTGCTGAGCATAGAGAGACAGAGAGCAAGGCCCTGACACTTTGCTGCTGCTTCTGGTACCACGGCGTGGCTGCTATGCTTTCCCTTTGTGACTGCAGAGTGAATGAATTGTGTAAAATGAACCTGGTCACAATCTTCTTGGCACACATGGAGTCTGAAAGGAGAAGGTCACAGCAAGCTACATGTTTTCTAATACAAAATTGAAATAGTTGAGCTTGAGCTTCTCAAGTGTTTCATAATCCATGTTATTTCAGCAGAAAGGAAAGTACAAATCTGACATTTTGTAAATTATGAACTAGAATAATATCAGAAGATTGTATAGGATGAAGGGCTCCTATATACTGGTGTGATGTGAAAGTGGTAAGTGCGCACCACAACCAAATTTCTACCCATGTCATAATATGCAAATGTTATAAGTTTACCAATAAAACTGCTTGTGTAACCCAAGTTCACGGTGTCAAGAGATAAGATAAAACCACGACACACAACACTGTGCCCCCTACCACCAGCAACACACTAATAGCATAGCTTTAGGAATTCCATGTAACTGGGTGGCCCAAAACAAAAAGCCTTACAACTGGCATTTGGAGAGGCCATGTGGACCTGCCAAGCTGTTCACTTAAGAGAAATTAAATGACACATCATTGGGAAAAGTGGTACTTTTACAATGTGTTTTAAAATCACACAACCATGAAGCAGATATAAGAAAAGTGGCGCTGCACTTAGTGCAGCGCCACTTTCCTTGCGCCCCTTAGCACCCGCATACCGCCACCACGTGTGCACCATATTTTAAATACAGCACACCATGGCGCAGGGTAGGGGAAATAGCGTCAAATTTTTTGACACTATTGATGTACTGTTCAACGTTAGTGCCAAAATTTTTGTGATAACCCAGAACAGTACAATGGGGCCCCTTGTAACCGATGGTGTGCCCCGTTTTAACACCTTATCTGAGCAGGAGTTAAAAACGCAGAAAAAATGTCTCAAAGAAATCTTTTACATTACTTTGTGCCAAATGTTCGACCTCCCTAATGGGGGAATGCCCACCCTTGCGTACATTATGCCTGGTGCAGGCATAATGTGGCACAAGGGTTTACAAGGTGGTGCAATGCATGCATTGCGCCACTTTGTAAATTTGGTGCAGCGTTTTTGCCATATTATCTCCACATTATCGTAAAACAAATTATGCTAATTTGGTGATATATGGTGCAAGGGGCTCCTACTTTCTATGTACTGCACTCTATGTACCTGTAACGTCCTTCTGAGATAGTGTTTGCCAAATCCAACACCAAAGTCACCAAAGCATTAGTATGGCAGAATGTTTAAATGTGCTGGAGTAAATTCAAAAATTACACACCACTATTGTGATGCAAAATTACCAACATTATGTGATTACACCAGGTTAGTAATGAAGAGTAATTTGGGGCAAACGCCCTACTGCAAGAGCACAGAACCAACAAACTACGAGAGAGCGAGCGGCTGCCGGATACCGCTCTTCGTGTCCGGTAGCATTTGGTGCCCGTTTCTTAAAGTAAAATGCATCCTCGGGCCGCCTTTGTATGCAAGGGCGCATTATGCACTAAGAGAATAACAGGAAATCCCTGATTATGCTTTTCACACAATTACACATAATTACAAGTAACATCGCAGTAATTACGCTAGAGAGAATTACGCCAGTTACGCCCACCCTTATGCGGGAACACCCATTACGCCACACCACTAGTGTTTGCACTATTCTCCTGGAATTTATTCCAGCAATATCCTTTCCACATGTTCAAGTTCCCTTTGTTTCATGACACTCCTATACTTGAACTGGGAATAATTCACTTATTATAACTTCTTTGTCTCATCATCGGAAAATCTTATGCTAATTCTAAAAAATGTTTATGTTTACTGTACAGAAGTAACTGGAAAGAAACTGTCAAAGAGCTGTGCAATAAATCTGTTTTTATTTTGAAGGTGCAATTTGTAAATGAACTGTGTTTTGAGTGAGATTGTCCAACATGGGCCAGCAGGGCAACATTTGTACGATAAACCACTGCGTAAATTACTTCCATTTGAAGTAACTGTATGTAAATTCAGATTATCTTTAGATACTGAAAATCACAATTTATAGTACAATGATAGTGATTTAATATAACTCTGTATCTTTGTTATTCACTTACTCAGACGAAAACCGAAATAATTAAAAGAATAAAAATAATATCTTAAGACAACTTAATTTATTCTACATCTTGTTGGAAAATATAAAGAGTTCGATTCAAATTAGATACACATATTTTCCTGAATGGCACTGAAAACATGTTAGATAAGCATGTTTTTTAAAGTTTCTCACTATGTTGCTGAAATATTGTAGTGCAGTGGTTCCCAACCTTTTGACTTCGGTGGACCCCACTTTATCATTACTGCAACCCGGGTCCCCCCACTGAGTCATTACTGTAAGCTGGGGACCTAATCTGTTAATATTATTTAATTTTCTGAGTAGTCTCGGACCCCCTAAGGAGGCTTCGTGGACCCCCGGGGTCCACGGACCACAGGTTGGGAACCACTGTTGAGGTGCATAGACGCCGGTTTGTGTCCTTAGAAGGTGGTATATGCCTCTAACTTGCAATTCATAGACTTCAAGGGGAGCCCAATTCTGCTTATTTTACGTCTCATGGGCTGTATTTGGAGGGTGTATGAACAGATCTAATGCTTAATTTGTATAACAATAGGATCCGGGTTCCAAAGTTTTCTGAGATGGCTACTGGCGTGGACGACAAAGGTCAGAGTTGCTGGAAACCAAGGCTGACTATTCTTTATTCCACCTCGTCCGTCTTTCATCCACTGATGTTCTCCCCCTGGATGGCGTTGGCTACTTTTCATTCTTGCTGTGTCCCTTTGACTTTCTTTCCCTTACCCCCCACAGATTCTCTTTATTTTGCTGTTAGTCTGATGAATAAAAATCAGTGCCAGTCACCAAGTACCATGCCAGTGGCCCAACATGCTAATATTAGGCACCGAAGAGGTCTCCGTATCAATGAAACAACAAGGCCCCGATTCAGAGTTACGTGGATAAGGTTCCTTTATCAATCAATCAGGGAGTTGTAAAGCGCGGCTACTCACTCCTGAGGGTCTCAAGGCACTTTATCAAGCTGCAGCAGATGTCCCGTCCGTCCTGGGTTGGGTGGGTGCCTATGGATGCATTGTGAACAGAGCCGGTGGGGTATCTGCCAAATTGGGTGTTTGTGACAGATGTTTGAAGGTTTTTAAAGGTGTTACGGAGCTTTGACTGGATGAAAACAGCATTTTCCTGCAGGAGGGGCCATTTGAGTGTTATTGGAGAGCGCCTAGAAGCCGGATATTGGCTGTTCGTTGAGGAAGGTGGTTGACTATGGCCTTCGGTAGGGTCTGCAGTGGCAGAAGGCTCTACGACACCTCCCCTGTCCAGCTGTTTGAACCCCGGACATTTGAGGCAGTGGAAGACACACTTAGGCCCATATTTATGGGAAAATGACGGAGCTCGATGCTGCGCCAAAATTGGCAGCGCCGTGCTCCGTCATTTTCACAATGTAGGGATACGCCGTATTTAAATGAATACGGTGCCCCCCTGTGTTTCCCCCTGCGCTGGTGCTAAATTTAGCTGCCCGCGCCAACCCAGGCATGTTTGCACCATCGTGCAAGGGTGTCTGCATTGAGGGGGATGATTGTTTATGTGAAGGAAGGTGTTCCTTCCTGTACATAAACAATCACTAAAGGAGCTTTGGCACTTCTGTGTGTGCTGCAGAATGCAGCTTACACAAAAGTGCCAATGCGTCATTGTGAAATGATTGTTTATGAGTAGGAAGGGACACCTTCCTGCATATAAACAATCCACCCTCAACGCAGACACCCATGCAACTCCCATTGGACGTCCCTCCGACGCAG